>NW_024081809.1:0-359384 GCF_003009895.1 Hyaena hyaena | reverse complement strand
CATCAGCATTTCTGTATCCCTTGGGTAAATTCCTAGCAGTGCTATTGCTGGGTCATAAGGGAGTTCTATTGTTAGTTTCCTGAGGAACCTCCACACTGTTTTCCAGAGGGGCTGTACCAGTTTACATTCCCACCAACAGTGTAGGAGGGGGGGGCACCATTTTTTGCAATGAATTTACTTGTCCGGTCTCTCCTACTTCAAGATTTAAGATACTAACTTTAATAGTCAGGTGTGATCCAAAAACAGTAGAGCATAACAATATCTAGAGGGGTCATTTACCTTGGGAGTTTACATTAAAAAAAATTATTGAGAATTACTTACTTTGTATTGAGAACAACAGAGTTTGATGTATGAAGTATTTCTAACAATTCTAAAGAATATGCAGCAGGACTCGCATCTCCAGTTCCCCATTTCTACAGAGTTTGTGATAAACCTTAACTCCTGGGGCTACAATAGTCCCATCCAATTCCTTTTGGGTAAGGCTTTGTTTTACAACAGGCCCACAGGCAGCGTTTTGCGGAGTCCAAAACAAGCATACAAATGAAGGGCTGTGTACCATGTATCTAAATACTTAAAAATTTTAATTTACACTACACCCACAGACTGGCCTGCATTCCCACCAAGTGGCCCTATAGCTATGCATGAGAAGTGTTCAGGGGGACCCAGGAGCTATCGGAGTTGAATTATCCCTTGATTCAGCCCTACTGCATGTGAATGTGAGAAGCCACACAGACCTGCTGGTCAGGGCAAGTTAGATATTTGCCTATCACTTACATTTGCTTACCAAATTTAAGGAAATTCTCTGTTGTTAGGACGTATTTGGTGGTTTTACACATGTCTGCAAATTCTTTGATATTTCTCCTGCCTTAATTTGTTCAGGCTGCTGTAAGAGAATACTATTTACTGGGTGGCTTATCAACAACAGAAATTTATTTCTCACCATTCTAAAGCCTCGAAAATCCAAGATCAAGGTGCCAGCCTATTCAGTGTCTAGTGAGAGCCTGCTCCTTGGTTCATAGGCAGCATCTTTTCACTGTGTCCTCACATGGTAGAAGGGTGAGAGAACTCTCTGGTATCTCTTTAATGAGAATGTTAATCCATTCATGAAGGCTCTACTATTTAAATCACCTCCTGAAGGCTCCATCTCCAAAAACCATTGCAACATATGAGTTTTGAGAGATCACCAACACTCAATCCATAGTATATGCCATGAA
Source organism: Hyaena hyaena (assembly GCF_003009895.1). Lineage (NCBI taxonomy): Eukaryota > Metazoa > Chordata > Mammalia > Carnivora > Hyaenidae > Hyaena > Hyaena hyaena. The sequence continues at coordinate 358,170 of NW_024081809.1, read as the reverse complement.
AAGGTGAAGTCTAATTCCTCTCCATATGGTTCAATCATAGTGACTCAGTTCTAATAAAAAACAATGCCACACAGTGACTCTGTGGACTTCCAAGGCTAGTTTCAAAGGAAAGGTGACATAACTTTTTTCAGATGGAGACCCACCCCCACAACTGTGCATACATGTGTGTTTGTGTGTGTGTGTGTTTCTACTGACTCTCCAAAGTCATAGAGAGGCCATGTGTAGGTGTCTCAGGTAACAGTTCTACCTAAGGTGTCAGCCAGCAGCCAGACCCATCATGGGACATGTTAGTGAAGGAGTCTAGATGATTGAAACTCAAGTGATGCTCAATGAGGAGAACCAGGTTGTTCCCACCAAGCTAACTCAGCCCAAATTGCAGAATTATGAACAAAAATGTTACTGTTGTTTTAGGCCACTGAGTTTTGGGCTGGTTATACAGAAATAAATAGTTTAATACACTGTTAAACACCAGTTTTTCTAAGAGCCATGTTACACTGTTAAATGTCCTAGATTTCTAAGTTGGAAGATCTAAGAATTTGAACTAAACAACACAGTTGTGAATATAAATCACTTACTTTTAGCACCTCTCTCCTCATTTAATGCTGGGAAAATAACCCTGCCTCAGAGATATCAGGAGTTTCAGAAGGAACATGGATACAGAATCATATGACACAGGGAACTTCACATTTCAAGTATGTTCCTTGAATCCAGATCTGACAGTGCCAGATATTTATTCATCCTTGCTTCTCTGTCCCTATTGCTTTTCCATAAGTGGAGAGAACTGTGAAAGGTATGCCAGTTACATCTATATCTAAAATTGTAAATAATGTATAGTAAGAAACTAATACTAGAACATTATCAAAGACCATATCCACTGAACCATTCTAGTCACTTCTAAGAAGAAACTCAAACTGGCAGACTTTCATTTTAGAAGTCATTAAAGACTCCAGAAAGAAAAATGCTGTGTGTTCTATTGGTCTGATCTGATTCATCTTCTGGTAAACCTTCTCACTAAAATGAGTGCTTGAGGGGACAAAGGACTCCCCGGGAATGCCCGACATGCCTCCACTCTGTCATCTGCTCCTGCTACAACATTATAATGCTCTGCATCCAAACAAGTACTCCAAAACAGAATGGGACTTAAACGGTTGACTTTTCTAGAAGCTAAATGTCAGAGATACGAAGTCTTCTATTTTTTAATTTTCTCTTAATGTTCTCTAAACGGCATCAGAAGATGGATGTCAAAGAAGTATAATATATTTAAGATTTCACTTACCAATCAAATGCAGTAAAATGTGATATCAAACATGTGTGATTTTCAATCATATACCTAGCAAAGAAGCACAAAACCGTTTTTAGTGAAGTGCATAATTTGACATCCTTGCCATCAAAAGCAATTTTAAACACATAATTCAAAATGCCCATTGACAGCAGGTCTTTCTTGCTGGGTATTAATCTGCCAGGATGAATATGGAAACATCAATGTCTCTCAATTAGAATCATAAACCTTAGAAACGAGAAATAAAATCATGGTGGCATGAACAGGGCACAGGTGGGTAATTGACAAGCCTGAATAATGTGGAAAAATCATAGGTTAGAGGAAAAGTCATAACAATAATATAAACCTTTGGGTTTGTACAGCCACTTACCCCAAAGAATCAAAGCCTTCTACATACATTATCCTATTAATCCCCCAGCTACCTGCTACAGGGCAGTGTTAGGGCAGATGCCTACTGGCGGTGATTCTGTGGCCATTGGCATCCTGTGTGGCAGCCTTTTGTGAACCCCATTACTTCCCTTCTCTTTTCAGTAATAAAGTGTGAGATTAGCCTTAGAGTCACAGCTGGAGATGTAACGCGGCATCAGCTTTTAAACCAATTTGTCCCTTTCCCCAAATTGTCACACTACACAGGTAACTATCTCAAATAATTTTTTATCTACAGGTACGTTATTAATGGGCTGTAACTGTGTTTCTGAAAGAGAGTTCAAAGACATCAAAAACATCTGTAACTATTAATTAAGGCCTTGCTTAACTACATGAGATTATTTCAGAAAGCAGGTTAGCTGTGGGACTCATTTGTTGCTCAACACCCCAGACATTTAATTTTTTTAATCATTCTCTTTCCACCTCCTGTTAGAAAGATTATATGCAGTGCATGCATGTGTAGATTCATGAAAAAGAATAAACAAAAAAACACTATTTTGCTAGCATGCATACTAACTTTTCTGGAAATTAGATTATCAAAATCCTATTTCACATCCCTTTAATCATTGTGTTTCAGGAAAAAATGTAAGCGTTTATTAATTACAACTATTTTTTAATGCTACCCATTAATATTCTATCAATCAAAATTGTCAAACCACAGATAACTTCCTTTGAGGAAGAAAAAAATATATTGGTTTAGAATACTCTTTCTATGATCTACAAACCTTTATGTATTCTTATAATTTTACTACATTGGAAGACTTTATTAGGTGAATATTTCTTTGATAATCCATCCAAGGATTATATCCGCCGCTTCGAATTATCTTCGAAAATAAAAATTTAAAACTATGTCTGTACTGAATTTTTAAATCAGTGACTTAGCTTCCAAAATATAATTAGTTAGGAAGAAGCATAACCAATGCTTTAATTACCTGAGAAGAATGCTTTTGATTCTGAATACATAGCTAAATAAAAAGAGCCACACAAATTTTCAGATTGTGTCTGCATGGAGCTACTACTTTGAATTTTTATATAAAATAAAATAATTGGAATCCACCTGGGCTATAACAACACCCACATTTTCAAAAGAAATGTCATTTTCGGAAGTGGATCCTCCATAACCTCAGATCACAGGAATTCATTTTAAATGGTGACCTTTCTCATCAAAGGTCTTTTACAACCACGCTATATTTCCAGGGAATTTTACTATTAAGAATCAACATTTTGAAATATTTGGAGTATGTCTCTCAGGTCACATCAGTGATCATTACTTCCAAAAGACCAATATCGATTGGCCCACTAATTCTTTTTTTTTTTTTTTAATTTTTTAATGTTTTATTTATTTCTAGAGAGAGACAGCGTGAGCATGGGAGGGTCAGAGAGAGAGGGAGTCACAGACTCTAAAACAGGCTCCAGGCTCTGAGCTGGCAGTCAGCACAGAGCCCGATGCGGGGCTCAAACCCACGAACTGCAAGATCATGACCTAAGCGAAAGTCGGACGCTTAACCAACTAAGCCACCCAGGCGCCCCATTGGCCCACTCATTCTTATGGTTGCCAGATATTATAATAATTATAATATTATAATTTCCAGAATTCCATAGATCCTTTACTTCAGCTATATTCTCTTTATAATTTTGTTCTGGTCATCTATTGTTGCTTAACTACCTATTACAAACCTCAATGGAATTTCTTTAAAGCACTCATTTTATTATCCTCACAAATTCTGTGAGTCTCAGAAATTCAGGTAAGGCATAAAAGACATGGTTTGTCTCTGATCTCATATGTTTGAAGCCTCTGCTGAGGAGTCAGTCTTACACAGCTGGCAACTCAAGTGGATTAGGAATGAAATCCCAGAGTTTGGTCTAAGATGTCTGGCTAAGACTGTTGACCAGAATCATGATACATGGCCTCTCCATGAGGTTCAGACTCTCACACAGTCTGGTGGCTTCAGGGCGGTCAAACTACTTACTTTGTTAAGTTCACAGCCTTAGGGAGTAAGTGTTCCAGACAAGACAGAAGTTGTGTGGCTTTTTACAACCCAGCCTTAGAAGACAGTGTCTATCCCACTATACTCTATTGGCTGAAACAGTCACAAACCTACCTAGACCTAAGGGGTGGAGGACATAAGCCCGAACCTTAATGAAAATATTATCAAAGAATTTGAAGCAATAATTTAAAACTTCCACAAACCCATTAAGTTTCAAGGGGAATATTTACATTTAAGAAATGGTTCCTGGGGAGAGAGGCAAGATGGGAGAGAAGTAGGGAGCTCCATACATTTCATTCGCCCCCATCTCTCAAATGGAGAAGGCCTGAGGACATACAAACCCTTACAGAATCCAGGAGTTTGGGAGTAAAAGGAGACAGTTCACTGAGAAAACCTTATAGTGTGAGTGGGAACTGGGGAAGATAAAAACGAGCTGGGACCTAGAGACACGGATGGAGGGGAGGGAGCCCCCTTTGGGGGGAGCCACAGGGAGACTATGGGGAAAAAAGAAAAGAGCTGCCAAAACTACTCAAGACACTGTCGCTGTCACTGGAGAAAAGAAAAACCTTAGCTCGGGATACAGAGGGATCCAGATTACTGCTGTCCACCTCACCCTAGGCGGGACGCACTGGTCCCAGGCCACCTGGGAAAACCTGCTCCTTGCTCACCAGCTCAACCTAGAGGGGACGCAGCAGTGCCTGAAGCCTCACCGCCATTGTGCTTCTGCTTTGGCTCGATCCCCAGTGGGGAGGCGAGAGGCTTGAAATGGCTCAGAGGGACTCGCCTGCGAGTTTATATTTTGGGGAATATCAATGGGGTCTGCGGTCTAAGATCTGGAAACGAGGCATTGCTTGGGATACAGAGCGTGGACCATCTTGGGTATGCCCGTGGTGCAGGGAGATCAGACTCAAAAGAGTGAGGTGCAACACTTGGTTCGAGAAGGGACTGGGGTGCCAGCATTTATCTCCCCACGACCACAATGCGGGACCTCAGAGAGCAGCAGGCAGGAAACAGTGGAGACTAACACCTGCCTACACCAAACCACGCCCATCCCTCCTAGAGAGCTGCTCTTTTTTTTTTTTTTTACACCAGAGCCTGGGGCAAGACCAACATGGATGCACTGCCCTGATTAATTCTGGTCACTGGCTTGCTTAAACAGTCACATTTAATCCATTCTCTAGATGTATATTCTACACCTCAACTGGTACCTAACTATCTTTCTCTGGAATAATCAGACTATATAGGTTCTCTGAGTAGCATAATCTTCATTTCTTTTGCCTCGCCTCTAACCATATTCTCCTCTCTCTCTCTCTGAATTAAGCCTCTTACCCTCTCTGCCTGGTCATTTCTTTCCAATTTCGCTTCCTCCCCACCCAGTCATTTCTCTCTTTGTATGTGCTCTTCCATCAGTACCACATACACCCGGCTCTTTATTTGTAGCTGGGAATTCTGGGGCTATGCTGTTAGACTGAACTTTGTCTACTAGGCTTTTTCTTTTTTCTTTTCTTTTCTTCTTTTTTATTTTTTGTGTATTTTTCTTTTTATTATTTGTGTTTCCTCCTTCCTCTTTTTTTGTCCCTTCCTTTTTTTTCATTTTCTTTTTCCCTTTCGGTTTGCATGTTTGTTGGATTTGTCTGTGTGTTTGTGTGCCATTGTTCCCTGTGTGTTGGTCTGTCTGTTTTCTTTCCAGGGCTACCTCAAGAAACAAGCCAAAGTACACATGGTGGAGAGTCCCAAATACCACTACAAGTAGGGAAATAAAATAACCAAGGTCTCAACAAGAGAGACCAAGAGAGATCATTCAAAGAACACTTTCTGAATGGACAGGCCCTAGACAAAGAGCCTTCTTTAATACAGCAGTACTTGCTAGTGCTGAGCGCATAACAAGCTTTTAAAAATAACAAGAGATAGAAAGCTAACCAAAATGATGACATGGAAGAACTCTCCTCTAAAGAAATTCCAGGAAGATATGAGAGTTAAAGAACTGCTCAAAACAGATATAAGCAACATAACTGAACAAGAATTTAGAACAATAGTCATAAAATTAATCGCTGGGCTTGAAAAAAAAGCATGGAAGACATCAGAGAAACTATTGCTACAAAGACTGTGGAGCTTAAAAACAGTTGTGATGAATTAAAAAATGCTATGAATGAGATGCATAATAAAATTGAGGCATCAAATGCACGGAATGGAGACACAGAAAGGAAAATAAGTGATTTAGAAGACACAATTATAGAAAAAGAGGAAGCTGAGAAAAAGAGAGACAAACTGATCCAGGAACATGAAAGAAGAGTTCGAGAGCTCAACGATACAATCAAATGGAACAATATCCATGTCAGAGGAATTCTAGAAGAGGAAGAGAGAGCAAAAGGTGCTGAAGGAGTCCTGGAACAAATTATAGCAGAGAACTCCCCCAATCTGGGGAAGGAAACAGACATTGAAATCCAAGAGGCACAGAGAACTCCTCTCAGACGTAACTTGAATCGATCTTCTGCACGACATATCATAGTGAAACTGGCAAAATATAAGGACAAAGAGTGAATTCTGAAAGCAGCTAGGGATAAAAGGGCCCTAACATACAAAGGGAAACCTATCAGAGTTACAGAGTGGTTACAGACCTATTTACTGAAACTTGGCAGGCCAGAAAGGAATAGCAGGAAATCTTCAATGTGATGAACAGAAAAGATATGCAGCCAAGAAGCCTCTATCCAGCAAGCCTGTCATTCAGAAGACAAGGAGAGGTAAAAGTCTTCCCAAATAAACAAAAATTGAAAGAATTTGTCACCACTAAACCAGCCCTACAAGAAATCCTGAGGGGGACTCTCTGAGGGAAATGTTGCAAGGAACGCAAGTTACCAGAGACACCACCACAAGCATGCATCCTACAAAGGACACAATGACTCTAAACCCATATGTTTCAATAATAACACTAAATGTAAATGGGCTAAATGTGCTAATCAAAAGATGTAGGGTAGCAGAATGGATAAAAAAAAAAAAATCCATCTATTTGCTGTCTATAAGACACTCATTTTGGACCTGAGGACATCTTCAGATTGAAAGTCAGAGGATGGGGAAATATCTATCATGCTACTAGAAGTCAAAAGAAAGCTGGAGTAGCTGTACTTATATCAGACAAAATGGACTTTAAAGTAAAGGCAGTAACAAGAGATAAAGAAGGGCATAATATAATAATTACAGGGACTATCTGTCAGGAAGAGCTAACAATTATAAATGTCTACACACCGAATATGGGAGCACCTAAATACATAAAGCGATTAATCACAAACAGAAACAATCTTATGGAGAGGAATATGCTAATAGCAGGGGACTTTAATTCTCTAATTACAGCAATGGATAGATGAACTAGATAGAAAATCACTAAAGAAACAATGGACTTGAATGACACATTGGATCAGATGGATTTGACAGATATATTTAGAACTCGACGTCCTGAGTAGCCATGGAATTCACTTTCTTCTCAAGTTCACATGGCACATTCTCCAAGATAGATCACATACTGGGACATAAAGCAGCCCTCAATAAACAGAAAAGATTTGAGATCATACCATGCACACTTTCAGATCACAATGCTATGAAACTTGAAATCAACCACAGGAAGAAGCCTGGAAAACCTCCAAAAACATGGAGGTTAAAGAACACCTTACTAAAGAACGAAAGGGCCAATCAGGCAATTAGAGAAGAAATTTAAAAATATATGGAAAGAAATGAAAATGAAAATACAACAATCCAAACTCTGTGGGATACGGCAAAGGCAGTTATAAGAGGAAAGTACATTGAACTCCAGGTCTATTTCAAGAAATTAGAAAAAGCGCAAGTGCAAAATCTAACAGCTCACCTAAAGGAACTAGAGGGAGAGCAACAAGAGCACCCCAAACCCAGTAGGAGAAGAGAAATAGTAAAAATCAGAGCAGAAATAAACAATATAGAAACCAAAGAAACAGTTGAACAGATCAATGAAACCAAGAGTTGGATTTTTTAAAAATAAACAAAATTGACAAACCTCTAGCCAGTCTTCTCAAAAAGAAAAGAGAGCACCCAAATAGACAAAATGATAAATGAAAATGGACTTATTACAACCAACCCCTCAGAAGTACAAGCAATTATCAGAGAATACTATAAAAAATTATATGCCAACAATCTGGAAAACTTAGAAGAAATGAACAAGTTCCTAAACACACACTCACTACCAAAATTCACATGGGAAGAGATAGAAAATTTGAAAAAAAAAACGTAACTAGTGAAGAAATCGAATCAGTTATCAAAAATCTCCCAACAAATAAGAGCCCTGGGCCAGATGGCTTTCCTGGGGGAATTTTACCAGACAGAATTTGGTATTTCTACCAAAACAGAATTAATACCCATTCTTCTCAAGCTATTCTAAAAAATAGAAATCGAAGGAAAACTTCCGGACTCATTTTATGAAGCCAGCATCACGGTGATTCCCAAGACTGACAAACACCCAGCAGAAAAAGAGAACTATAGGCCAATATCTTTGATGAATACAGATGCAAAATCATCAACAACATACTTGCAAATCGAATGCAACAGCACATAAAAAGAATTATCCACCATGCTCAAATGGGATTCATTCCTGGGTTACAGGGCTGGTTCAATATTTGCAAATCAATCCATGTGATACATCACATCAACAAAAGAAAAGATAAAAACCATGTGGTCCTGTTGATAGATGCAGAAAAAGTGTTTGACAAAATACAGCATCGCTTCTTAATAAAGACCCTTGAGAAAGTCAGGATCGAAGGAAATTACTTAAACATCATAAAAGCCATCTAAGAGAAGTCCTCAGCTAACATCATCCTCAATGGGGAAAAACTGAGAGCTTTCCCCCGGAGATCAGGAGGAGGGCACTTGTGGGGATGAGCACTGGGTGTTATATGGAAACCAATTATACAATAAACTATTAAAAACAAAACAAAACAAAACCAAAAAAAGTATAAGCCTAAATAAATAAATAAGATAGTATTGTTATAAGTATAAAATCAGATAGAGTGTATAAAGCATTTACCACTATGCATAGGAATGACAAGTCTTTAATAAGTGCTACTTGTGTTAATACTATTACTACTCAAATTCCCCAAAATAATATGATTGTTTGTGATTTATGGTTAACATCTTTTATTTGTAGTCATTCAGTATCATTTGAGCTCCCTCTCCTAACTATGACAGTACCCACATTGCAAACACTGTCTCCTTTACTTTGGTATGCAAGATGTTATATTCACCAAGACTTCTTGCAATTATGATGTAGACATGCAGTCTACATTCCACCAATCAGATATACCCATGAGAGTCCAAGATTCAGAATTGAGCTTCAACTATGATAGGAAATAAGCTGTAGGTAAGGTGCACATTTTAATGATGGAGATCCTGATTTTGAAATCAGCAGAAAGAGACACAGATTCTGGCATTCATACTTGCATAGAGAGTTCCTAATACACAACAGACATAGTGTGTCTCAAGGTAAGCCAGAGGTAGCAGTGACCTTGTCTCAGTGGTACTTTTCTAGAAGCTGTTCCTGGAAGTTTTCTGCAAGGAGTATTAGGAAGCTAGAGATATAGACTACTGGCTACCTGATGTCCCTTTGAAAATTCCTTTCAGGTTTAACTAGCTAGAGTACATTCTGTTTTCTGTCAGAATCCTGACCCATAGTAGTCCTCACTCAGAACTAAGTTCACATAAAATTATGTTTTGTTTGGCATCTATGGATGGCAGTAAGGGAAGCTCAATAGGTGACGATTTGTGTGAAAATCCTATTCTAGGAAGGACTACAGCCTCAGGGATTAAAGTGAATACAGAGTTGCAGCTATGATACAAAATAAACCCCTCAGTATTACAGGGGATGGAAATCCATGGACAAAGATAAAGTGCAGAATGCTAGTCACTTAGAAGATCTCCCAACCCAGGCTCTGCTTTCATGCATGATCCTAGGAGAGAAGCTTTGAGGAAATACTAAAAGTGTTGTGTTTTTTTTCACAAATTCTATTTAAGATATTAAGGACAAAAAGCCACACAGCTTTGTGGTCTAGATGACAGAGGTCAGCACTACTAGAAAATGAGGCCCTCTTTCTCACTTGGAGATTTCTCTAGAGCAGATGTAAAGGCAGGTCAGAACAGGCTCCTCATGAACCAGAAAAAGAAAAGAAGAGGATATTGCATTGATGGTTGAGAGCATCGTCAGGATATGCTTCTGTAGAGTTACAACTGCAGCTTCACATCACCTCTGTGTGGCTTGAAGGCATCAGAGCACTTCTAAAAAATTGTTTTTCAGGGTACCCAAGCAGGATTGAAAAATAGATGTGTTACTGCAGTCAACAGAATTGGTTATAAGCACACATCTTTTGGGAATTAGTTCTGAGTATGAGACAGAGAAGCAATAGGTGTAAACATTTATATCTTGTTAGAATATCATCCTCTTCCTTTCCCATGGCTCAGTTTTGTTCTTTTGCTAGTGAGTCAGGAGGAAACATAGGTTGTATTTGGGGAGTTTGTTTTAATCAAGCTCTTTAAAGCAAACAGTGAGAGAAGATCCTAGGGCTCTCACAAATTGAAGTTTGTCATGGTTTTGTAGAAGATATTATCTCTTCACCCATACAGTCACTCTAGGTTCTAGGCTGGCAGGTACAGATATTTCATGGAGAACTGATTTGGTAGCTCAGAGTCTGTTGGAATATGCCAGGAGGTGCAGTGAGCTACCTGCTCTTTTCTAACCTCTCATTTATACATCCCATATGAAGATTTTGACTGTGTCAATGCACCTGTATATGGCAATATGGAAGAAAACATTACCAGACAGCTTGAATAGTCAGCTCAGAAGACCTCTTTCCAACCACATGATCCACCTTTGGTTTAGTGTCTAATCCCTTTCTAATCAATACTGGCCAGGGTAGCTGCACTAATGTTCAACCCATGTGGTATGAGCAATAGCTACTTAAAAGGAAGAATAGATCAGGACATGAAACAATAAGGGTATAGCAGCATGTGGAACTACACCATCATCTTCAAGTTCTGCCAAGTGCAACACTCATCCAGGAGAATTAAAAACTCTGGTGTAGCAGCTGTCTACTCTGTGAACTAAGTAGTACTTAATAGTATTTTGTCAATGACCCTGGCCTAGTAAAAATCTGTGTTCTCCTCACTCATTGGTTTAAAGGTCTGTCAAACGTCACTTCTTTTGAGAAAAATACAAATGAATTATAATATTTTAAAGCAGAACTTCCCAACCTTCACATAAAATTAATACCATATATATAGTATTCTCACAAAGGCTCCTTATTCAACTAACCCCCAACATGATAGAAAAGAGATTTGACTCTCTCTCTAGGAAAAGCGGAGAATGTAATATAAAGTGGCCTAATGGCTAAGGTATGAGGTGACTTCTGAAGACACAAGCCTGGGATTGTAACATGAGAAGAGAATCATTATACTGGAGCAGAAAGCACAAAAAGGTTCATTGAGCTTCCTGTGGAAACATGAAATTCTAAATACTGCAGTACATTGTGCCAGCTTCTGCAAGGAAACTTTTTAATTTTGGCTGAAACATACCACTGAGTTGCTGAATAAGTTTCTAGTAGCTAAGAGTAAAAAAGGACAGGAATCCAATAAAAAATGTATTGCCTGTCATCTGTGTGCTCTGCATAGATAAAGTTACATAACTTGGATGGCATACTTATGGATACTTAAGCAGATGGTGACATGAGTCAGTTTTCTTACAACTCACAAAAAGGAAGAGGAAAAAAAAGGCCATTGCCTATTTATTAGGACAATGCTAGTTGTTATAATATAAAAAATATAATGGGTCAAACACAACAGTTGTTAATTTCTTGCTTACAACAAGTCCAAAATAAGAGATTGTGATAGGGAAAAGCTTCTGGTTTCTGAAATACATCATAAAACCCTGTAATACCCATTCCCAGCCCCTTGGGGCTGTTTCATCATACTGACTACTCCCTGCAAAGGAGTTGTATCCTGATCAAAGTCTTACTAGGGTATGAAGTGAAAAGTCCCACCATTGTGTTATTTTATTCTGCTTAGGGCCACGATATTCGGACATAGAGCAATGTTTTTCTCTTTTCTCCTAATAATTCAGAAAAAGCAATCAATTTCAAAAGGAGCAAAAAGTCACTCTGGACCAGAAGAAATAATCAAAATATTTAACAATTGATTCAACATGGGCACTGAGCATCATAGAGATACCCAATAACTACAAAAGAAACTAGCCACAGTTCTGAACCAATTCATACCAGCTGCTATCAACCCTACTCTCTGTTCATATCAGGGTGAAGGTGCAGAAATTCCCCAGGTGTCTGTGAGCTCAGGCTATAGGACTATGGGATGGAATTCTGATCTAAGGTAAGGAACCAATCATATCAGCCAGGTGCAGATCTTCTAAGCCAAGAGCTTCTACCAGCCCTCAGTTGTAGAAGTTCGAATGGAAATATCATGGTATTTGGTTTCTTATTCAGAGACTATGTACCTATTCCTCAAGAACCCCTGTGGAGTTCAGCATCTTGAAAGGGAAGAAAGGAAGCATATTTTATGTAACAGATATTATAAGTACGACTGAGGTCAGAACTGATTTACCTCACACCTGGGATACAGAAAAATGGACTCCCACATAGGCCTACTTGTTTAGCAGATGGAAATGAGGACCACAGAGAACTAAGTCCAGGAAAATTATATGAACATCCTGGTAAAACTTTGTCCCTTTTTGTTCCCTCCAGAAAAGGATTTTTCTGAAATAACAAAAATTGATGGAAGATTATGTCAGGGGTCATGCCTCAAGTCCACATTACTAGCTCTACCTAGATGTCCTGTGGCTCTATTATACCATTTTCATGCAGCCCCACACTCAGATTTAGAGTTTTCAGCAGGCAGGACCCGCAGCTCTTTGAGAGGATTGCCCTGAGGCCACAGAGACACTTGGCCTACAGACACAGAGATAAGTGTTTGGGAGCTCATGTTTACCTGGATCAGATTTTAGCCAGTGACTAACATGTACAGGAATTATTCCCTTGCTCAGCGGCCTTACCCCGATTTGTGACAGCTCTGAGATGTATCTTATACCTCAACACTCCATGTAAGGACAGAGGTATAGACACCCTCTGTGGAATTTTGTCCCGAGAACTCACCCTTCCCAGCTTCTTTCTCTTTCTGTCCCAAGCTTTGGTCTTTTTTGAGTTCCCCTTAGAGATTTCTACAATAAATTATTGGCACACAAAACCGAATCTTATGATCTGCTTCTACAAGGAAACTTGACCTAAAATGTTGGGATTCAAAAGGAAGGAACCACAAAGGAAGTAGTTAATATTTGTGGATTCAGCAGAAGCCTTTGGGGATTCATGGCAGCTTTGAGAAGCCATCAGTGCCAAATTCTATATTATCCCTCAGAAACATATTGAAAACAACTTAGAATTTTTCTGTACAAAGAAAAGATACTTTCTTGGCCTACTTTCCTCTATCCTTTATCTCTCCCTTTAACGTATCCAGTAAATAAGAAATCTTCCATTTGAAGACAAAACCAAGATACATGTGTCTCCTTTGGTTTCTAATGAATAGAACAGAGAAGCTGCAAAAGATGAATATAAGATCCAATAAGACCTTAAGCAAGTACATTTAATTAGCTGGGCAAATAGAGGGATGGAGGGCCAAATATAACCCAAACTGAGAGTTTTTCCAAAAATAATTTACATTTATTTTAGTTAAGCAGGTTCATTTTCCCATTTGTTTCTGCTCTAGGCAAATATCCAGGTGAGATTCCTTTTCTTGAGTACACATCAGCTAGGGATAAGAAGATCACAGCTAGAAACACACTATAAAGTAAAGGTCTGAGGATACAATAGTCAGTGGATCAAGCAGGTTTGCTTCATGTGGACTAGCAAGAATTGAATCCAAGTAATTTAAGCACTAGAAAAAAAGACATTTCTCATTATATTAGAATTTGGTTAAGATGACTTCATAACTCCAGGAGCAGAGAAATGATTTAGTGACTCTGGACACCCAATATATCCCCTTCCAATCAGGAACTGCTAAGAACAGGAATAAGAATTTCCAGAGAGCAGCTTCATAGTTATTCCATCAGAAAAAATTTAAAAGATAGTACTAGACTACAAATTAAAAAAAAAAATCTGACTTACATATTTCTTGGGTATAAAACAGATAGTAATTTTTAAAAGGTTAATGAGAAAATATTTTGCATGACTTACTGTGGTCAAGTTATTTTATTTGTTTAGATGACATTTTGGCTTACGATGGAACACTGAAATTGAAATTAGATTCTCCATAGTGGATATCGTTAAGTTAAAGCCTGTCATTTTTAAACTCAATTACAAGACTGGAAAAACTGTTTCAGAAAATAATTGATTTAGCATTCTTAATTAGTAATAAAAGAGTCTTTGGATGAAAGTAGGCTACTAGCAGAACAGAGGTGGCTGAGTCTTGTTAATTTTGAGAAATTCAGATGTCAACATGTTGTTTTGTTTTGTAGTCAGGAAACAAACTCAAAACAAACTTTGAGAAGCTAGAAACTTTCAGAAAAAAAGACAAGAACAGATTTTCAGGAAGAAGAGTTCTTGAATAAATAAATCACTTTGTATTTCTAAGAATATTAAATAAGGTAAGCCTCTGTGTCTTTATTTTATAATCTTTACTTTGAGCATTCCAGTGAGTATTAAAGAGAATGCATCTGCACTTAATAAATGGGTTATTATTTTTACAATGGTTACATCTTTGTGGAAAGTCTAATACCACTGACTCTGGCACAGAGAAATCACCCTTGAGGACACAGTCACACAAGAAGTACACAGTATCACCTGTAAAGATTTTTCACCTGATCTTTTCTTACCCCAGGATCCCAGGATTCTGCATCATCACTTCCTCACAGTAAGAATCATTGCCTTACTGGCCCAATCTTACTGAAAGAGGTATGGTACATTTCTCTGATATACTGGATGGATAAAAAGTTGAGAAACACAGAAAAAAAAAACCCAATACATGGAAAATTATCAGTACTGGGGTGCCTGGGTGGCTCAGTCGGTTAGGCGGCTGACTTTGGCTCAGCTCATGATCTAATGGTTATAAACAGTAAAAAAAAAAAAAAAAAAAAAAAAATCAGTTCTTAAATTAAAAATGAGATACTAAGAAAATTAGCAATCCTTGAGCTTGTTTTATACAGGAATTCAATTCAAGTCTTGAGCACATACTATGTGCTGGGCATTTTTCAGGATGCTAGGATATAGGCACTAAGCAAAAGAGAAAATATCCCTGTTCTCCTGAAAAGCTTTACAGCCCATTGTTTTTATTATTTTTATTTATCAAATCTATATATACTGCATATGTGTGTACACATTGATCTATAAAAATAATCCTCCCTTTAATCTTCCTAAAATATCAGGTAGACATTATAAATATTTCCATTTTACAGATGAGAGAACTAAATCATAATTTAGCGGTAGAGCCAGAATTCAAACATAACCACTTTTTTCTGAATTTGTGTTATGTTTCATCTAGTGGAAGAAGTAGCCAATAAATAAGTTCACAAATATGCTATTTATATCAGCTATGAAGGAAAAGAACAATCTTCATCTCAGACGGGTTTGGCCAGAAAGCAGAACCAGCAGGAGATGTGTAGTTTACGGCAACATCTGAAGTTGGAGCATGAAGTTCACACAACAGGTAGGCAGGAAAGAAAGATGAAGATCAGGCTAGAATCCCACTAGGAGAGAATGAAACTCATGTCCATTCTTACTGCCTCTGACCTTGATGACAAGAGAATCCTGTAAAAGCAGGGCTCTTGCTGGCTGTGTCACATGCACCTGGCCCAGCTGCTCACATCAAAGAGGCAAGTCAGTAGGTCAGCAGCAACAACACATATATACTGCAAAATGGCGACAATCTCCTCTGTAGCCTCCAACTCTTCTCTTTGAGAGAGAATGTCCTTTACAGCTCCCTGTAAAGACAAATACACTAGAAAGGGAATTCTGGTACCTCACAAAGCCATTGCATATGTTCTGAAAGGGAACATTAAAATGCGACTGGGCAAAAATAATGGTAAGCAGATTCCCTGACCTTAAAGAATCTAGAATCAGGTGGAGAAGACAGATATTAAAGAAGTGATGAATGTCAAAACGAGGGTTATATGATCGGCTGGGAAGACTTGAAACTAGAAGAATTAGAAGGTCAGCCGAAGAATCAGTGAGGAAATTACTTATAAACTAGAACTTGAAAAATGATTAGAAATTAGCTGTTGGGGGTGAGGGTAAGAGAAAAAAATGAGAAAAATTTTCATGTATAGGAGATGTGCAGAATCCCAGGAAACAAGAGAGTATAGCTGGAAATAGAGATTGAGAGGAAGATCAGGCTCAAGAAGTACATAGGTGCCAACATTACAAATATATAATACTTAATCTCCTTTCCTGCACCACCATTCCATTGCTGCTTCATTGTGAGGTGCTTAGAGGTAGGAGCTCTGACTCACATATCCATATCACCAGACATTTAACATTAGGAATGTGATAGATATTTAGGAAACATTGAATGAGTAATTGAATCAATCAATGGTTCCTGCCCTAAGACTTGTCATACATGTACAGCATGCTCCAAACTAACTTTTACTAGTTGAAAAAATATCAGTGCAATTTATTTTGAACATATAAGGCTCTTCTCAAGAGGTTTCTATTAGAGGTCTGTAAAAATTTTTTTAAATCATGAGAATATATTTCCAAATCGTGTATCTGATGTGGTTAATATTCAGAATATATAAAGAACTCGTACAACTCAACAATAAAAATCTAACAACCCAATTCAAAAATGTACAAAGGATTTGAATAGATATTTCTCCAAAGAAGATACACAAATAGTCAATAACCATACAAAGAGATGCTCAATATCACTTACCATTAGGGAAATGTAAATCAAAATCACAACGAGATACCACTTCATACTCATTAGAATAAGAATAAAAAACTACAATTATTGGCAAGGATGTAGAAAAATTGGAACTCTTGTGCATTGCTGGTGAAAAATGTAAAATAATGCAGCAATGTGGAAACATTAAGGCAATTATCCAAAAAATTTAAACAGAGAATTATCATGTGATCAAACAACTCCACTTGTGGATGTATACCCCAAAAGAATGGAAAGCAGTGCCTCAAAGAGATATTTTTACATGATTTATGGTAGTCAAAAGTGGGCAACAAACCAAATGTCCATTGATGGATGAATGTGTAAAGAAAATATGGTGTATGCATACAATGTCATATTATCCAGCTTTAAAAAGGAAAGGAAATTCTGACACATGCCACACATGAATGAACTTGAAGACACTGTGGTAAGTGAAATATGCCAAACGCAAAAGGACAAATAATGAATTATTCCACTTATATGAGGTAACTTGAGTAGCGAAATTCAAAGGAACATACAGTACAATGGTGGTTTTCAGTGGTTAGGAGAGAGCAGGAATGGGAGTTTTAGTTTAACAGGTACACAGGTTCAGTTTGGGAAGATGAAAAAGTTCTAGAGATTATGGTGGTGATGGTTGCACTGTGTCAATATTTTCAATATCACAGGACTGCACACTTAAAAACGGCTAAACTGGCAAATTTTCCGTTATGTATATTTTACTACAATATTAGAAATGTTTTAAAGATCTGTGTCCCTGAGAGCATTTGCTTCAAAAAGCAATTAAATCATTAGAATGTATTGGTTTCTATAATAATGTCTTTAATGTACAGAAAGAAAAATGTCAGTGTTCTTCTAGTTAAACTATCATTAGCAGAGGTGAGTTGTCAAAGAAAAACTGCACCAGATGGATGGACTTAAATGGGCAAAGAAGACTTCATTCAAGACACTGTAATAGTGGAGAAAGACTGAAACCAACTCCGTTAAAACAAAAAGCAGGAAGAATTTCAAGTGCTGGGGTGAGCTGGTGGGAAAGTATTGGGAGATATTTTGCCAAGAGGCTGATAATGTGATTAGGTCATCTGTAGTTGCTAGTTGCTTCTGGAAGTTAGGATCCTGCCCTCCCACAAATATTGGGAGAATGGGTCAATTCTTTTTTTTACTGAAGTATAGTTGACTCACAGTGTTAGACTAGTTTCATGTGTACAACATAGTGATTTGATAACCCGATACATTTGTTGTGTCATGCTCACCACAAATGTAAGGGGCATTGTCATTCTTGAGGACTGCATGTCAAGTGAGCTCCCATCCTGGGCTGTAAAACTGGTGAGAGGCTGGGAGACAAAGACATCTAAAGGAGCAGAGAAGGAATCCGAAATGACCACTTTTCCAAAGTAAACACTCTTTAAAAGAAGGAGACAGAGGGGCCTAGAGTCTGAAAGAAGCCTGTCTAAAGTTTGTCAAGCTGAGAGAAATGTTAAGGCTGACTTCATTAGAGTAAAAGGAAAAATAAAATGACTGTCACCACTTACTCTCAATAAAAAAGCTATTAAGTATGCATTTCATCAAGAATATAAATGAACCAGGAAGGGAGGATTGGGAAGCAAGAAATATGCTGAATAAAGAAATTGGTAAACATATTAGTAAGTTAAAATAAGTAGAGAGTGTAAATAAGACTATAATAACAATTAAAATTGGAGAGAATTTACAAATGAGCTGGAACAAAAATACTTGGCAAAAATAATGTGCAAGAAACTGGATCCAGGATATTTTTTATTCAAGAATAATTAACATACAGTGTTATGTTAATACAATATAATACTTATTAAGATTAGTTACCATTTATTATGTGTCTTCTCTGTTCTAGACCATTTGCTACTTTCTTCACAAACACTTCTTTCGTTTTCAATTGCCCTACTAGCTAGTTAGACTCATTTTACAGATGAGACAATTGAGGCCCAGTGTGGCTAAGTAAGTTCCTAAGTTTGCACAGAATCTAGAGAACAGGGCTGAGAATCAAACCCAGGTCTGCCTAACTCAGCCAGATCTTCCCATCCTCCACCTTCAGGCTATGCTGTCTCTTGGATCAGGATATTAAACTTGAAACATTCTAAGCTCTCTGATAGGATATGGAAAGTACTAAAATATTTTAGAACTAGTCAGCTGCTTGAGGGTAACTACTGAAATACATGAAGGAAAATAAACTCTTTTCAAACCAGGAAAAGAGAGGGGACTAAATAAAGCTAAAACAATCAGAAGTCTCTAACTACAAAGGCCAGTAGATACCAATGGGGAAACCCAAAATCTCTAAGCAAAGTCAGCCAAAGGATTAGGAAGGAACAACCTAGCAAAGTAGAAAACTTTTAAACAATAACCTCCCTGTTAGACCTAAGTACTGTGGGAGGGAAATATCCACATCCACTCTATCACAAAGCCCAAGATAGGAGTCTAGATTTATACTCTTGCCCAAGTACAATAACTAGGTCCCTCTCTACTCTAGTGTGATACCTAAGAAGGAAAGTAGGAAGCCAGGATTTGCATCTCAGTCCAGTCCGCAGCATGCCTTTGTGCAAAGAAACTCACACACACCACACCAAGAGTGTTTCCCCTATCCTAACAGTGAGAAAAATTTGAGTAAACTACAAAACCATAACTTCCCTTGAATATCTCAAAGAATGTAGGTTTCCAGGAAACCATATAGCCAGTGGTGGACTGAAAGCAATGATAACAATCACAAAACACAAACAGCTCAATTTGTTATTCTGAAGGGATGAAAGGGTAACTACAAAAAGTATATATCAATCATCTTATAAAATTGGTGTAATTCTGAAATATTTCCTTACGGTATTTTGAACATTCAACATTGTTCTGGAAATCCTTAGCAAAATTAAGCAAGAAAACAAATTAAAATATATAAAAATGATAAAGGAAGAAGCACAACTATTTTTATACGTTTATGATATAATTTTGTCCTGGGAATATTTAAAAAGGTTTACAGATAGATTAAATAAGAGAATTTAACAAGGTGGGGGAATAAAAATCTATAAACAAAAGCAATTGTATTTTTATATAGCAACACTTAGAAATTGAATTTAAGTATGTCTTAATATTCTATGTATAATAACAGAAAATACTAAATATCCAAGAACAATCCTAACCCTAACAAAATGTGTAAGAATTTTTCAAAGAAAACCATAAAACTTTACTGGAAGACATTATAGAAAAAACTCAATAAAAGCTGAACATGCTATGTTCATGGTATGGAAGATTCAAAGATTTAAAGTCTCCAAATTCATTCAGAAATTCAAGAGACTCTCCATCAAATTCCCCATGTACTTTGTGGAAGCAAATGAGCTGAATCTAAACTTGATATGGAGGTAAAAAAAAAAGGGGGGGGGGCAAAGTTAGTCAACACACTTCTTGACAATTTAAACAAGATAAGAAGTCTTGTTCTTCAGGATATCAAGGCTTGTTATAAAAAGCTACAGTAATTAAGTCAGTGCATACTATACAATGACAGTCAACATACCAATAGAACACGATAGATTGCTGAAAAATAGACCTATACTTATTTGGACTCTTGTAATATGGTAAGGATGGCTCTGAAGAGTGTTAGGAAAAGAATCACTTTTTCAATAAGTGTGAAAAACTGAATCAAAACACTAACAGTCTACATTATAGGAAAATACCTTCCTGTCATTTTGATTTGCTAAACAAGACATAAAGAGCATTTTAAGTTCCATTAAAGTTAAGAACTACACAAAAACATAAAAAGAGTAAGAAGTCAGAGGATACAGCAGGAAAATGTTTGTAGCACATATATCCAAAGAACTTGCAATTAGAATACATGAAGAATTCCTAAAAATCGGTAGGAAAAAACAGAAAATGAGATTTTAAAATGAGCAAAACACTTGAATAGGTATTTTACACACACACACACACACACACACACACACAAACCAAAAAGAAAAACTGACCAATAAATTTATTTTAAAGGTGCTTTACCTAATTTGCAATTAAGAAAATGCAAATTTAAGAACAATAAGATATCATTATTCATATAGTATTAAAAATTAACACTACTTAAATAGTGGTAAGGATGTAAAACAAAAGAAACTCATAAATTGATTAATAAGATTATGAATTACTGCAAGCATTTTGGAAAACACTTAGACATTATGTAGAAAAATGGAGAGCACAAATACCCTATGACTCTACAATTCCACTCATTCCAATACATAAATATATAATAGGGAAACTCGTACATATGTGCCAGGATATATATATGCATGTGTGTATGTATACGCACATATATAAATACAGATAGAAACATTTTTATTAACCTAAAGTTGAAATAACCCAATTGCTCAGCATCGACAGAATTAACCTAGAAGAGTAAAATATTCACACAGAGGAAAGGTTTGGGGAGCCAAAGGAGAGGAAAATAGAGTCAGGCTACATGGTACATTCTCAACAGGGATGAGAACTGATTCTCGAGTGGTGAAAAAAATGTTGCTCTTTTTGTCTAAAGCACATATATACCGTATAACTATTATATATTAACAGATATATAGTGTATCTGAGGACATTAAAATTCTATGTTGTTGGGGAGATGGGAGAGCAGTTAAGGAAAGCAATAATCTAAAAAGGCTCCTTGGGGAAATGATAATGGAATATGGCTGGGAAATATTGAACTAGGCAATAAACACAGCAGGATGGGGATAAGGGTCTGCACAGTGTGGATTAACCAAGAATACTATTACTCATGACAACTGAGACAAAGGAGGATGTGAGGCAGAAAGGATGTGTCACAGCAATCATTTAGAAACAGATAGGTAATTAGTTCAAGTTATAGTCCTAAGCATTTAACTCTAAGGTTTAGAATCTCCCCAGAGAATGGTTTCTCCAGTAGCTCACTGAACTGTGTGTGATGCTCTAGGGGTGTGGTTAACTCACAGGAGGCACGAGATGATAGGATGATCTTAGAGTGACTTGGCATATCCACCGTGAGGCAACCGATTCACACAATAATCACTAGTGCTTTGAGCCAGTATTGGATCCATTAGGAAGGGTTCATTGTGTAAAGAATTCTAGGAGTTACCATGAATGCAGCATTGTCATCCTCCAGTTGGCATCCTTGAAAGTAAAGAAGAATAAAACAACTAAAGTTGGTTAAAGATTTAATTACTTAGTCAAAATAATAATGTATAACAGACAACCATAACACTCATTACAATAAAAGACAGTGGGATGCATAATTTAAAGAAGGGCTCAGAAGAAGAAAATATTGAGAAAATCTCACAGTAATATAAAACTGTGAGCTGGAAAAAAAAAAAACCCAAACAAACGCTGAATAAAAGAATAGACTTCCCACCAGAAAGACTTTGGGTAATAATGAGCCCACAGCAGTTAAGTGAATTGGTTTGGTCGTGATGCTGGTTGCCAATGTGGGGCTGAATCCATTAGGTCTTCTTATTACTGCTTTTTCCAGTAAAATGTAGTGTCTCAAAGCACATCAATTGTCATTATTGCCTTCGAGTGATTACTAAAAAAAAAAAAAAAACACTATTTTCCTAATTTGTTTTTCAATTTTTACATTAAACTTGAGTCTACAAATTAAGTCAAAGAAGCTATTTTATTTTATTTTTTTTAATTTTTTAATGTTTTATTTATTTCTAGGAGAGAGAGAGAGAGACAGCGTGAGCAGGGGAGGGTCAGAGAGAGAGGGAGTCACAGACTGAAATAGGCTCCAGGCTCTGAGCTGGCCGTCAGCACAGGGCCCGACGTGGGGCTCGAACCCACGAACCACAAGATCATGACCTGAGCGAAAGTCGGACGCTTAACCCACTAAGCCACCCAGGCGCCCCTCAAAGAAGCTATTTTAAAATAACCTTTCACAGAATAACCAAGAATTATAATCAAGCAAAAAGTACATCAAGAGCTTTTAAAATGAAGTCTACAATTCTCACTATAAAATAAAAAATATAGAGGAGACAAGATGGTGGAGAAGTAGGGAGCTCCGTACATTTCACTCACCCCCATCTCTCAAACAGAGAAGGCCTGAAGCCATAGGAACCCTTACAGAATCCAGGAGTTTGGGAGGAAAAGAAGACAGAGTCCCCTGAGGAAACCTTACAGCAGAAGTGCGAACTAGGGAAGATAAAAACGGGTGGGACCCAGAGACCCGGAGGGAGGGGAGGGAGCACCCTCTGCAGGGAGATGCAGTGAGTTGAGGGGAAAAGAAAGAGTGGCTGAAACTGCTCAAGAAACTGTCCCTCGAGGAGAGAAAAACCTCGAATGGGAATACAGAGGGATCCGTTTTCCAGCTGGTCTGCCGTGGTCCCAGGCGACACCGCCGGGAGAACCCACTACTCTGCTAGCCACCTCGACCTGGATGGGAAGTGGTGCACCTGAAGCCTCTCCATAGCTCTTCTGGCTCGGCTTGATCCCCAGTGGGGAGGCTTGAAACTGCTCAGAGGGACTCGGCCTGTGGGTGTATATTTCAGGCAGTATCAATGGGGCGCGCAGGCAAAGAGCTGGAAAGGAGGCATGGCTTGGGACATAGAGCACGGCCCACCTTGGCTACACCAGGGGCACAGGGAGATCGGACCCAAAAGAGTGAGTTGCAATTCTTGGTTCAAGAAGGGACTGGGGTGCCGCCATTTTTCTCCCCACAACCACTAAGGCAGGACCTCAGGGGGCAGCCAGAAGGATGCAGTGGAGGCTAAGACCTGCCTACACGGAACCATGCCCATCCCTGTTAAAGAGCTGCTTTTTTTTTTTTTTTTTTTTTTGTTACCGGAGCCAGAGGCAACACCAACAATGATGCACTGCCATGATTAATTCTAGATCAATTCTTTCTATTCAGATATATTTTCCCTTGTCTCATTCGTATCCTTCCTCTCTGCTGGACTGGGCACTCTGGTCACTGGTTTGCATAAACAGTCACATTTAGTCCATTCCCTAGATGTATATTCTACACCTCAACTGCACTTTTTTTTTTATCTCACTCTCTCTGGGGTAATCAGACTATACAGTTTTTCTGAGTAACATTATCTTCATTTCTTTCTCCTTGCCTCTTACCATATTCTTCTCCTCTCTCTCTCTGAATTAAGCCTCTTAATCTCTCTGCCTGATCATTTCTTTTCCAATTTTGCTTCCTCCCCACCCTGTCATTTCTCTCTTTGTATATGCTCTTCCATCAATACTGCATACACCCAGCTCTTTATTTGTAGCTGGGAATTCTGGTTTTGTGCTTTTAGACTGTCCTTTGTCTTTTGGGTTTTTTTCTTTTTTCTTTTCTTTTTCTTTATTATTTTTATTATTTGTTTTTCCTCCTTCCTCTTTTTTCCCCCTTCTTTTTTATTTCTCTTCCTTTTTCTCTTTTGGTTTGCGTGTTTGTTGGATTTGTCTGTGCCTTTGTGTGCCTTTGTACCCTGTGTGTTGGTCTGTCTGTTTTCTTTCCAGGGCTACCTAAAGAAACAAGCCAAAGTACACATGGTGGAGAGTCCCAAATACCACTACGAGTAGGGAAATAAAATAACCAAGTCTCAACAAGAGAGACCAAAAGATACCATTCAAAGAACACTTCCTGCATGGACAGGCCCTGGACAGTAGAGGGCCTTCTCTAATACAGCAGTACTCTCAGGTGCAGAGTACAGAACAAGCTTTTAAAACTAGCAAGAGTCAGAAAGCTAGCAAAACTGACTAAACGGAAGAACTCTCTTCTAAAGAAATTCCAGGAAGAAATGAGAGCTAAAGAATTGCTCAAGACAGATATAAGCAACATAACTGAACAAGAATTTAGAACAATTGTCATAAAATTAATCGATGGGCTTGAAAAAATAAAGCATCTAAGACATCGAGAAACTATTGCTACAAAGACTGTGGAGCTTAAAAACAGTTGTGATGAATTTAAAAATGCTATGAATGAGATGCATAATAAAATGGAGGCGTCCAATGCACGGAATGGAGTCACAGAAAGGAGAATAAGTGATTTAGAAGACACAATTATAGAAAAAGAGGAAGCTGAGAAAAAGAGAGACAAACTGATCCAGGAACATGAAAGAAGAGTTCGAGAGCTCAGCGATACAATCAAATGGAACAATATCCATATCATAGGAATTCCAGAAGAGGAAGAGAGAGCAAAAGGTGCTGAAGGAGTCCTGGAACAAATTATAGCAGAGAACTCCCCCAATCTGGGGAAGGAAACAGACATTGAAATCCAAGAGGCACAGAGAACTCCCCTCAGACGTAACTTGAATCGATCTTCTGCACGACATATCATAGTGAAACTGGCAAAATATAAGGACAAAGAGAGAATTCTGAAAGCAGCTAGAGATAAAAGGGCCCTAACATACAAAGGGAAACCTATCAGAGTGGTGACAGACCTATCTACTGAAACTTGGCAAGCCAGAAAGAAATGTCAGGAAATCTTCAATGTGATGAACAGAAAAAATATGCAGCCAAGAAGCCTCTATCCAGCAAGCCTGTCATTCAGAAGACAAGGAGAGGTAAAAGTCTTCCCAAATAAACAAAAATTGAAAGAATTTGTCACCACTAAACCAGCCCCACAAGAAATCCTGAGGGGGACTCTCTGAGGGAAATGTTGCAAGGAACGCAAGTTATCAGAGACACCACCGCAAGCATGAATCCTACAAAGGACACAATGATTTTAAACCCATATTTTTCAATAATAACACTGAATGTAAATGAGCTAAATGCCTCAATCAATAGACGTAGAGTAACAGAATGGATAAAAAACAAAATCCATCTATTTGCTGTCTATAAGACACTCATTTTAGACCTGAGGACATCTTTAGATTGAAAGTCAGGGGATGGAGAAACATCTATCATGCTACTGGAAGTCAAAAGAAAGCTGGAGTAGCTGTACTTATATCAGACAAATGGTACTTTAAAGTAAAGTCAGTAACAAGGGATGAAGAAGGGGATTATATAATAATTACAGGGTCTATCCATCAGGAAGAGCTAACAATTATAAATGTCTACACATCAAATACAGGGCCACCTAAATACATAAAGTGATTAATCACAAACAGAAACAATCTTATGGATAGAAATATGATACTAGCAGGGGACTTTAATACTCCACTTACAGCAATGGATAGATCAACTAGACAGAAAAGCACTAAAGAAACAATGGACCTGAATGACACATTGGATCAGATGGATTTGACAGATATATTTAGAACTCGACGTCCTGAGTAGCCATGGAATTCACTTTCTTCTCAAGTGCACATGGCACATCCTCCAAGATAGATCACATACTGGGACATAAAGCAGCCCTCAATAAATAGAAAAGATTTGAGATCATACCATGCACACTTTCAGATCACAATGCTATGAAACTTGAAATCAACCACAGGAAGAAGTCTGGAAAACCTCCAAATACAGGGAGGTTAAAGAACACCTTACTAAAGAACGAAAGGGCTAATCAGGCAATTAGAGAAGAAACTAAAAAATATATGGAAAGAAATGAAAATGAAAATACAACAATCCAAACTCTATGGGATGTGGAAAAGGCAGTCCTAAGAGGGAAGTACATTGAACTCCAGGTCTATTTCAAGAAATTAGAAAAAGTGCATGTACAAAATCTAATCACGCTCCTAAAGTAACTAGAAGGAGATCAATAAGAGCACACCAAACCCATTAGGAGAAAAGAAATAATAAAAATCAGGGCAGAAATAAACAATATAGGATCCAAAAAAGAACAAAAACAGTTGAACAGATCAATGAAACCAAGAGTTGGTTTTTCTAAAAATAAACAAAATTGACAAACCTCTAGCCAGGCTTCTCAAAAGGAAGAGAGAGCACCCAAATAGACAAAATCATGAATGAAAATGGACTTATTACAACCAACCCCTCAGAAATACAAGCAATTATCAGGGAATACTATGAAAAAATGTATGCCAACAAACTGGACAACTTAGAAGAAATGGAAAAACTCCTCAACACACACTCACTACCAAAATTCACACAGGAAGAGATAGAAAATCTGAACAGACCCATAACTAGTGAAGAAATCAAATCAGTTATCAAAAATCTCCCAACAAATAAGAGCCCTGGGCCAGATGGCTTCCCTGGGGAATTCTACCAGACATTTAAAACAGAATTAATACCCATTCTTCTCAAGCTATTCTAAAAAGCAGAAATCGAAGGAAAACTCCCAGACTCATTCTATGAAGCCAGCATCATGGCGATTCCCAAGACAGACAAACACCCAGCAGAAAAAGAGAACTATAGGCCAATATCCTTGATGAATACAGATGCAAAATCATCAACAAGATACTTGCAAATCGAATGCAACAGCACATAAAAAGAATCATCCACCATGATCAAATGGGATTCATTCCTGGGTTACAAGGCTGGTTCAATATTCGCAAATCAATCAATGTGATGCATCACAACAAAAGAAAAGATAAAAACCATATGATCCTGTTGATAGATGCAGAAAAAGCATTTGACAAAATACAGCATCCCTTCTTAGTAAAGACCCTAGAGAAAGTCAGGATAGAAGGAACTTACTTAAACATCATAAAAGCCATCTATGAGAAGCCCTCAGCTAACATCATCCTCAATGGGGAAACACTGAGAGCTTTCCCCCTGAGATCAGGAACACGACAGGGATGTCCACTCTCACCACTGTTGTTTAACATAGTGCTGGAAGTCCTAGCATCAGCCATCAGACAACAAATGGAAATCAAAGGCATCAGAATTGGCAAAGAAGAAGTCAAATTTTCACTTTTCACAGACAACATGATACTCTACATGAAAACCCCACAGACTCCACCAGAAACCTACTAGAACTGATCCATGAATTCAGCAAAGTTGTATGGTATCAAATCAATGTACCAAAATCGGTTGCATTTTTATACACCAACAATGAAGCAACAGAAAGAGAAATCAAGAAACTGATCCCATTCACAACTGCACAAGAAACCATAAAATACTTAGGAATAAACCTAACCAAGGATACAAGAGATCTGTATGATGAAAACTACAGAAAACTTATGAAGGAACTTGAAGAAGACACAAAGAAATGGAAAAACATTCCATGCTCATGGATTGGAAGAATAAATATAGTTAAAATGTCATCACTACCCCAAGCAATGTACACATTCAATGCAATCCCAATTAAAATTGCACCAGCATTCTTCTCAAAGCTAGAGCAAACTATCCTAAAATTTGTATGGAAACACAAAAGACCCCGAATAGCCAAAGTAATACTGAAAAATAAAACCAAAACGGGAGGTATCACCATCCCAGACTTTAGCCTCTACTACAAAGCTGTCATCATCAAGACAGTATGGTACTGGCACAAAAACAGACACATAGACCAATGGAACAGAATAGAGAACTCAGAATTGGACCCACAAATGTATGGCCATAATCTTTGACAAAGCAGGAAAGAGGATCCAATGGAAAAAACACAGCCTTTTAACAGATGGTGCTGGGAGAACTGGACAGCAACATGCAGAAGAATGAAACTAGATCATTTTCTCACATCATACACAAAAATAAACTCAAAATGGATAAAGGACCTGAATGTGAGACAGGAAACCATCAAAACCCTAGAGGAGAAAGCAGGAAACAACCTCTTTGACCTCAACGGCAGCAATTTCTTACTTGACACATCCCCAAAGGCAAGGGAATCAAGAACAAAAATGAACTACTGGGACCTCATCAAGATTAAAAGCTTCTGCATGGCAAAGGAAACAATCCATAAAACTAACAGGCGACTGATTGAATGGGAAAAGATAGTTGCAAAAGACATATCAGTTAAAGGGCTAGTATCCAAAAATCTATAAGGAACTCACCAAACTCCATACCGAAAAACAAATAAACCAGTGAAGAAATGGGAAGAAGACATGAACAGACTCTTCTCCAAAGAGGACATCCAGATGGCCAACAGACACATGAAACAATACTCAGCATCCCTCCTCATCAGGGAAATACAAATCAAAACCACACTGAGATACCACCTCATGCCGGTCAGAGTGGCTAAAATGAGCAAATCAGGAGACTTTAGATGCTGGTGAGGATGTGGAGAAATGGGCACCCTCCTATACTTTTGGTGGGAATGTAAACTGGTGCAGCCCCTCAAAAACTTAACAATAGAACTCCCCTATGACCCAGTAATGGCACTGCTAGGAATTTACCCAAAGGATACAGGAGTGCTGATGCATAGGAACACATGTACCCCAATGGTCATAGCAGCACTCTCAACAATAGCCAAAACATGGAAAGAGCCTAAGTGTCCATCAACTGACGAATGGATCAAGAAGATGTGGTTTATCTGTACAATGGGATACTACATGGCAATGAGAAAGAAAGAAATCTGGCCATTTGTAGCAACGTGGATGGAATTCTAGGGTGTTATGCTGAGCGAAATAAGTCAAGCAAAGAACAAGAGATACCATATGTTTGCATCTATAGGTGGATTAGAAGGAACTTAATGGAGGACCATGGAGGAGAAGAAGGGAAAAAATAGTGGGAGAGAGGGAAGGAGGCAAACCATGAGAGACTCTTGAATGCTGAGAACAAACTGAAGACTGATGGGGGTGGGGGGAGGGGGGAGATGGGCATGGAGGGCACTTGTGGGGATGAGCACTGGGTGTTATAGGGAAACCAACTGGACAATAAACTATTCAAGAAAAAACAAACAAACAAACATTTCAAAAAATAAAATATATATCTATTACACTGTACCAATAGTAATTATGAAATTATTCATAGTAAAATAGTATCACATTCTATTTTCTCCAATTTTGAACAATTCAGTAAGATAACTTGTTAAAGAAAGTTTAACAATTGACTAAGGACTGCTCTTTGAATAAAACAGTGATTATTCTCCCACGTAATTTACATAGATTTTTGGTGAATATATTAAGTTATTCATTAAAGAAAGAGGAAAGAATATTTACTGGCCCTGATCCTTAAAATACAAACCAAGCAGGGCTGCAGTATCTGTGAATTAGAAACTCAAATCAGAGTTGATAAAGTACTTATGCTTAAACGTGATGAGCCAAAGAAGAGCAAGTAAAAGATACAGATGTAAAATGAATTCTTGAAGGGAAATGGAAAGAAGAAATTTTTTTCAAGAGTCATTCTTCCCAGTTGGCAATGCTGTTACAGCAATTTGTTGATGATGGAAAATAAAGTAAAAATGGCATATAACAACAGATGGGACATTTCTGTTATTATGTCCAGATTCATCAATTTATTATGCTGTTTCATAAGAAAAGACAGGGTTGGTCATAGCTGTCAACTCTGAAGAAAATACTCAAGACACAGAATCAGGGCCCACTGGGAATACACCAGGCTCCTGCTTTTAGGCACGTGCAGTCTTCATGGTTCCTCTTATCTATGAGATAGAGTCCACCATGGCCAGTCCATAATGCAACAAGTAACACAAAGTATCGTCATCATCAAGAGAAGTGGAGGCTTAATAGTTTACTATTATCTGTTAACTTGCTCTGTGGAGATTATTGAACCTCAAAAAAACTTGCTGTATTGAGACCTATTTGCCTACAAAAACAAAAACAGCAAGAATTTGCTAAATCAACACTTGCCCTCAGAGAATATCTATGCAGCTAGTTACCTATGAATTTGTTACATATGGAAAAGGGAAATCTAATACAAGAAGAGATAACTGGTTATATGGACCCTGTATCATTGTCAACAATTCTTTTTTGACGCTTTGTTAAAAGTGAATACTTGAGGCACCTAGGTGGCTCATTGGTTAAGTGGCTGACTCTTGGTTGTGGCTCAGATCATGATCTCAGGGTTGGTGGGATGGAGCTCCATGTCAGGCTCTGTACTGACATAATAGAGACTGCTTGGGATTCTCTCCCTCTTTCTCTCTCATTCTCCCCTGCTCATTCTCTCTCTCAATCAGAAATAAACTTTAAAAAAGTAAATCATTTAAAAAAATTAAAAAAAAATTTTTTTTAATGTTTTATTTATTTCTAGGAGAGAGAGAGAGAGACAGTGTGAGCAGGGGAGGGTCAGAGAGAGAGGGAGTCACAGACTAAAACAGGCTCCAGGCTCTGAGCTGGCAGTCAGCACAGGGCCCGACGTGGGGCTCGAACCCACGAACCACGAGATCATGACCTAAGCGAAAGTCGGACGCTTAACCGACTAAGCCACCCAGGCGCCCCAATTTTAAAATTTTTTTAATGTTTATTTATTTTGAGAGAGAGACAGAGAGACAGTGGAGGAGGGGCAGAGAGAGGGAGACAAAGAATCTGAAGCGGCTCCAGGCTTTGCACTGTCAGCACAGAGCCCCATGTGGGGCTGGAACCCATGAACTGTGAGATCATGACCTGACCCGAAGTTGGACGCTTAACTGACTGAGCCACCCAGGTGCCTGCCAAAAACAGTGAATCCTTAAAAAGTCAGGATTGCTGTATTAGGTGTGTAAAAAAAAGGGGGAGAGATTGCTAATAACAAAATATGTAAATATTAAATTTTTGTTGTTTCCTTCTTTGAGTAAATTCCCAAGATGAATTGTTTTAAAATATTTGCAGGCACTAGGATAGTAAGAAAAGACTTGTGACCAAGCATCATTGCTTTTTGTGAACTCCTAGTAATGAATAAATTTACTTGAGTAAAAACTGCATACAAGAACCAAAAGACCTTAATAACTTGATTGTCTCATTCAGGCAGTGTTCTGCTTTATTAAATTTCTGATGGCCTTAAGTTTGAATATAAATCCCTTCCAGGTACTAGATTATTATATATAGCCATTTGAATGAACATATATTTGAAGTCACCACTATGAATATCAATTATCATAGCGTTATTTCTTAGGCATAAAAACAATCCAAACTCCTCTCCTGGAATCTACTATACGGTTTCCAAACCTCTGATCTTAGTTTATTTTCTATTTGCCTCTTCCAGTTAAAATCAAATGTAGACGTGATTGCCACTGAGAGGGTTCCAGTTAGTTGAACTTTTTCTATATTCTGTTCACTTTAAAACGTTAAAATGTGACTTACAAATCAAAACACATTACATCTACACACAAAAATTGTAAATGTGCCTTTTACCAAGTGTTTACTTATCATACTTGCATACTTATCTGATTGTCACAATAACATTGTGAAATAAAGAAAGGTGTTCCTACAGTGAAAAATGTAAACTCAAAAAGTTTACGTCATCCTTGACTCTACTTTTTCTCTCACAATTCCTATCCAATCTGTAATTCATCCTTTGTCCATTCTCAAAAGGAGTCTAGAATCCAACCATTTTTTACCACTTCCACAGGCAGCCACCTTCCGAGAGAGAGACACCATCATCTCTCACCTGGATTACTACAATAATGGTGTCCCTGTTTCAAGTTACTTCTCACGTCAGCAGCCACAGTAATCATTTTAAATATGAAACTGATCTTCCTACTTCTTTGCCCAAAACCCTACAATGGATCCCATTTCACTCGGGATAAAATATGAATGAACACCTTAGCGTACCCTACAAGGCCCTACTTACTCTAGTCTTCTGTATCCCTTGCACTTCAACCTCTATTTCCCCTTTGCTCACCTTGTTAAGGCCACCCTAGTCTGTATACTATTCTTCAAACACACACACAAGGCCTGTTCCTGCTTTCAACCCTTTGAGCTGGCTTTACCCTCTGTTGTAACACTTTGCTTCAATATTCCCATGGCTTCCTCCCTAACCCACTTGAAATCAGATCAGTTCTCACTTCTTGATGAGACCTACCCTGACAACCTATTTAAAACTGCAATTATCATCAGACTCCAGATCTGCTTGTCTTGAATCCCTTTGCTTTTATTGTTTAGCCATAACACTTAGGACTTGTAACTCTCAAATCTCCTAACCTTAACTGCCTGTTAGAATGGAAGCTCAAAAAGGGGTTTCTATCACTGCTGAGTCCTGAGTGCCTAAAAGGATACTTTCAGGAACTCCTGAAGCCCATAAGGCTCTCAATAAAAAATCTGCTAAGTAAGTAAATTATAGAAACATAGGTGAGCTGCTCAACTGCATTTTTTTTCTTAGTCGTTGCTGTTGTTTCTTCGTTTTGTTGTCTTGGCTAATTGGGTTAGTTAGAAAAGCACTGCTATGATCTGGGAGCTTCTTTACTTGGGACTGGGTGTAACACCTTGTTGAGTCAAGAACTGACTGAGAAAAGTAAAAAAACAAAAAACCCCAATTCCTTGAAGTGGTCTGCAAAATCTAAACAATTAAGGATTTTCACTGTGAAATAGGGTACTGAGCTTACTTATGCCCCCTGAACCAGAAGGGATCATAAAGAGTCTCCATCTGTCCCACATAGTAACTTTAGAAGGACTGAGTGAAATGGAAATTAGGAGGAGATTTAGTGTTTCATTAAATTTAGAAGCCAGGAAGAGACAGGGAATTGGCTGATGCCCAAAACACATTGCACCTCACGTGTTCAGAAAATATACAGAGATATTTCTGGTCGAATGATCTCTGTTATCTACTGTGTTACCAGGGGACTCCAGGGTCACATCTATGGTAGGATGGCCCCCAGTAATTACAATAAAGGATTAGGGAATGTGGGCCAATTATATCCATTGCCATTCAAGATTGACAATGCACTCCCATTATTTTAATGCCCCCCAAACAAAAACACAAACAAAACAAAAAAGGAAAAGAAAAGAATGAAATACTAGGATTGTATACCTATCAAGGTCTCAGAACACTGCATTCTAATTAATATGGAGAACCGTATATGCAGTCTCTCTGAACCCGGTCTTCTGAAAACATTTAAACAGAATTTTCCAATGTGTTCCCTGTATTGATTTTTTTTCCCTTGAAACTTAATAAGAAAATGAGCATTTGGCTGATGGAAAGATGTGACCCTCTTAAATCAGCTTTCTTACTATAATAATGCTTATGATCAAAAGTTTGCCTTCAATATCTAGACAATACTGTAAAATGAATTTCAGTGCTGGCAATGAGCAATCCTACAAATATTCACTTAAAGATATACTGTCCCCATGGAATTGACTCTATTTTAGAACCAACATCTTGATGTAAGCAGACACGCTATACTAGAAATCTTATTTGTAAAGGAATCAGTAGAACTATTTAAGCATTTACTTGATTTTAGCCAACCATATAAAGATTTACCCCAGAACTTAAGCACACATTAAAAAAGGTACAGCTTCTGAAGTTCCATTTGTACACAATAGTATCTAGTCTTGAAATCTGGACGATGTAATCCATAAGTATAAAATGTGCCAGACTGTTGGAAAAAGGAAACATCTGCATAGACTTAGGCAAATTGTTTTACTTCATATTCTTCAAGCAAAGGATATTTTCAAGTCCTTCCACAAAATAATTTTTTTAGGAAAGCTACAATATACTTTGTTCACAGAAAAATCAACTTTCTGTAATAGGAAAAGCATGTAGATTTGGATGTTAAGTAGACATGGGTTCCAATCCTGACTCTATCATTTACTTAACATGAAATATTTGGTGTGTTACTTGACAGAGTCTCAGTTTTCTCATCTGTAATATGGGAATAATAGTGACTAACCTTGATAAGTTGTTTATGATGGTTACAAAATATGCAGAAATCATTATACACATAGGAAGTACTAAAATAAGAGGATGCCTTGCTGGCTCAGTTGGAAGAGCATGCAACTCTTGATCTTGGGATTGTGAGTTCAAGCCCCATATTGGGTGTAGAGATTACTTTAATATTTTTAAAAAAAGAATAGAATCTTTAACAGAAGGTCAGAAGTACTAAAATAAATGGAAGTTATTTTTCATATTCTAAAAAGTAATCATACTGACATGCTAAAATACCTTGATAGCCTGGAAGAATTAAAGAGACTATAGCTAACGAAAGGATTATAATTTCTTTAAAAGTTATTCTCATTTATATTTCCTCTCTTTTCTCACTGCTGTCAGCCCTCTGGAGACTGCTAGCTCTCATATGATCATGAAAATGCCTTCCTAAAACTTCTCTTCATCCCTACCCTCTTAACTCCAACATACCTGATTGATTAACTTCCAGATCAATCGATCTAGTAATATAACCCTTTGAAAATATAATTTCCCCCTATCAAAACCTTTGGGCAACTTCCAGTTACATAGTAAATAAAATTGAGACTTCTGAATTTGATATTCAAGGCTTTACAACATTACACAAATTGCTTTTTCTGCTTGATTTCCCCTAATTCATGAACACACACCCTATATTTCAGTCATTCTGGCCTACTCACTGTTCTACCATCTTGGGGGAGGGTACTTGAAAGAGTGGAACATAAACATAATAGGGATGAGCTATTATGGGTACCAGCTTAAGGTGCAGATGTTTAATTTTGGCAGCTGTTTACCACTAATTCTCCTTCCAGAAAAAATTCCATTTTTCTCTACAGTCTGTCTTCTTTTTGTCGTAGAGAACAGTGTAGTGCCTGTTAAAAGATTAGGGTACTCTTAGGCGGTTTGAGCTGTGGTGATTAGAATTGAAGTGGTCTTGGCATTACAGGAGACAGAAAGTACACACAGAGATCTGAGTGAGAGCCTTTGCCTCACAGTGAGAGGAGCAGTTCCTCAATCCATGAATGAGGATTTTTCCGTGCTCATGGAAAGGTACTATACATCAGAAAATGCCAAGCGCCCACCAGGGGATGATAAAGTCACTAATGAGAGCTCAAAGGGAAAACATTTCCAGACTGTGGCCAAGGTGACAAGAGCACATTTTCTTTTCTCTTTCATGATGCCACTTTTGATGACTCATATTATGAAATATGAGTTTTATTGTGTAATTTTAGCCTCAAATCTAATTCAAAGAACATAGGGTGCTCATTCATCAAAACCTTAGTTAATGTTTGCGGAGCATCACATGCTGCCATGGTGATGGCAGCTCCCATAAAGTCTCAAAAATCAGAAAAACAGAGAAGCCACTTGATTATTTGTGTTCCCTGTGAAACCAAGGAAAGTTCCACCTGCTGAGGGGCTTGGTGTTGTAGTAATAAACACTCAGTCTGAGCCTTCCAGCCTCTATGATCTTGCCATGCCATGCCTTCCCCCTGTAACTTGCTCTGTTCAAATCCTTCCTTGACTTGTGGATCTAGCTCAGAATATCTGCCATGAAGCACCTCTCATTCCCTGCTCTTCTTCCCTGGCAGATAGTTTCTCCTCCTTCAATTCTTCTTCTTAGAGTGTAGACAATCTTGTACTTATTGGTTCTCATTTTACAGTCCATTTTATTGTTAAAGCAAAGAGAGGGTTGATTGAGGGAGGTTGGTCTAAGTTTGCATTTATAATTTTGTTTTTCCTCTATAGCCCTTAGTATAGGACCTTATACACAGGAGGCATTCATTAAACACTTGCTACAAAAATGATTCAAAACAAAGTGTGTGTCAGAACCCCAAGTCACGTCTCAGAATTAGGGGAAATCATTTGAAGTGAGGCTTGAAGTCTTATAAAAGGACAACAAAGTAAAGAAGAAGATAGGGTAGGAAAGTAGGCTCTAGGCAGAAAGAATTCCATGCACTTAGGCATGGAGGTCAGAAAAACCACGGAAGGCTGAGCAATGACAATAAATTTAGTATGATGAGTGTAGCAATATTTGCTTACATTTCAGAAGACAGTGAAGAGTACGTCTAATGAGCTAAGAAGACTGTGGAGAATGTTTGTCATGTGAGAACATGCAGGCAGACTGGGTGGGAGGGGAGAGGCTCCCCAGCAATGCAAAGCCTTTTATTTTCCCATTCAGCCTTCTAGAGGTTTCCCAAGACTGCGGTAATAAATCACTTAACAAGTCATGTAACTGCATGGCTTACAACAGTAGAAAATTGTCCCTCACAGTTTCAGAGGTCAGAAGTCCAGAATCAAGGAATTAGCAGGGCCATGCTCCCTCCCAAGCCTCTAGGGAAGAATCCTTCCTGCTCCGTCCAGCTGCTGGATGCTGCAGGTGATCTTCAGTTTGTGGCTACATCACTCCAAACTTCACTTTCATCTGCTCTGGGTCTCTCCTCTATCACTTAAAAAACACCTCTTATTATCCATCCAAATAATCCAGGATGACCTTATCTCATTAATTAACGTAATTACATCTGCCAAGACCCTATTTCCAAATGAGGTCAAATTCAGTTTCCAGGACATGGTGCGCATATATGGGTGGGAGGGGGGCCATCATTCAACCACTACAAACTTCTAGTGGTTTCCCAGAGGAGCTTAGACTTGTCTGATACCCTGTTGTCATAGTATATGCAGCTCTCTTCCTCGCAGAGCCAGGGAGCATGTGGACCATAGAGAAGATCCACTTAGAACCATTGCTCCTTCTTGATCTGCAGATCCTGAAGCTTAGCGTAAGCCCCCATGTCAGATTTCTTCCTCACTCAATGGTTGTGCGTTGCTAGGTAGGAGTCGCTCCCTACAATAGGATTTCTACCTCTCTTCAAATGTCTGTTAGGAAAATCTTTATTAGACTGAGCTATGAAGGAAGGCACATTTCAAAATCTCCCTCATAAAGCTTCTGCACACTAGAATATATATATTCTATTATATAATATGTATAATTAATAATATGTAATAATATACATATATTATATGTATATATAGCATTGCTGCCAAATCTCACACTGGCTTCTCCAAGTCTGTACTCCAGCCCATTCAGGATGTCCAGTTACCTGCACAATTTAAACATTTTAGAAACTCAACAAGATGCAGACAAGAGTCATGCTGACTTTCTTTAGAGGTCAAATAATGAGAAGCCAAATTTCAAAATATCTTCTGAATCTCTGGCTCTT
Organism: Hyaena hyaena; assembly: GCF_003009895.1. Taxonomy (NCBI): domain Eukaryota; kingdom Metazoa; phylum Chordata; class Mammalia; order Carnivora; family Hyaenidae; genus Hyaena; species Hyaena hyaena. The sequence continues at coordinate 320,773 of NW_024081809.1, read as the reverse complement.
AAGATACAGAACAATGATAAGTGATGCAGGGATACACTCTGAAGTGGTGTTGTTTTTTTAAAGATAGTTGCCAGCAATGATTGTATCTTATAGTTTTCATAAGTTCTTTTGAGATCAAGATGGGAAAAAATGTTCTGATAGGGAAAAATCAGTTATAAGACGGCTGGCAGGACTGATAAGGAAATACCTGTCCCTGATCAAAGTCTTCTTTGATCTTCCAGAATCTTCCAGGTTCTTCTTCCCACATGGCTTGTCTCATGCATTAATGAGGAATGTGGAAGTAACAGGCTATAAATTACTCCCTCTGCTGATGCTCTGGGCTCAGACCTCTGGAGAATGATCTCCTCTGAGCCCGCTGATGTAAAATCAACCTCCTCCCTTCCAAGATCTCCGAGTTCTGCTTCGTTCTTCTGCCAGTGATCCAGACCAAATTCCCATAACATTTGGTTCCCTGATGGGGAAACCCAACAGTGCTGGCCCTTTGTTGCCATCGGTTTGGGAAAATGACAAGGCGGTGACAGAACGAGGAATTGTAAAGGGGAAGGTGCACTCTGTCTGAATTTAGGCAGTCTCCAGCTTGGTTACCTCGAGCCCACCTGCTCCGCTGTTCCCGCTGGACTTGGCAAGTGAGGACCTGGAACTGACGTCAGAAACCAGTAAGGCCTGGGCCCTAAGTCTGTCCTGTCCTGTCCACCAGAAGCAGTGGAAGGGAGAGCTGATCACTCCCCAGAGACTTCAATGGTCTCTCTGTTCGGAGCCCCCATCTGTCCAGCCCACCCATAGTGGTAGAAGGGGGAGCTGATCACTCCCCAGAAACCCCAGTGGTCTCATCTGTAGGAATTTTGTGGGAGGGAATGTAATAACCTCTGGTGTGTATGTGAGTGTGAATGTGCAACTTGTTCTAGCTTACCTGCCAGGTTCAATTCTGTGGCTACAGGGGCGGTCACCCTTAAGGTCCCCAAAAGCCCATGGAATCTGGGTGGGCTTGTCTGCAATTCTGTGGGCATGACAGCTTTGGAATAGTTCTTGATCATAAGTCACAAAGCTGAGACTGCTACAGCTAAGTGTCACCTAAATTCCTTCAGGACACAGCCAGATGGGCAACTGACTGGCCTTTTCATTTGAGTTAGACACCCCCACCCCTTTGTCTGTCTTTGCAACACTGCCTCACGGGAACATTATGGGATTGGGACTGTACAAAGAAGGGGTTTTTGGAAAACTATAAAATTATGTAAATTAGAATGGCCAACTTTTGGTGTAGGATGACCCTCAGAGTAAACCTTAGGTATCCCAACCTACCGCCACTTCTGGCATGTTGTAGCCAGATTCCCATATTACTCAGAACAGTTCCTGTATCAACTCCTGGTTAGAGATTGCCCAAACCATCGCCCACCTTGGGTGCAATTTACCTGCAACAAACAGAGACACCAGAAGAATATGTGCCCGATGGGAAAGGGCCCACCAAACACAGCAGATATCGAGACCTTAAAAAGAGGACCTTATTGCTCTGGCTAAGATAAAATCAGATGAAAGGGGATGCTAACTCTCTCTGTTCCTCTGCCCAGCAGATGTGAGTTCTTCTCTCATTCATTTTGCAAGTTAACAGCTATAACTGGAGCCAACTATAGTCTACCTTGGGACGGGGAAATTGGGGGGAGTGTTCCCAGGCAGCTGCCGAAACTCCTTTTGTTTCAGGAAAATTCTCTGTCTTCTCTGGACTGACATGGACTGCCTAATTCTACTAGTTAAAAACCAAACCAAACCAAACCAAACCAAACCAAACCAAACCAAACCAAAGAAACCTGAAGTCTGCTCCTCTGTCTGAGTTGACAAAATTTAAACCTGGGAATTCTCTTTCTCTGCCTTCTGCTGGCACCTCTCCTCTTTTGCCTTTCCTTCCCCCACTCCTTTTCTGTACCATCTGGGGGAGGTGTGGGGTGGGGGTGGCCTGCAAAACAGACTCCTCAAGTCCTGGGGCAACATTAGCTCCTCCTCCTACCCTAGATGTTGAGGAACAAAGACCACCAAAGTCAGATTTCCCCACCAAATTTCCAGATCAAAATTAACTATGGGAAACCAAGTGTAGTATGTAGACTCAAGTAAAATGCATTCAGTGCTTTAGTTAATTTGTTTGTTGGTTTGAGATAAACAATGTTTATCAATATTAAAAAAAAAGAAACAAACTTATATTCTACCTAAATTTGCTGAAGGTCAAATACGCTTCTGTTATCTCTGTTCCAGTTTGTTAATATAAGGTTAATTTAAAGTGATGGTTAATTTTGTCTGTCTCATAGTTTTCATGGGTAATTTCATGACTTTCAAAGTCCTTGGTAACCTAAAACAGTTCAAGTTTTGCTCACATGATAAATTAAGATTAAATTCATTGGCTATCTAATGAGATAAGAAACTAAAGCACTGATTACTAAAGGTTTATGCTTTTGACTTGCTGCAAAAAAAAAACAAACCTAAAGATTTTTGAAACTTAAGAAAATGCTTTGTGCTTAATGGATTCATAAGTTTGCCATCTTTAAAAAATTCTAATATAACATAAAGTTCACAATTGATTACTACTTATTTTTCACTGGAGGCTAAGGTTTCTACCAGTTAAAATTCTTTTTTTTTCTTTTAAATGTCCAATTCTTTTTTTTTTAATGTTTTATTTATTTCTAGTAGAGAGAGAGAGAGAGAGAGAGCGTGAGCAGGGGAGGGTCAGAGAGAGAGGGAGACAGACTCTGAAACAGGCTCCAGGCTCTGAGCTGGCAGTCAGCACAGAGCCCGACGCGGGGCTCGAACCCACAAACCGCGAGATCATGACCTAAGTGAAAGTCAGATGCTTAACCGACTAAGCCACCCAGGCGCCCCTCTACCAGTTAAAATTCTACTAAGTGTACTTAAGACTGTTAAAAATAAGGAAAGCAACCCTCTATGTAAAAAATGGGAAATATGTAAAAAATATATAAAAAATGGAAATACATTTTTGTTAAGGGTTAAAAAAAAGTAATTTTGTCCTAAATGAAACTGGTTGTTTAGAGAAAAATGGTTTTGGGACAAAATTTAAGGCAAAGGAGAGTTGTAGAAGGTTCTTTGGAAAGGAATTTTATGTGTTCTCAGGATAGACTAAGGTTAAAATAAATAAAAATTTAAAAGTACACTAGTATAAGGTTTAAATTCTGCTTTTCTCTCTGTTCGAAAGACAAAGTTTTCTTGGATTGCTAATCTGCTCTTAATAAGACAATGAAAACAAAAGTTTTCTCTTTTGTCTGCCAAGAAAGCCAAAGCTTTAGGTTTCATCTTTATCAGGTCTTCTATTGCTTAGTTAAAACTTCTCAATGTTAAAGGAGCTAGGTTTTGTTAACAACTATACAATGTTATACACTGGCCTTCAAAATCTTTTATTGCCACTTTGGTTAAGTAGATAAAGTTTTAAGATTTGTAGTGATCTGTAATCCTATTTAGGATGTGCTTTATAACTTCCTAAGGTTTTAACAAACTTCCCAGAATTTAAATAGTAAAAAAGTTTTTTGACCAATTAGGCCTTTGTATACTTTGGGATACTCAGTTACTTTAAAAAGCACCGTCATACAATGGTAAACCTTAGGTTGCATTGCACGGGTAAAATGTTGTTAACTGCCCAGCAAATCCTAAAGTTTTAATGTTTTGGTATAAAGTTATCACGGAATATTCGAATTACTCAAAAATGTTATATGTCACAGAAATAACTGAATTTCTTTGCCAATTGCATCATAATGACCTCTCATTAGGTCTTTAACAATGTCCATTTCTGAGATTTTGTCATTTATAACTGCTCTTATTCTCTTACAAAATGTGTTTCTTCTTCAAAGAGATTTATAAAAAGGACTTGTGAAACAAATACAGGTAATTGACATCTTTAAGATTAATACTAAAATGGGTAAGAATTTCCATAGCTAAAAAGCTGCATTTAAATTGAACAAGAATTAGAAACATGGGACTAAATAAGCTGAGAAGATTATATAGTTTTGTGACTCTTGTTGAAAATATTGCTGATTCTCTAATGTTTGCTTATGCAGATTAAGAAAACATTTTCTTAAAATATCTATGATATACCGAAATGCCATAAAGTATTCTTTCATGAACTGAGGCATTTATCTTTTCTCTCTACCTAAACCCTCTGAAATTCAAAACCTTTCAGTGAGTATTCTTTCTTTTATGGCAATTACAATTGTTTGCATAAGTTTGATAAGAATCTGTGCATCTTGTAACAGGATACCATTGGAAATACTGGTTATTTTATGAAGACTTTGACTGGAACATTACATTTGAGTGTCAGGCATAGACTCAGATATGACCAGATAGCTTTAAGGAACTAAGGTTGACTTTATAAAACATGGAGCCATAAAGCCTTTTAGAAATGTTGGCCTGATACCTTGCTTACAGAGTTCCCAGAAGCCTCCCCAGGTGAGTAAAGAAGGTGACTTCCTGGCAGGTGCAGGAACCTCCGGATATCTTGGGGACCTCGTGAAGAGGAATTTGCCCAATTCTACAAGTATTGCAGGCCTGTCTGATGGCAAGTACTTGACTTGGCTTCTGGCCTGGAGAGTCTACTAAAAGTTCAACCTGGAGATTCCTTATAAAGTTCCCAGCAAAGTAAACTTTGAAAGACTCTCATGAACAATCACTATTCTTGGGGCGCCTGGGTGGCTCAGTCTGTTAAGCGTCCGACTTCAGCTCAGGTCATGATCTCATGGTTCGTGAGTTCAAGCCCCACTTCGGGCTCTGTATCTCACTCTCTCTCTGACCCTCCCATATTCACGCTGTCTCTCTCTCTCAGAAATAAATAAAAAACATTAAAATTTTTTTTAAAAAGTGAACAATCACTACTCTTGCTGAGCTTATGTAAATAATTAGGCCAGGATTGTTAAGACTGGACTTGTTCTACAAATGCATTGGACTCAATTTGGCTATCTCTGGAAATGGGGGTTTTTAGAGAGAAAAACTATGTTTCAACAATGCACTGTTATGGATGTTAAATTCTAGTTCTGATCGTTTTTAAATGTTTTTTGTTTGCCTAAATTAGATAACTTGAGGTAACCTTCAGAGAAATTGTCACAGTATTTCATGTGTATACAATTTTCTGTGCTTGTTATTCTGTAGGGATGATAATAAGACCCCATGGGCATATGATTATTTAAACAACAGGAAAACAGGAGGATCTTTAAATATGCAAATCATATCCTCCCTAACCCTGATCTGGCATTTGCTAGAAACCCACCCCATATAAACCCAGGAGATCTGGTTTTTTCAAAGAATGGGGGTTACTCCTTTCAAAGATTTGGAGGTGGACTTCAGAGATATACAACAAAACAAAGGATTCAGCTCTTAAAGTTCCAGGCATCACCTATGGGCCCATCACTCCGGAGTTAAGTAGGCCAACTCAGAAGAACCCTCAACCTGGTGAAGAGATCCAGATCCAGTCATCCAGCTTAAACTGACCCTCAAAAAGACACTGGCCCCTGAGATTTCCAGCCCTGCTCCAGCCACACCCCGGAAGCTGGCTGGTCTACACATGGCAGAAGCTTGCGGAATCACTGTTCCGATAAGATAAACTGTCCTTACTCTTTGCCATTGGATTGGCAAACGTGGCTCCAGAAAGCTGGGGAAACAGCTAAAAGTTCCTGTTTACATTCACCTCCCTGTATGTATAGGATGTTCTGTTGGTATTGATTGCCTCTAATCTGGGCCCCATTTGTAAGAGCAGGGCACCTTCAATGGAAGATTCTGAGGGGTTTAAAAGCTTAAATGTAGTGTAACTTCTTTTGGTTTGTTGGGTTCCTGCCAATATGGTTGCTAATGCCAGTTGGAGGAAAATGTTTGCACTAAAAGGTTAATGCTCAGATTAACCTTCAGCCTTAAGGTTCAGACTAAGTGAGCAGTGTTGCTACCTGTACTCTTAGGAGCAGAAATAGTCACGGGCGTAGGGACTGGCATAAGAGGTATAGGCTTTTCTGTGGGACTAACAACTGGCTGACTCCCTAGTGTCCCTACAGAGCCAAGTAAGTTGCCTGACACGAAATGCTGTCCAGAGCAGATAGGCACTTGATCTCATCTCTGCCAAGAAAAAAGACATCTGCATCTTCTTCTTCTTCTTCAAAAAAAAAATGCTGCTACTTTGTAAACCAGTCAGGAAACTAAGGGGGAAAGGCCAGAGTGTAATAAAGATGATGCCCTAATACAGACTAGATCTGTTTAAAGGGGCATCTAAGGGGGGAATGATAGGGAAAAATCTGTTATAAGATGGCCAGCAGGACTGGTAAGGAAATACCTGTCCTTGATCAAAGGCTCCCTCTTCAGGGTTCTTCTTCCCACACTGCTTGTCTCATGCATTAATGAGGAATGCAGAAGTAACAAGCTATAAATTACTCCCTCTGCTGATGCTCTGGGCTCATACCTCTTGAGAATGATCTCCTCTGAGCTCACCAGTGTAAAATCAACCTCCTCCCTTCCAAGATCTCCGAGTTCCGCTTGGTTCTTCTGCCAGTGATCCAGACCAGATTTCTGCAACTATTCCCTATCTAATCTCTGATGCCCCTCAACTCAGCCAATGACTTTATCCCTCTTCTCTTCCTGTTTTCACTCATTCATTAAGAGGGAAGCTTGGGCATGCATCAGATAAGGATCAAGGACCAATAAATGGGACCATAGTACTGTGGGTATGGCCTTAGCTCAGAGGAGTGTGTACACACTGGTGAAAGGGGTTAAGTAGGATTTGATACGGTTACCTGTCCTGCAATTTTAGGACTTGAGTTATAGTTGATTTTCACTTAGGATCCTCAGAGTCATCGAAGCACAGGGTCAGCCTGGGGTCTGACAGAAATAGACCTTCTGACCCAGGCTCCAGTGAGTAGAACAGACATACACTTAGAACCCTCCCTCATTTCAGCAGCAGAAACTTGAATGAAGTGGAGCTTCTATGGCAGCAATAATAGGATTGGCCTTGGCTTAAACCCATCTAATCCACCTCCTTATGTATAATATATCCTGTGGTGTGTTATACTATAGCTGGATCACAACAGCTTATAAATTTTCAAAAGATTTGTGAGCCATTTAAATACACTATATTAAAAATAAATTTTTATCAGTTTGCAATTAAACAAATTATATTAAAAACAAAGGTAATAAACCCTCAAAACCCATTACTTCCTAATTACTAATTCAGCAGTGCTAAGTAAGATATCATCTCTATGGGCCCAGAATGTATCTGCTTTGTCCATTGTGGGCTTCACATCACCTGACACAGACACAGAAACCAGTTCCCACATCTCTCAGTCTTAGGAATTCATGGACAAATGGATCTGAAACAGACTGACTTTATCTGCAATGTTCTCCTTCAAAGTACTGTGGGAATTTTCCTCTGATCCTAATATCCAAATTTACAGTCTTTTTGTCATATTTGGAAACACAAAGAGGGCAAGAAAAAGAACCAAAGAGGGTGGGGAAAGGATATAGAACAGAAAATCTTGTCTCTACGAGTGACAAGTCCTGCTCACTTCATGCTCCTTCAGCCCTCCTTAAAGGCTGCGTTGTCACCCTATTTGTCAAGCAAGAAGCACCTCTTCTAACTTTCATTTGGCCAGAAAATCAAAGCTTGGAACCCTTTTTCTTAATAAATTAGGTTAGATGTCATTTTAAATATTTCTAATGCAATCCATTTCCACCTGAGGAAAGGCAACCTACCTCTTTGGAGCCAGTTCAAAGAGCAGTCTACTTATATTAGACCACTGCAGGATGGAATACTCCACTAACTGGGATCTTTATTAGGTAGCAGACAGGAGCACTTAGGGTCATATTTCTTATTATTGCACTTACATTGTTATGAAGCTAAGCTGTACAACATGTTAAATGTGTAGTGAAATAGATGCTGTCAATGCCAATCCAAACTCCTTAACCATATCTCTCATGCTGACCAAGTCATAATTATGTTTGGAATATTCACCTTCCTCCACTTGGCAATATGCTCCCAGCTTCCACTCAGAGCTAAATCTTCATTCATACAAATCTAGTATAGTAATCCCATTCCCCTTGCTAGTGATTGGCTAAACTCTGTGTATATATGATACATATGGTCAAGAGTAGTCTGCAAGGGACAATGAGGAAGCTTTCCCATGAATTAAAAAGAAAAGCATACCAGAAGAGATGGTCCCTCTGCTTTCACTGGATATTCTTACTTTTTTTTAATGTTTATTTATCTATTTATCTTTGAGATGGGGGGGAGGGGGGCAGAGGGAGGTGGACAGAGGATCCAAAGCAGGCTCTGTTCTAACAGCAGAGAGCTCAATGTGGGGCTCGAACTCACTAACCAAACCGTGAGATCATGACCTCAGCTGAAGTCCAACACTTAACCCACTGAACTGCCCAGGCACCCTGACATTCTTCCTTCTTCAAGTACACTGTACGACAGCAGCTGTTCATTAACCATGACCGGAGACTGCTTGGTGAGGCTAACTTGAGAATCTCTGAGTTGCTTAATTCTGCAGCCCTGGAGCTGTCCTGTCCCCAGATTTCTTGCTATTTAAAATAAATATCTTTATTGTTTGAGCCAGTAGTTTTCAATGTGCTGTCCCCTCATCATAAGCATAGACATAATTTTTAGTAATACAATAGCCTTCCCTTAACTACAATTTCTATTTCCATGATTTCAGTTACCTGCAGTCAACAGTGGTCTGGAATCAAGTGATCCTCTTTTAGACAGCAGTCAGGTCATTTGTAGCCTCACACTAAGTCACAATATCTATGTCATTTGCCTCATAAATATATATATATTTCTAGGAGAGAGAGACAGCGTGAGCAGGGGAGGGTCAGAGAGAGAGGGAGATACAGACTCCGAAATAGGCTCCAGGCTCTGAGCTGGCAGTCAGCACAGAGCACGATGCGCGGCTCGAACCCACGAACCGCGAGATTATGACCTAAGTGAAAGTCGGACGCTTGACTGACTAAGCCACCCAGGCGCCCCAACATTTTCTTATCTCATATCATCACAAGAAGAAGAGTACAGTTCATTAGGATATTTTGAGAGAAAGAACACATTCACGTAATTTTTAGTACGGTATATTATTGTAATTATTCTATTTTACTATTAGCTATTGTTGTTAATCTCTTACGGTCCCTTATTTATAAATTAAACTTTATCACAGGTATATATGTAATAGAAAATCACATTTTTTAAAATGTATATCTAGGGGTTCTGTACTTCTGTGATTTCAGGTATCCACCAGGGGTCTTGAAATGTATCCTCTGCTGATGCTGGTGTGGGGTGGGGGGATATTTTAATTTTTAGGATTATAATAACTTTCCATTCCTTCCTTATTCAAGTTTTAAAATCAGTTTCTCGGGACTTTATTCTTATCTCTATTTTTGCTTGTAAGAGTCTACTTTCCAGAAATGATATAAAATTATTTTCTTAAAAAATTTTCCACTTTCCACCTTGTAAGGCAATTCATTTTCATTCAGGAAAGAAATAGTCTTTTATATATTTGATTTGTCAGCCAATCTTGCATCATTTTTTAAAATCACTATTATTTGAGGTAAATAAGCCTCATTTAATAGGCTTAGCATTTGCAAACAATTGATTTTACAGCTAGAGATAACACGTTGGCATTAGAATTATGCACACTTGACAATGCAAACACATCTATTTGCATACTTATCCTCAGATTTTCAAACATATTCTTATTAGAGGCAGTATTAGAAAAAACATAGCCTCTCTGGGATTTATGCTGTTAAACATTAAATCTATTCAATAATGTTTCTTTATTCATCTTGATACAATTTTAGCCTCATAATCAAAAGATGCAAAAATTATCCCTGGAAATTCACATAGAGTACTTAGTTGAATATTGCAGAATCTTTGGATCTCAGACCTCCTCTTCCATCACTGAGCTTAGATAAACTGTCTTATCCCCAGATTATATTTACTCTTTTTTCCCCAGCCCTTGATACTCTGCTTCCACAGATGTCTTAGAGAGGAAATCAAGAATAATTTACAAACTTTTACTTATTGTCTTTTTAAAGGGTTTCCTAACAACTGTAATAACTTTTGACAAAATTCCAAGGTATTTTAAAGGAATTGTATTTTATCTGTTTCATGATGGGCATGGTCTAAATTAGCAGTAAAATCCTTGGCATTAGCTAAAGTGAAATGACAAATAGCAATTCACACTTCTTTTACTATACTGATCTAACTGCAAGCCTTTTCTCTTTCTTCCTTATCTATACAGCCAAGTAAGGGTAGCAACCCAGTCTTCCATCAAGTGTTAGCCTTCCAAGGAGGCATCACCAATCAAATGAAGCAATAACAACTGCCTTAACTTTATTTCACATGGCTAAAGATGGCTAAATTCCAAGTATTAAAATTATAAAGCAAAGAAATAATTAGCAAATTATCCATATCTCTATTTTACTTTAATATATAAACCTTGATACATAATAGTTCAAAAAGCAGTTGTGATTATTTCGATATCTTGCTAAAAAGGTATTTGATAAAACTCAGCTTCCATTTCTCATTGTTCTGAATTTTTTGATGAATTCATGTTTATTTCTGTAATATGATTGTGTAAAATACAACTCACAAATTTAAGAGATAATGTTATGATTAATGGTGAATGCCTAGAAACTGAAATCAGGAACAAGATAAAGATGCTCATTATCACCACTGGCATTTGCTGTAATGCTAGCCAACACAATTAGATAGGAAATTAAAAATAAGAATATAAATATTAAAGAAATAAAATTTTAATTAGTTATGAATGATTATGATTGTCTATTTGGAAAACCCAAGATTATCTATTTTAATATAATTAAAACAGTAAGGTGTATCTTTAAAAAAATTGTTTACAAAATTAATATGCAAGATCAATACCTTTCTTTAACAGACATCTCCCTCCTGTTATGCATAATGTGCTTCTAAAAAACACTACCAATGTCAAAAAATCAATCTACACTAGAGTAGAGAGAAGTGAAACGTAAAAATCTTTATGAACTATTAAGTAAGTAGAGGTGTTTCATTAGTAAGTTAGGTAATAAGTAAGGGAATGAAATGAAGCGCTTAGGGTCTGGATGGCTCAGTCAGTTAAACTTCGGATTTGGACGCAGGTCAAGATCTACCAGTTTGTAAGTTAGAGCCCCAGAGGCCTCACCTGTGCTGACAGTGCATAGCTTCCTGAATATTCTCTTGCCCTTTCTTTCTCTGCTCGCCCCCTCCCCCAACTTGCACACTCACACACACACGTGCTCTCCCTCTCTCTCTCAAAAGAAATAAACTTTAAAAAAAAATGAAGCGCTTATATGCATTTTCACAGTAACCCTTAGAAACCACCTCTGGATCCTGAATTATTTTTCTCACAGTGGAAATGAAAGAGGAAATTTTGGCTCCTGTACGGTTTCATCAGTGTCAAAGTTCATTAGTTCCTTTTGTACCTCAGTTTCTTTCATCATTGTGTCATTATCTCAGGTAAGGAATCTCTTTCCAAAGGGGTTCAGAAGCTTATTTATTTGGAAAATCTTCACCAAAACTTCACCTAGTACTAGTTAGAAATGAATAGAATAATGGCTTTACTGAGCCTAGAGTCAAAGATAATTATAAAACCTCCAGTTACAACCTACCTTTTAAACACAATCTTTAATATCATTTTTCCAACATTTCATTTCTGTGCTTTTAATTTTGGACATTTCCTTCACAACTGAACTCATTATTGCATATGGACAATGAATACTCATTTCAGGATTGTTCGAGATTTTGGGCACATCTGAATATTTCCACTTTTGCCTCAACTGTAACTAATTTTAGGAGACCAGTGCCTTCTTATCACTAGTATTAGCAATTTTTTTCCATTCATTTTTACAAAGTGGTAAGAAAAAAAACCAATGAATATTCAAATATAGACAGCAAAATATCCAAACCACCAAAACTCATATAGTAACTGTTAGTAGGCAGGTCATCATAAATAATATCTTAAATTATGTGTTCATTACTTGAGAGATCAAAGCCCAAATTCAGCAAACAAAAAAGCAGTTTGGAGAGATTACATTTTATAATATACAAATGCCCATGTTGCATGAAACACAAAATTACAAAAGACAATAATGATTATGAAGACAAAAATAAACAGAAAGCTTCCTTTTAAAAAATTTTACAATAGCAATTTAAAATTTAAAGAATTTAAGAGTAAATTTGTTCTAGTTATCTACTGCTATGTAATCAATCATCCTGAAACTTGATGGCCTACAAAAAGAACAACAATCATTTTACTATCTCTCATAATGTCTTAGGATCTGGCATTCAAAAAGGCTCCAACTGCAAGGTCTTATTCAGGATATCTCTTGAGATTGTAGTCAGATAGTAAGTGACTGGAGCTGAAGCCAGAGGGCATGGAAGCAGCTAAGGGCTGATACTTTTTTATTAGAATCTGGGGGGCTTCTACAGTCAGTCTCTCCATATGCTACTTTGGAGTCTCACAAAATGGCAGCCTCAAGGCAGCTGAAGGCCTTTAGAGTTAGTATTGCAGCTTAAAAAAAAAAAAAAAGTGCACCATGGCCTAGTCTTTCATGGAAAGGAAAAGTCTTTTATGGCTTATCCTTAGAGGTTACATAGCATCATTGCCACTGCATTCTATTGGTTACAAGTAAGCCACAAACCCACCCAAATTGGACACTACCTCTTGATGGGGAAACAGCAAGATTCTATAAAAGTATATGGTATACTATATAATATTGCAACCATCTTTGGAAAAACAAGCAGCCACAATATATAATAGGAGCTATGCAGAGCCAACATAGATAAAACTTCATAGCCTTAACTAAACTAATTAAATGGAGATTCCTAAGCATATGAATAGATGCTCTATATAATAGGTCATTAAGGAGTTGCAAATTAAAACTACAATGTGATATTGCTGCACACACCTATTAGAATGGCCAAATTCAAAACACTAATAACACCAAATGTTGGTGAAGACATGGAACAACAGGACCTCCCAATCATTGCTCATGAGAATGCAAGATGGTGCAGCCACTCTGGAAGACAGCTTGGCAGTTTCTTATACAATTAAACATATACTAACCACATGATCCAGTAATCATTCTCCTTAGTAAATACCAAGTAAATACTCAAATGAGTTGAAAAAATGTGTCCATACAAAAATGTGCCAACATGATCCAGTAATCATTCTCATTAGTAAATACCAAGTAAATACTCAAATGAGTTGAAAAAATGTGTCCATACAAAAATGTGCCAACAGGTATTCATAGGAGCTTTATTTGTAATTTCCATAAATTTGGAAGCAACGGAGACGTCCTCAGTAAGTGAATGGAATAATAACTGTGGTACATCCAGACAATGGAAAATAATTCAGCACTAAAAAGGAATGAACTATAATATAAATCCATGAAAAGTCATGGAGGAAACTTAAATGCATATTATTAAAGGAAGGAAACTCAGCTGAAGAGGCTTCATACCATATGTCTCCAAATACATAAATTCTGGGAAAGCCTGAACTATAGAGACAGCAAAGGTTTATGTTTGCCAGAGACTGTAGGGAGGGAGGGATGAACAGACAGAACACAGAAGATTTTTCAGGCAGTAAAACTATTCCATTTGATAATATAATGGTGGGTAGACGTTATTATATATTTGTCAAGACCTACAGAATAAGAACACCAAGAGTAAACTCTAATGTAAACTGTGAACCTCAGATGATAATGAAGTATCAATGTAGGTTCATCATTTGTAAACAATGTAATATTTTGATGTGGAAGCTACACCTTCTGCTCAATTTTGCTATAAACCTAAAACTACTCTTAAGAAATAAAATTGATTTTTTGAAAAAGAAAAAAGAATTGGATTAATAGGGGTTCTTGGGTGGTAAGACTTCATATCATGAAAATGCCACTGCTCTCAACATAAATTTCTCAGTTTAGCACAATCTCAATCTAAACTCCAATGGGATTTTATTTTGAAACTTGAAGAAATGTATTTAGGCTGATCTTGAAGACTAAACTATTTTTTTAATAGTTTATTGTCAAGTTGGTTTCCATATAACACCCAGTGCTCATCCCCACAAGTGCCCTTCTCCATGCCCATCTTCCCCCCTCCCCTCCCCCCTACCCCATCTGCCCTCAGTTTATTCTCAGCATTCAGGAGTCTCTCATGGTTTCCTCCCTCCCTCTCCCCACTATTTTTCCCCTTCTTCTCCCCCATGGTCCTCCATTAAGTTTCTCCTAATCCTCCTATACGTGCAAACGTATGGTATCTGTCCTCTGCCTGAGTTATTTCGCTCAGCATAACACCCTCAAGGTCCATCCATGTTGCTACACATGGCCAGATTTCATTCTTTCTCATTGCCATGTAGTATTCCATGGTATAGATAAACGACATCCTTGATCCATTCGTCCGTTGATGGACACTTAGGCTCTTTCCATGTTTTGGCTATTGTTGAGAGTGCTGCTATGAACATTGGGGTACATGTGCCTCTATGCATCAGCATTTCTGTATCCCTTGGGTAAATTCCTAGCAGTGCTATTGCTGGGTCATAGGGGAGTTCTGTTGTTAATTTTTTGAGGAATCTCCACACAGTTTTCCAGAGGGGCTGCACCAGTTTACATTCTCACCAACAGTGTAGGAGGGTGCCCATTTCTCCACATCCTCGCCAGCATCTAGAGTCTCCTGATTTGCTCATTTTAGCCACTCTGACCAGCTTGAGGTGGTATCTCAGTGTGGTTTTGATTTGTATTTCCCTGATGAGGAGGGATGCCGAGTATCATTTCATGAGTCTGTTGGCCATCTGGATGTCCTCTTTGGAGAAGTGTCTGTTCATGTCTTCTGCCCATTTCGTCACTGGTTTATTTGTTTTTCGGTGTGGAGTTTGGTGAGTTCCTTATAGATTTAGGATGCTAGCCCTTTATCCGATATGTCATTTGCAACTATCTTTTCCATTCCATCGGTTGCCTATTAGTTTTATGGATTGTTTCCTTTGTCATGCAGAAGCTTTTAATCTTGAGGTCCCAATAGTTCATTTTTGCTCTGGATTCCCTTGCCTTTGGGGATGTGTCAAGTAAGAAATTGCTGCAGTTGAGGTCAAGGAGGTTGTTTCCTGCTTTCTCCTCTAGGGTTTTGATGGTTTCCTGTCTCACATTCAGGTCCTTTATCCATTTTGAGTTTATTTTTGTGTATGATGTGAGAAAATGATCTAGTTTCATTCTTCTGCATGTTGCTTTGAAGACTAAACTATTAACCTGAGGACATAATCAAAGAGTCAAAGGCCAAAGGAAATTACTAATTTCATAAGAGTGCTGTGTGCATTAAAGGAATGCCAGAGGCAGACAGCCAGAAAGTGTCTAGAATATAGCAAGCACTCAATCCATGTTAGCTCTTCTTGCCATTATGTGATGTAAATAAAATAGTATTACTCTTGGTACAATTCTCTTCAAGGTAGAAAAAGAGTAAAAATGGTCTGAGGTGAAATATCTGTGACTAATGTATTATAGCAGTAAAGGAAAGGAAATAAATGGTTTGGTAATGAGAAGTGGAATGAAATCTGGAGGGACAGTTTTAAGATACAAGAAACAAAAACATATTTGTGTGCTGTGTATATAAATCTGTGGAGAGGGAGGGAAAATGATGGTACATGAGGGTTAAAGGTTTAATTTCAGGAGCCATTTCCTTAAGTGGATAATAAATAATCAGAACATCATGCACACAGGGAGTGGTCCTGCACTAGCAGTTTATTCCTACTTTCAGGAGGGGGGCAGGGTTAGGGGCACAGATATTAGTCAGAAACCAGAGGTATATGGTCCAGTCTAGTAGATTATGATCTGTGGGAGAGGAGTCAGAAAACTACATTTTAACAAGCTCCCCATATTATCCTTATTCTAAACAGAATTTCAAGCCACTCCTCTGTACGGCACATGCATTTGACATATGGGGAAATTGAGGCACAAAGGAACCAAAATATTGGCCCAAGGTCAAATAACTTATTTGTAGAATAATCAGGACTAGCACTCAGCCCTAATAAAAAATGAATTTTTAAAGTAAAAGCAAGATTTATATAAAGTTATTAAAGTTTGTTCCATAACCACTTAGTCAAGAAGAACGATCTAAATCAAATTTTCACCTGTGAAGTATGACACCACGTTAATGATATTAAAAGCTAAACTGAAGAAGAGTTAGGAAACTTCCTAACTGTTGGGAAGTTTCCATGGTTTGGAAATTATCTCAAACTCTAGAAACATAAATGTGCACAGTGCCCTATATCACATACAAATAATTCGTTTAAGATTTCTATTTAGAATGACCCACCTTTCTATTTAAAAAAATTCTGTGATGCCAGTTATTAAACCCTGTTGATTGGTTTAGGATACAATTTGAATACAATTTACTAATCATTTACTCAAACACTTTTCCTGAAATGTAGATTAAATTCATGACTTTCATTGTCTTACCAGTTCCAAATTAAGTTCACTCAGAAGAACTGTTTCAAACCCTCTTGCATTGTTGGTGGGAATGCAAACTGGCACAGCCAAACTGCAAAACAGTAAGGAGGTTTCTCAGAAAGTTAAAAATAGAAATACCCTACAATACAGCAATTATATTACTAGGCATTTACCCAAAAGATACAAAAATACAGACTCGAAGGGGCACATATCCTAATATTTATAGCAGCATTGTCAGCCAACTATGGAAAGAGCCCACATGTCCATCGACTGATGAATAGATAAGTTGTAGTATTATATAATGGATTACTCATCCATTAAAAGGAATGAATCTTGCCATTTGCAACGACATGGATGGAGCTAGAATGTATTATGCTCTGTGAAATAAGTCCAGAGAAAGACAAATACCATATGATTTCACTCATACATGTAGTTTATGAAACAAAACAGATAAAAATATTGGAAGGGGAAAATGAGAGAGAGAGAGAGAGAGAGAGAGGAAAACAAATCATAAGAGAATTTTTTTAAATTTAAATCCACATTAAGATACTCTTTATGATAGAGAACAGAGTTGATGTAGGGAAATGGGTGAGGAGATGCACTAAATGGGTGATGGGTATTAAGGAATGGGTATTAAGGAACAGCACTGGGTGTTACAGTAAGTAATCACTAAATTCTACTCCTTAAAACAATATTAATCTATATGTTAACTAACAAAGTTTAAATAAGAATTTGAAGGAAAAAAAGGAATTCCCTCTTCAGCATGGATTAAGTACATACATGCTGAGCAACACAATTTTAATGAAGAACCTTCTTATGTGTGTGGAATGTAAAGTTTTCTCATACTAATATGTCTCTAGTTAAGAATTTGAAATATATTCTTTGATGCTCCACCACTTTCTCAAAAAAAATCATAGTAAAAGGTAAGCAAGGTTAGCAATCAGAGAAAAAAGTAGACACATAATTTAAAGCCCAAATAACTGAAGGCTTTTAGTATAAGATATCTAGTAACCAAGCTATGCATTTACTAGGCTAAAAAGTCAATCTCTAGATGTAAGAGTTGATTTCCCTGTGTGTGTATGTATTTACTGATAAGACAGCCAAAAGCTATATAATAGAGAGGCTACCTCCACTATTAAAAAAAAAAACAAAAAACCTAAACCATATAACTGTTTTGGAATCAATTTCTAGCCTAATTCACATTTCACACCAAGCTGTCAGTATATAATGATATTTTAACAAAAAAAATTCTTTGTTGGTTTCAACTCTATGTTATATGAAAAACTCCATTACAGAGCCCCTAAGCTATGCAAACTCATTTTATCCCTTTAGTGACTAAAAGTGCATTTAAAATAATTATTGATGGTTTTGTTTTTGACTCTTCCAGAAAGATTACCTGGGTGTTTTTAATTGTAATCCTTGCATCAAAAGCAAAGCAAAGGCAGTACTCACAGCATCTATCTTTCCTGGTATGAGGGTGCAGAAGGAGTGAGCAAATTGGAATCATACAGGACTTAAGAGAAAGAGACAGGGTAAAGTAGACACCAAAACCAAAACAAGATATCTAGGATCACACTGTTTTAGAAAGACCACACAAGCCACCTACTGGGGGCCAAGGTATGTCTGAGACATCACAGTTCCTGAGCTTGGTTCACAAGCCTCTTCTGAACAGTGCCTTAGGCACAGGTTTAGTGGGCACTAGAATTCTGCCCACTAAACTCTACCTACACTCTATGAAGCAAAGGATCACATTTGGTTTTGTTCACCACTGTAGCCTTAGCACTTATCGTAGTGCCTGATTCACTGTAGTTTTTCCATAAGCCTGTGTCAGTCAAACCAACAAATGAATACAAATATGAATAAATGAATAAAAAGTGACCATTTCTCTTGGATGGTAACTAGTCAGCCAACTAGTTTTTTCTCTCTCTTGAAGAATTAAATGTGTGTTCTACGGAAAGTCACAATGACAATAGCAAGAAGAAAGTGAAAGTCATGATTGAAGGAGAAGCAATATAGTTAAGTCAAAGTGGTCAATAGTGTAGAAAAAACAGAAATAGAATCCAAGAAGCAGTCAGGAAAAAAAAAAAAGCCAGCAGGAAAAGTCATGAACAAGCAGAATGTAGCCAACAGAATAGAGAAAGATGAAACAGAGATGTCTAGCATTGCACTTTTGTCCCCAAAGCCCTTGTCAAAGTATTAAAGAAATGCTCTCAGCAGAAAAGGAATGGCTAAGTTCAGAAGGCTATGCAAATCTCATCCCTCAGGGAATTCCAGAGCCAAAAAGAACACAGATATAGGAAGGGTTTAAGGTAGTCCTAATTACCTGGTGTACCCAGCCCCCCAGGATCCAGGATCCAGATGAATCTTATCTTCAGCTGAGGCCTTGCTTAGCTCCTTCCTTCACTTCCTTTCTGCAGACAATATTCCTTCAGAACTTACCTGCCCAGAATCCCCACTGCCGTTTCTGCTTCTAGGGGATCCAGCCTAAGAAATCTACCAAGTGCCAGACCCAATGCCAGGCATATGAACAAATGATGAACAACAGAGCCTCAGCGATTGACCCTGGAACAGTTAGATTTCATAGGAGATGGAAGATAGACAATTAAACAAAAACTTAACAATGAAAAGTAATTAATTATAATTCCCACTATTTTAATCAGGAAAAATGACACCATCAGTGAGAGGTGGCATCTGGAACTCTACAAAATGCAATGAACTACAAGATTCCAGATGGACGATTACATGTCAGATAGTCACCATTAAAGAAGTTAGGTAATGATGACTGAGGAACAAAGGAGTATGTTTTGTTCTTGATGTATCATTCATTGCACATGACCCCAAGCTCCTACAATTGATGGCGTCATTCTTTTCTTCCATAATATAAACTTTCTTCCTTTTCTGTTAATCTAAGTATAATTTAAATGAGAGGCTCATAAAATTTCTGCCCAACATATTTTATACATGTGGGAATAACATAAATGCATGGGGAGAGACAGCATGTGTATTTTTACTTCTTGCTATTGTCTTTGTGACTTTCCTTACAGCACACATTTAAATTCTTCCAGAGAGAAAAAAAAAAAAACTGGTTGACCAGTTGCCATCCAGGGAAATGGTGACTGTTTAGTCATTTATTCAGTTTTGTATTCATTCACTGGCTTGACACAAGTTTATTGAGGAAGTACAATGAAACAGTCACTATGAGAAGTCCTAAGGCCACATGTTTCTGAATCTTCTACAGTTTCAGCACTCCTTATAAACTTCCACACTCATAAGACAGTTTCAGGAAGTAAGAGCATCTCTGTAGAGCCAAAGTGCAAGGGATGCAGAGTTGTAATAGGGTCCTGAGAAAGCCAGTGTTCCCTAGCTAACTGGGAATTACACAGAATTGATGATTACCTAGAAGCATTTCCCTATTGCCTACAAATCCTTTATAACTAGGTGAGATAAAGCAGCTTGGCTGCCCTTCCAAAACCAGACATCTCTTAGATATATGTGAGCCCACGAGTTTAATTTCACAGGAGAAAACCAAGTACAGATCCACATGACCGTGGCTATAGTGAAAGGGATGCAGTGAGATTGGCTTCTTGTGTCCTCAAGCAGCACTTCAAGCATCTTCTCCATGCTGTATTTAAAAAAAATTTTTTAATGTTTATTTATTTTTGAGAGGGGGGAGGGGCAGAGAGAGAGAGAGACAGAATCCAAAGCAGGTTCCAGGCTCTGAGCTGTCAGTACAGAGCCTGACATGGGGCTTGAACTCATGAGTCACAAGATTATGACCGGAGCTGAAGTTGGACTCTTAATTGAGCCACCCAGGTGCCCCTCCAGGCTGTGTTTATTAGGAGACAGTTTCCTGTCTACATCTCTGAGACTTCCTACTCTGAAAATGTTCTGCATGTGGAAAATCCTCCCAAAGGAGTTCACAATTACTGATTTCCCTTCACAGGGAAATTTCTCAGAAACAGCATTGGAATGATGCCCAAGAGGAAGATTTTATGCTACTGCTAGTATTTATCAAGGCAGATCACTCTCAGAGAAGTTGTAAAAGCTTTTAAAACACAGGAGTAGTGCTGCTTTCATCTGGCTCTTCAAACTAGTACTGCTGGCCTTCCTTTTTCTTCATGAGAGCCAGTTTCAACTCGCTGTGAACTGTACTTTCTAAAACAGCTAGAAGATGAGGAGAGTGGTCTGTATAGTGGATACTGGGTGATAGAGTATCATGGGCTCTAGAGTCCAACAGACCCGGGGACAAATCTCAATTCTCCCACTTAGTAGCTGGGTGAACTTGAGCAAGTTGCTTAATTTCTCTGTCTCAATTTCTTCATTTGTACAATGGGGATAATAATAGGATCCATTTATAGGGTGGTGAGGATGATTAAATGCCATCTTGAAGGCACAGCACTTCACACACTGCTCATCACAGAAGAGGTGCTCAACATCCCCCTTTATGTCATATCATTTAATAAACATTTGCATATTTACTATATATCAAGCATTATACTATTCCTGCATTTGTGAAATCAACTTTGTAGTAGGAAGTTATATATAGATGATGATGGTGATAATGATCATGATGAGGTGGTAATGGTGAGGATGGTGATGAAAACAGCTCAAATAAGAAATTACAAGGTGTCCCTGAATAACCCTAGTGATTTGCTCTTCAAAGTTTCACCTCACATACTCTTAAAAAATCAGGCAGTGTTGTAATTGAGATTTAACCAATTTACTCTTTGGGATGAGATTGGGCTGAATTTTATCCCCTGTTCTATAGTCACAGAGGGCCTCCTAAGCTAATTAATGCTATAAACAAGAAGGGAGGGGAATTTTGCCTGCATCAGAGAACACTTATTTCTAAGTACTTTCGCCTATAATTTTCAAACAAGCATCATAATTGCAAAGTAAGCAGAAGCCAGCATTGTTAAGCCCAGCTTTGTACTCATTACCGCTTGCCATTATTCGCTCATTAATGCTGGTCCTGGAGCTGGCAAAAGCCCACTCAGCCTCATCCTAGCTACTGTGCTCATATGCAAGGAGCAAAATGCCATAAAGGATTATATACTGCACTAATTCAAAACTCTGGGATAATGTGATAGTTATGACCACTGCCTCCAGAGTCTACCTACATATATTCAAGTCCAGCTTGAGTCCATCTTGTCCTCCACAACCTCAGTCAGCTCATTTCACTTCTTTGAGACTGGGATTTCTCCCCTCTCAGTGTGGATAATGACTATCAGTATCTAACTAGCAGAGTTACAATTAGGTTTAAAGAGATAATCTAGGATGCCTGGGTGGCTCAGTCAGCTGAGCATCCAACTCTTGACTTCAACTCAGGTCATGATCCCAGTGTCACGAGATCAAGACCCACATCAGGCTCTATGCTGGGCATCGAGCTTGTTTAAGATTCTCTCCCTCCCTCTGCCCCTCTCTCCGCCTCACTCACATGGTCTTTCTCTCTCTCTAAAATAAAATTAAAAAATTTTAAATTAAAATAATAAAGAGATAAATTAAAACAGTCATTTAGCACTGTGTTGACTCATAATAACTTAATTTAGCTACTGCCATTTTTTATCATTATCATCATTTTTCTAACCTGAGATAGAATCAGTGAGATCATAGTGGGTAGGGGAAATCCCATAGCTTGACAGAAGAAAAGGAGCCTCTCAAGTTTCAGAAGGAGAAAAAGCAGTCAACCTTAGGAAGAAATATCCATGCTCAATCTCATTTTTAAAAATTTCACTAACATACTCAAAGGCATGTCTCATTTTTTCCTATGATTATGAAAAAAATCCTAGAGGAGAATTATCCTGTCATCTTATGTCAGCAACCTACATTTCAAAACAAATTAATAAAATAACAAATAGAATGATTTGCATCTAGGTTGCCAAAAGGCCAATTTTTATTTTACTTATTTATTTGGTGAAGAGAGGCAGGGGGAAAGCGTTGCATTTCTCAAAGTCAGGTTTATTGATCCCTCCCTAAATGCATTATCAAGCTAAGATGTGTAGTCACCAACTGCTTCCTACTAGCTGACTCGGCCAGCAAACTAAGACCCGAGGGATTCCACTTCTACCTTAGAAAGTCAACTTTCAAAGTGAAGGTAATGTTGTTAAGCTTTCGTACTGAATTCCTCTTCAACTAACTCCAAGATATTAGGGTATTAACTTGCCAGTGGAAAAAATTGGGTGTATGTTTTCTAATTTTTCAAACTCTCTATGTGTATACTAAAGCATGTTTCTTAGTTTCAATGTTTTAATCATTCTAGATCAGGAAAATCTTCAAAACATTTTCAGATGGCAAAATTCTGCAAACAAATGTAGATTATTTAATGTATTCATTTTATCTTTCTAAGTAGAAAATATTTCCACATTCCTGAACCAAATTTCCAAAGATTCACAGTACAGCTTTTTGTTTTGTTTCATCTTGCTTGAAGCCATAGTTCGATTGGGAGAGTTCCTCAATTACAAAGAATCCATTTCTTCCTCTGGGAAAATATTCTATTTGCTCTCCTCCCACTATCCTCTTCCTGGTGAAGTTGCCCTTCTCCTTTGAGCTGCACGTCTAACACGTGAAAAATGTCATTTCATGTTGTTCTTTCTAAAATGACTTGAGACCCTGGCAGCTTCACTTCTATGCTTGACAAACAAGCATTCTTGATTGAGAAATAGGAGGAAACTAAAAATGCTTCCAGTAAAACAGATTTAAAATGTGAAGCTGCTGCAAAATGACATACAGCTATAGAATAACAGCCGTTTCAGGAAAAGCCACCTCAGAGTAAACCACGTTAAGTGATTCTTATCCTTCATATTATCTTCCCTTCCCCCCAGACAGGAGAGCAGGAACATTTTAAAAATGCAAGAAATCTAGTCTTTGGGTTTCACAGCAGATAAAAACAAACACCTAATTAACCGGTGGCCTATTTCTCTTGATGAAATATGTATATCGTATAGTCATGCCTACAGTAAGACTCCTATTAGCCCAAAGAAAAAGTTCAGAGACCCCATGACCAGCTAAGGAATTAGGAGGGCAAGATCAAGATGATTAACATGAGGAACTTCACACAAACAGGAAGAAATGCTGGGGGAGAGGGGGGAGGAACTCTTCCACATCCATTTAAAAAATGGAAAAAAATTCACACACATCTATAAATATTTTAAAAAGAATCTAGTTTTCTGAACGAGCAATAATCAAAATAATAATGTGTTATGCATTCAAGTAATGCATAAAGGAGAAGCATTGATCTCATGTCTATGAATATAGTTAGAGAGCTTTATATTTTTAATGTCACATGTCATAATTTTATGAAATGCCCTTAGTTTGTCAGAATCACAGTGTGTGTTTCCAGACTCCACACTAAACCCATTTCAGAATCCTCAGGTAGCTGACAAAAATTCAGTATCTTTTAAAGGTCTCCAGGCGATTCTGACATATCATCAGGTTTGAGGACATCTGTTTTAAAGGCTATAACTAAAGACTGAACGTTTCATATTGTCAAATTCTGACTCATATTCACAGATCTAGAAATACTGCTTGCCCCACAGTGGGAACAGCTAATCTATCACAGTCTTGGCCAGAAGAGTCTCTTGTTCTACGTCCATACCACATTCATAGGGCATGGGTAACCCTAAATAGGCCTACTTTTCCAGGAAGAAAATATTGACATTTTGTTACCTGTTTCACTGCAATTTACTGGTACTGAGCTACATTATGGTCATTCCAACAGGGTTTCCTGAAGCTTACAACAGCACAGTAACACATAAATGTAAAAATGGCTTAAAAATAATAAGAGTCACATTCTGTGGTGAAAGAGGAGTGGGGGGGTCACAGATTTCAAGGTCACAAGAAGTGGGTTAAATACCTTCTGCTCCCAACAAGTGGGGAGACAAAAGAAAACTAGCATTTATCACTGTTTTAGTACGTGTCCAGCTCTAATCATAAGACATCATGTGCATTTACTGTTTATTCCAGCCCCGTACTATTAACTCCACTATCTTTTTCAGATTATGAAAAGAAAACATGTCCATGAAAGGTATGAGAAAGGTGCTTTACAAATACCCAGTAGTAATAAGCACTCAGCTCACTTTGCACACAACCAGCTGTCAGGACAACCTGGTTCTGCTATACCCTACTGGGAATAATGGGTTAAACAGTCAACTATGCTCTTCCCAAAGGCACTTTCTATATCCACAGACATCATCCAAGAATTTGGATTTTATTTGCAACATTTAGACAATTTCTTGTAGTCCTAGGAGACTACTTCTAGAGGAAAAGTTGGCAGGAAAAGAGATCTTTGAAAAGGAAAGAACCTACCTAAATACCTTGGAGAACAGTGAAAAGAAAATTGGAGAAGAAATCCATTCCTGTTTGATTACAATGACTTTTCATCCAAACTCTAAATGGGAAGTGGAAAGGAGAGAAATTAACTGGATCCAAAAAAAGATCTTTCCCTATTTTATTTCTGGTATAACTTGGATGATCCCAAAATATATGCTCTCCACTTTTAAAAATACATGTACATTTTCAGTAACTTCCTTTTCTGAATTATATTAGTTTGTATTTTTTTTTCACTACATTAGGCAAATATCCCAGACTAAATACCTGCAATGTAAAGAGCAGAAAAATCAATGGCTTCAAAGAATCCATAACTAAGAAATGCTCATATCAGGGAAAAGCAATATCCAGATGTCTGTACTGACCTCTGTCAGCACATCTAAATGGTTCACCAAGATAATAACTTATGTACTTTAATGAAATTTAAAGAAAAAATAGTTCCATTAATATTTCCTGAATTAAATGTAAGCACAAATGTCAGTTGGAGACTTAGCACATTCATATCTCAGAAGCAGTAAGGATATAAAGTGAAAAGTAAAGGAAATATATAGCCCCAGCTGGGACACAGCATGCTAAATGGCCCTATGAGAATATCATAACCTCTCTGTACATCAGTCATGGTTGGGTATTAAAAGACAGTGACGTAGCATTACATTTGTTGGAAGCACCTGGGTGAGAACAAACATAAGCCCATATTTCCCAGAGTATTATTTCTGTTTTAAGGTTCAAAAGGCTTCTGGTTTGTTCTGTTGACATTTAGTTCTAAGAGATTTCGAATAGAAGAGGCAAAGTGTAAAACTTTCACACTGGTACAATCAATAGCAGCATCTTCAAGAGAAATGTTGTCCAGCAGAGACATACACAAGTCACAGAAGTTATTTTAAATTTTCTATTAGCCACATTAAAAACAAATGAAAAGAAACAAGTAAAATTAGTCTCAATAATATACTATGTTTAATCCCATACGTCCAAAACATTATTTCAACATATAATCAATATAAAAATAATTATTAATGAGATATTTGGCATTTTTTGAGGGAGGGAGTGGGGAAGGGGCAGACGGAGAAGGAGAATCTTAAGTAGACTCCAGCACAGAGTCCAACATGGGGCTCTATCCCACCACCATGAGATCATGACCTGAGCCAAAATCAAGAGTCGGATGCTTAAACAATTGAGCCACACAGGCAACCCCTATTTGGCACTTTTTATACTAAGTCATTGAAATCCAGTAGACATCTCAATTTGCACTAGCCACATTTCCTTTTCTTTTCTATTTTTTTTACAAATAGTTTATTGTCAAATTGGTTTCCATATAAACCCAGTGCTCATCCCCACAAGTGCCCTCCTCCATGCCCATCCCTCCTCCCTCCCACATCCATCAGTCCTCAGTTTTTGTCAGCATTCAAGAGTCTCTCATGGTTTGCCTCTCTCCCTTTCCCCCACCATTTCCCCCCTTCTTCTCCCCCTTGGTCCTCAGTTAAGTTCCTCCTAATCCTCCTATACGTGCAAACATATGATATTTGTCCTTCTATGCCTGACTTATTTCGCTCAGCATAACACCCTCAAGGTCCATCCATGTTGCTACACATTGCACTAGCCACATTTCCAAAGCACAATAAATCCATGTGGCTATTGGCTATGTAATGAACAGCACAAGTGCGAACATTTCCATTATATCAGAAAGTTCTATTGGATTGGTTTCACTTAGGGTATTAGGAACTTGGAAATGGGGAAGTAATTGCACCTTGCTTGAGAGGTTTGGTCTGAGGACCAGCCACCAGCTTCTTCCTAATATGTCCAGTCTCTGGGGCTAATGATTCCATCAGTTTAGAGAAGCTCAAGCTTTCCTACCTACCACATGCACATCAAAGAAATAAATTAAAGGTTTTGAAACTGATGATCCCCAAGGTAGGTCACTTGCAGCTCTCGCACCACCTAGGACAACTGCTATAGCAATCTGTGTGAAGAATATTAACTGACCTTAAAAGAGTTTGTTTCAAAATGAACATGCGCACAAATATTTTGTGCTTCATTATTTACACTGTACCTTAAGAGAGACACAGAAACTCTTGGTTTCAACCTCGCTTCTTCTTTCCCTTTCTGTTTATCAGTGTTTTCCCCAGAAGGGACAGGCACAGAGCCCAGGAGATGCTCTCTCCTGGAGATCATCCAAGAGTTATCTTGCAGCACACCGCTCTCACTCAGAAGTTCAAGGGCAAACCCAGCAGTCTCTTTCTCCCCCCTCCTCAAGTGAAGTTGCCAAAATAATAACTCCTTCCCAAAATGATTATTAAAAGAATAAAATATGCGGATAAACCATTTAATTAAGTCGCAAGTTTATTGGAGCCCTGCCACTGTGGTATCTAAATTTGGTAAGTTCCAATGTACACATTCAGCAAGAAACAGGAACCCCTACATAAAGAGTGCCAGCTCTCCTCCTGCTATTCCACTCAGTGAGCATATGTGCCTCAGAACAACTGGTTCCGTTTTCCTCCACCGTTGAGCATCTCTTTGCCATGAGTATCATCTAATCTTTATTACCATTGAAGTATAGTTTGATACACAATTATTACATTCGTTTCAGGTGTATAATCTTTTAGATAAACTATTTTTTGTGCATATGGTCCCTAAACTCCGCTGTGGGTTTCATTGCCGGGCTAAGGGATTTATCAAGGATATTTCGACTCTGCACTACTTTTGCCTTAAGACTTGATTTGACTGTACATCCTACCCCCTGAGTGAGGTGGACCAGAATGTGCCAAATTTTATACGGCAGATTTATCCAAGATGACCTCTTAAAGATGACACTGGCAGTGTAGATAAAAGCATGTACACAAACACCTATAAAATTATGAAGAAAGCTATAATAACTGTTAGTTGAAATGAAATATGAAAACCCAAAGAATCCATAACACTTCTCCCAGTTAAAGGCAAGACTTCTTAGAGGAGGTGGCATTTGACACAGCTTTTCAAGGAGAAGAAGGATTTCAAAGAACAAGGATAGGGTGGAGCAAATTTAGACCCAGCAGGAAATTACCATAAATAAATGCATGAAAATGAGAAATGAGAGTATGTAATGAAGAAATAGACAGTATTTCAGTTGGGCCAATGTGCAGGAAGCATTAAACAAGAGGGAAAATATGTATGGAGATATAGCTTGGGTCCAATCTTAAAAGGTTAGCTGAAATAAAAAAAAGTCTGTGCTTATAAGCCCCAATGTGCCTAATGGTTCAAACATAGTAAATACTTGTTTTCCATCCACATAACAGTCTCTAGCAGAAGTTTCTAACATGGTGGTTTCCTCTACTCCATATTGTGATTCAAGAACCCAGGCTCCTTACATCATGTGGCTCATCATGTGGCAGGAGTAAATGAATAGGCACAATCTGTCTTTGTATTTCAGTGAGCTAAGAATGGCTTTCCCATTTTTAAAGGATCATTAAAAAATAATAATAAAAGATTTGTACTGACAGAGACCATCATACAAAGCCTAAAACATTTACTATATGGCCCTTTCCAGAAAAAGGTTGGCAACTCCTACCTTAGGGTCTCACTGTCTTCTGTAGGCAGCAATCACAATGAGAATAATTATGTGGAGGGGCCTCAGACCCTTTTTAAAAGCCTTTCCAAAATGAAACACACCACTTTTGCTTTCCTTCTATTGGCTAGAACTTCAGTCACATGGCCACTTCTAGTTGCAAAGATGGCTGGGAAATGTAGTTCAGCTGTGTGTGTTAAAAGGAAACAGGTTTTTGGTGAAGAGCTAACAGTATCTGAACACCCTGTCAGGGTGTTTAGATTATCTTCAAAAGGCAATGAGGAACACGAAGGATTCTGAAGAGAGAACTGATGTGATACAATTGTTTAAAAGCACCTCCTTACTGAAGTTGTAACAAGCAGCCACCTGCAGGAAGCAGAATTCACATATTCTCAAGTCAGTAAGGCACTAACACAGACTTAAGTGCACCTGGCAAATGGCCCAGACCGATTTTTAAAAAACTACCCATTCGTCAATTAAACTCATCCACAAGGTAATTAGCATAGTGATTTTCACTCTACAGAGAGCACAGGCTATAGGGAAAAATCAGGAGTTATACGAATTTATAATTACAGTAGATTCTTTATAGGATGTCATGTGAAAAACGCCAACAGAACAGTATAGATTTAAAGATAAATTTCCTTCAGTAGAGATGAACAGAACTGATACTAGTGGAAACACAAAAACCATATGGAGAATTGGCAGTTTGGGGTCTGGGGATCTCTTCACCATGTTGTAAAATAAACACAGGCTTTCAAATCAGAATGACCTGGGTTTAATTTCTACTCTGACAATAGCTGTATGTCTTTGGGAAAATCACTTAGTGTCTCTATACTCAGTTTCATCATCTGTAAAATGGAAGTAAAAGGAAAAACAAAGAACCTTTCTTGCAAACTGCTCTAAGAATTAACAGTAATATTCAGTAAACAGCTGACTCAGTACCTGGCAGAGAATAAACCCTCAACAGATTTTGACTGTCATTATTGTTATCTTTGTCATGCCCATTTAAGGCCTCTTTTGAACAAAAAATGAAGTCATTTGTATCCTAAAATTGCACATAATTTACAAAACGATTAAAATATGTGGTTACAGGGACGCCTGGGTGGCTCAGGCCAGTTTTTCTTTGAAAAGAAAAACTATTCACACAGAAATAAGTTCCTGGAAACAGCATATGATTGAAAATATATATTTCCATTATAAGTCTTTTTTAATGTATAGAAAACTTTTAAAAATACAAAATACATAAAAGCCCAATAAGAAATTCAATCACCCATAATCTCTACCACCCAGAGACAAACATGATCAATATTTAGCATATTTTTATTTAGGATAAGACTACACAACTATATTGTAACCAGTTTTGTTTTTTCACTTAATAGATCATGAACTTTTCCCAAAGTAAACTACCTACGAATATGCCATTATCTATTTAACCATTTCCTCACATTGCTGGACTTTTAGAGTATTTCCAATTTTTCACTATTATATATAACACTGCAAATTTACCTATGCCAATAAATCTGTGTATGCATTTCTGATACTGCCCGATAACACACTCCCATAAATAGAATTACTCAGTTGAATGGTGTGTACCTTTGCATGGTTTTGGATAAATGATGCCAAATTGCTCTCAAGAAATATTGAATTAATTCATATGCATAAGAAAGTCTTTTTTTCCCACCCTCTGCACTAAGTGAGTAGACAAACATTTACCCTGGTAAATTTGAAAGATAGACTATGACATTTCAATGCTGTCCCATTCTTTGTTTCTAGAAAAGTTAAATAAGTTTCATATTTTTAATGGCTCTTTAAGTTTCTTATTTTTATGAATTATTTTGCTCCTATAAATTACTTGCTCATATCCTTTGCCTATTTTTCTAATAAAGTGTTTATCTTTTCCTTACTGATTTATAAACTCTTTTCATACATTAACTATTACAAGTTCACTTTGTTTGGGTTTTTCTGAGTTCCTTTATGTAAATATAAATCAGAGCCCCTCCTAGACCCTGATGCAAACATCAGAAACTATATTGTTATGTCCCAAATTAGTTCTAAAGTCAGAGTCTTCCATTCCATTAAGAGGTCCTACACTATTCCTAAGGCAAGCGCCAGGAGGTCTAAAATAATATTTATCAAAAGGTGATTGTTAGAGTATCCATACTACTGAATAATTCCTAGGAATCTTGTTTAAATATGTAGATTCTTGGGCACCAACATAAACTTACTGAATGAAAATTTCAGAGAATGAGAGTAAGCTGAGAATTTGCTTCTTTGACAAGTTCTCCACATGATAGTTTTCGCACAATGAAGCTTGGGAATCACTTGAAGCAGATAAAAGGGATAATAGAATTAACTCTCAGAACTTTAAGACCATTAATGTTGAGTTAGGTTTCAACTGTAGCAAGGCCTATGGTATTGTCTTTCTCTAGACTCACTCACCTTAGGGATTTTCTTAGTGTCTACAATGTGGGCAAGGAATGGCAAGCAGCCCAGTGAATATCACGGCAGCCCCTGCCATTATGTAACAGGTTATACAAATCATCTCTCTAGTCACAGATGCAGATGTACAAATCTTACACAGCACAAGACCACTTAGAACACAACAGAAACATGCTACAGAAGAAGCAGGATCTCTGTATAATGGCCACCCCTGCAAATTTCTCCAGAGTAGATAGCAAGGGCAAATACCATTGTATGCCTTAATTTACAAATGACTAACTTAAACAAATGACAATGGCAACAAAAGCTAAACATCTTTTATGCCCTCATATTTTCATGTTTCATCACTTTGCTGAAGTCATCTCCACAGCCGTGGGCATGTAGCACCTGACAGCACTCCTTCTGCCCAGGGTTTAGCTATGTTGGATGCCTGCCAGGAGCCACCAGGTGAAATGTGAAGATTCAGGAGAGTTAACACCTCTAGGGAAGTAGTTCTCAAAGTGTGGCCCCTGCTAAAGTAATAGCCCAGCATTACTTTAGTACTTGATAGAAATGCAAATTTTCCAGCCCTATCCCAGACCCACTGAATCAGAAACCCCAGAGTAGGGTCAGCAATGTGTGGTTGCCCAAGCTTTCCAAGTGATGCTGATGAATACTAAAGGCAAAGAGCCAGTAGATGTATCAGAGTCAATGAAGGGTATGTGAAAAACAGAACTGAGCCTGCCCCAAAGTTTCTGATGAAGCAGGTCTGGAGTGGGACCCAAGAACACACATTTCCAACAGATTCCCAAGTGATACTGATTCTGCTGGTGCCCAGAGCACACTTTGAGAAAAACTGACCTAGGGAAACCCTCAACCAAGGTGGAACAGAATCAGGTAGGTAAATGATTCCATCTTCTAGGTCTCAGGGGATAGATAATCCGGAGGTACATATTTTGAGATTCCTAGAGTTCCCAAAAGAGTTGAGATCAAGTTGCACCTAGCAGGAACCAGTTTACACACCCTTGGTTTGGCTTTAATTACTCCTCTGTTCTGCTCTTCCACGCCCTGTGCTTTAATTCCTTGGGATCACTTCCTAAGATAAACAACTTCCCCAAGTCCTTCCACAAGTCTCAAGCTCTATCTTTTTTGGAGGAACCCATGCTAAACAGCACCTCTCCCATAAACCCCAACATACAAGCTTACTGTCCCACAAATTTCAATCATCTCTTGCAATGCTCACTTGCTCAGTATCCATCTCACTACCTTCACATTTCAATAATGGCTCACATTCATTTCCTTTAACTTTGGAACATGACTTTCCTAATACTCAGTAAAAAGATACCAACTTCTGCCAGAATCACCCTTAGTGATGCTTCAAGAGTAATGTATTTGCCTACCCAAATAAATACCTTCTAATCCAAATATTCCTCAATATCAATATCTATATAAATATCAATCTATGTCAATACCCACAGCAGGATAACTGTGACATGACTTCCTGCTGACATTTGAAGGCTGTGACATGTTGTCTGGAGAGTATGACAGGAGACTATTCATTTTGCCCCCATGGGGATGCTGATTAGGAAGAAAGCAAGACCCTTACTAAGTTTGAAATTGTGAGCTCCTTCTCTCTTAAATGCCCCTGCCATAGGACTCTTGCCCCCAAAAAAGTCCTCCTGTGGAATAAAAAAAAAAAAAAAAAAGGATTTAGGGCACCTGGGTAGCTCAACCAGTTGAGCATCCAACTCTTGATCTCAGCTTAGGTCATGATCTCATGAGATCAAGCCCCACATTCAGCTCTGAGCTGACAGCACAGAGTCTATTGGGATTCTCTTTCTCTGCTCTTCTCCTACACGTGCTCTCTCTCTCTCAAAAATAAATACATAAACTTAAAAAAATTGTTTTGTTTTTTAAAAAAGGATTTAACTATACCAAGGTTTTCTCTGACCAAGAAAGAAATGCACCAGTAATATCAAGAAAACCAACAGGAAGGCTGCCACAGCTGAGAAACATAGGAGGGAAAATCAAGAGGAAGTGTTTCCCCTACTAGATCTGCTGAGAATTTTACAGCAGGCTCTAAAATTGTTGAGATGAAAGAAAGAATCAGAGTTAAGTTCTGAAGTACATTTCTGTTTTCCTCCACTAGCTAGGATATTTTTGTTAAATACAGTTTAGTGAAAGAAGTAGGATTAATCAAAAAGGATCTGGAGAAAGAAAAAAAAAACAATAATGAAGTGTGTGGTCTGTTGTTAAAATCTAAGCAAGAAGACAGTGTGTTGTAAAACAGAGGGAGGAAAGGCAGGGATCTGGGAAGGCTGAGTAAGACCAGGGAAATCTCCAGCTGGGAGGAGAACTTTGGATCCCATGTACTTAGTAATTTATAGCACCCTGACATGAGATAAGTCATCTTACCTTTGACTGTAGTTTTCCCCTAACTCATTTATTACAGCAAATGACTGGAAACCCAGAGCATGTGATTTATTTATCTATCAACTTGCTCAAGCCCAGAACTAACCCAGAGAGAAAACAGGGATGAGAAAACCATCTATCATTTTGAATTAAACACTTGTTACCAAATCATGAAAATTTGTCCTTTGTCCAACCTATGTCCACGATCAATAACAAAAGGGCATGCCTTGGAAACAAGGTGACTTGAAGGCTTCAACTTAATCCTTGGACTTCTGCAAACTTGAGCTTTAACCTTCAAACACAACAGAGCATGGAGTTTGGCAGCAAATGATCCAATAATCTTAATACTGGTGTGAAAATTGTGCCTTG
Source organism: Hyaena hyaena (assembly GCF_003009895.1). Taxonomy (NCBI): domain Eukaryota; kingdom Metazoa; phylum Chordata; class Mammalia; order Carnivora; family Hyaenidae; genus Hyaena; species Hyaena hyaena. Next base: position 287,250 of record NW_024081809.1, on the reverse strand, counting down.
CTTAATTTAAAATATAGTTTCACTGTGAATATTTCAAGTTTTGTTTTGATTCTGGCTTTTAATACTTACTGATAAGTATGCAGAAAGAGATACTTTGGGACTTTTATTACCGTATTGCCTATTACTGCTTCTGTGTTTAAAAAATCTGCTTATTGCAAGCAGGGTACAGTCAATTTGTGCATATTGGATTTAATTTTCTGCTAAGAAAATAAAAATGCCTGAATGCAATTTACAGATCTTCTTTTTTCAAATATTGTATATGTACTTTGATTTCTAGTACTGTTTGAATGACCCCATGCTGAAAGATTTTCATTTTGCATTTCCAAAATACATACAGAGCCCATTAAATGAAAGAAATGTAAGTTGTAATTTATATATGAAAGAAAATGCTCCAATCATAACCCAATGATTTTATATAACCACTATGTCCCTGGCCTCATTGGCCTACAATTGACTACAAAATGAGATCACACTTTCTTTTATACACCCAAACTATTACACCAAAGTCTCGGCTGCCACCCACAATCCTCCTCCAAATGACCTTCGGCTAGTCCTGACAATGCCCCAGGATGCTGCCTGCTACCTGTGCACTCAGGTGAGGGGGACACCACCCCCCCATTCTCCCCCTTCTGCTATCTTTATCATTCAACCTCTACTGCCCACAACCTATCAGATATCGACAAGCCCATGACATGGCCAATCATCTGCCACTTACTGCTACTGCTCCCAGCGTTATCCGTGAGGACCCTGGTCCTCCTATCCTACCCCACAGCAAAGACAGACAAAGGCCTCTGTGAATTCCCCCCAAAACATCAACAGACAATCTGGAAGCAAAGCTAAGTGATTCAACTTCAGAACAGTAAGAAAAAATACCATCCTAACAAAGGCTCAGCAGTATCTTAAAGCAGAGAAATCAAAGTTAAGGTATTTATAGGGCCTTAGGGCCTGGCTTCAAGAGGTTAAGGTCTGTCTTTTGAGGTGGAGGACTGACTGGGATTGACAAAATCTGTGACATAATAGTTGAGGATCGTGAGGTGCAGAGGTAATGGCCTGGAAGTGAATCTTGACAAGTATTATTTGAGAAGCCAGGTGTTGGCCCAGGTGAGCAGACTGCTGGCTCTAAGTTGATGAGTAGGAATTTCCTGAAGCAATCGGGTTATATTGGTATTATCTTTCCCAGGCAAAGATCTTCTGGAGCAAATAACTAAATTTTGTTGACATTGATGGACTAGAGCCTTACTGACATCTTGAGGACATCAGTGGGCTCAGTTTTACCTCCCCTCTTTGATAGGCCAGACCTGCCTAAGATCTCAAAGACCAGCTTCCTGCCTCACTCCAGATTTGCCTCATCTGGCCAAGGGAGGATCATTCCCTTCTACCAAAGCCTTCTAGAACCTCAGAATTGACCCAATAGACTTTCAACCTCATTTGGGAAAAACAAGAGGGAACACTTCCCTTCTTTCTCTTCCAGATTAAGGCCAGCCTCCCCTTTGTTCTTTTCTCCTGCTCAAACTTAAGACAGTCCTGTAATCACAGCGCCCTGACTCCCAGTGAGGGTATAGTCTGGCTCTAGCCCTATGATCCAATAAGAGAATCACAGTGACATATTTCTCAGTTTCTAGGTTCATTGGTCTTTTTCATGGTCTCCTTGTAACCAACACTTACTAGAAACTAGACCAAAATACATGTCTTATACTTGTATAAGCTATATTTCTAGCCAGATTTTCCTCCAAGGCATCTAGGAAGAGACTGACTGTTGAAGATAATGAGAATATGCCCTCTTCTGCCCTGCAATTTAAAATTGATTCTAGATCATGTGTAAATGTTTTTTAATTCTCATCTTAATTTCCAAAACAAAGGAAGCCTAGAACAAATAAATATATAGGAACCTAAACCTAAACCTAAAATAAATTGTATGCAATGCATACTTTTTTTTTTTACCTGTTTTTTTTTTTTTTTTAAAGCTATTTAAGGAGATAGCCTATCCCCAAGCTAGGTTCATTCACAAGCAGTCTAAATATGAGATTCTCCTCTTTGATGGCTTCAATTAATGCATTAATTTTAAACACAGTGACAAAATCATCTGACTCTTGCATATAAATTCTGGAGTCAAAAGCAGTAAGGTCCCTCAAACATCCTGTTTCATTAGGCAGATGCAAACAATTCCAAAATCAAGAGACAATTGGGGTATCTTGCAATTAATGCCATAAGTACTCTCCTAGGAGGCAAATGTCCAAATAATAAGAGGAAAATCAAAAATACACATGGACTGGGATAAGAATTATGACCTTATCTGAGTCTATCAACTCCTTGAAGTCAGAGCCTATCCCTAGTAGCAAATACAAACAAACAAAATGTTTGATGTTTAACTGATGGACTGAATGGATGAGTGAATAAGTAAGCAAACGAATGACTAGCAATTAGCCTTCCTGAAGTTCAGTACACCGAATTTGGCCAAGAGATCCTGGAAATGCAATCATGTAGAGCTACAACAAGAGAAAGAATTCTTCATTTTGAAGACTTTGCTGACACAGCAAATTAATATGAATTCCTAAGCTCCACAGGAAACTGATAGACCAAAACATGAATATAGAAATAGTAGAGTGTACCAATATAGCAACAGATCTGGAGGCAAATCCCTGCCAGAGGGCAGAATCAAGCAAAGAGGCTAAGAGATGGAAAATATCTGGACCCATTCCCTTGAGCTCCATTGAGCAAGACAGCTAATCCAGATGCAGTCAGGCCCTCAGACACTATCGATGTCTTGCAAGTAGCTGTACAACTTTGGGATCTTGCCATTCAGTATCTACTCTTTGGCTGTGGTGGTAAGTGGAGAGAACATGGCAAGGTCAGAGTTCCAAGCGCCCAGCAAATACCCAGCCACCAAAGGAAGAAACTGTCCCAGGCTTCTATGTCCTAGTCAATAGAAGTATGAAGATCCTTCAAAATAATTCAGGCCTTATATCCCAAGCATCTCTAATATGAGTCACATCTACAAATGCTAGATGCTCATTAATTCTGACTTCAAAAAAGCATAGTCTTATAGTTGCTCCTAATCAAAACTTAAGCTTCATGGTGAATATATATTTCAGTTTCTCTTTAAAATATGATCCTAAGAGCACCTAGGTGGCTCAGTTGGTTAAATAAGCCCCACTTTGGCTCAGGTCATGATCTCACTGCTCATGAGTTCGAGCCGCACATTGGGCTCTGTGCTGAGAGCTCGGAGTCTGGAGTAGTCTGCTTCAGATTCTGTCTCTGGCTCACTAGCCCCTCCCCCTCCCCCCTCAAATATAAATAAACATTTAAGAATAATAATAAACTAAAACAAAATCTGATCTTATTAACATCCATAGTAGCAACTCTTGTTTGGTCCTTGATATACTTCTTACAAATAAGTTGTATTGTAATTGAGTCTATTTCAAAGAAAAAACAGACACACTGAACAATGTGATTTTATTTGGTGGCTACTAACATCTACACAGAATTTCAGATTAATTAGTTCAGGCTCACTGCAACCCAGAAGTATTTTTGCAACATGGTTTATTTAAATCTAAACCAGTCCTGAAAATGTATTATAAAGTTAAATTCCAGATAGTAGAAGACTCTATTCCATTATTCTGAATGAGAAAAATAAAGGATGTGCTTCCAGCCCATCCAAAATCCCCAACACATTTCCCTAACTCTCGCTAAAACCCTTAGACACCTATATGATAGTACACCAAGGATCTCTACAGAATGCAAACATTTAAAACACCAGTTACTGAATTATTGAATACTTAACTCATTAGTGGGTATGTTTATATGTTGTACTTACTGATTCTAAACAATATTAAACATGCAATACATTCTTTCTTCTAGTTTCCTACAAATATGTATTTACTTTATGTAAATAAGCAATATAGTAAAGATTCTGAAGAATACCAAAGCTACTATCTAAATTGAAGCAATTTGATAGGACAGAGAGTGAAGTGGGATGTAGTACTGTGCAGAGAAAGAGGTAAAGTGTCCAATATCAAGCAAAACTCCACAGAATGTGCCCAGGAGAGGGGACACTCTGAGACCACACGGGCACATTTCAGACTTGCTCCCATGGGGGGCAAGGGACTGGAAGTTATCTTTACCCCCCATCTCTCCATTTTTGGTTAAGGGTTGCCTTTGGTTTAAGGGTTGAGGTATGACTAAATTCCCACTTATTTCTGAGTCTCCATGCATTCAAACAAAGCAGATTTTGGAAGGCTGAGGGTAGCCCTTAAACAAAGGGGAGCTGGTTATTAGTAGTTAAAGCCCCCAGGCTGAACACAACCACAGACATTCACTACTCTGGTGCCTTTTTTGTACAGATGTAGAATTGAGCCCTCAAGAGATGAAGCAATTTGTCACATGGAGACTGGGAGGTATAGGAAGAAACAGCAGGGCTTTGACTTCTTCCTTTTTTATTTTGTTAATTTTGATCACATATATTGGCTAAGCTTTCATTTTTCCCAACCGCAAATCCTGATTTCTTTGGTTTTCACTCATACAAAAGCACTCCATTGACTTAGGTATCTTAGGTGACTTAGATGGCTCAGGTACTTGTCTTTGAAACTGGGTCTGTTGTGTCTTGTCTAATCTTTAATTCCGTTGACCAGAACAGATAATAACGTTTCAGAGAAGCAGCAAATGCAGTTTTGTATGTGAGGTAGTGATGGTCAAAAAATCTGTTAGAAGATGGCTGACAGGCCTGATAGGGAAATTCCTGTCCCTGACCGAAGACTCCCCTTCCAGTTCTTCTTCCCACCCTGCTTGTCATGCTCCAAATCACTACTAATGGGAAATGAGGAAATAAAAGACTATAAATTGTTCCCCTGCTTATGCTCAAGACTCAGGCCTCTGGAGAATGATCTCCTCTGAGCCCACCAGTGTAAAATAAACCTTCCAAGATCTCCAAGTGCCGCTTGGTTCTTCTGCTGGGTGATCCAAACCAGGTTCGGTAACAGTAGAAGACTTTCTCATTTTGGGTTTGGGTGGCCTATTTTGATTAGAGCAACCTATTCAGCTGATGACTCTGGTACCAGTTGACAGTGACTCCTGAACCTCATGCAATCACCCAAGGCCTTTTTAAAAACTTTCTGCCTAAAAAAACTCTCCCCAAATCACTATCCTCCATGAGACAAAACTCCTACTCATTCATCTCTAGAAACTATTTCCTGGGGCGCCTGGGTGGCTTAGTTGGTTAAGCGTCCAACTTTCGCTTATGTCATGATCTCGCGGTTTGTGGGTTCGAGCCCTGCATCGGGCTCTGTGCTGACTGCCAGCTCAGAGCCTGGAGCCTGCTTTGGATTCTGTGTCTCCCTCTCTCTCTGGCCCTCCCCTGCTCACGCTGTCTCTCTCTCTCTCTCTCCCCTAGAAATAAATAAAAATATTAAAAAAAAAAAAAAAAGAAACTATTTCCTTAGGGAAGCTTTTCCTGCCTACCTCCAAGAACAGATTGGATGGTCCTGTGGGCTGAAGGAGCACATAAAGAACCCTTAATGTGTGATTTATCATGCTGTCCTCTAACTGTCTTCTAGTTTTTTCCTCCAATTATGTAATCAGATATTGAAAATAATAAATATCTTATTACTATAATCCTCAGTGGTTGGCACATGGTAGATTATCTATAAATAATTGTTGAATAAATAATCTGTGAAAAAAAATCCTTCCTGAATCATAACAGATGTTTCAAAGCTCTCAAAACACACACACACACACACACACACACACACACACACACACACACCAAGATCTATTTTTCACCAATATGGAAATGGTCAAAGGTGTTCACACATATAAAGCATCTTCAGCTCACCTTTAAGCTTGAAAGGACACTGGGCATATGTTCTTTTGAATTTAGAGGCAATATCCTTTCCTACCATCACTAATAACCTACATAGCTACTAGGAAAGAACTAAACCCTAGTCCTCTCACACAATCCTAATAAAAGTAAATGATACCAGTACAGTAGAAGGCAAAAGCTATTCTGGTCCTACCCTGTCTATCTATGTCTACAGGATTCACTATACTTAGACACACAGATTATCTACAACTATGACTACTAATTTCACTTTTGTATAAGGATAAATATTTTCCGCAATTCAGAACTGCCTCTGTATATAACACTAGACTAAACTCAAACATTGTCTTAAGATACTTTGTCTTACTCCACTAGTCTTGTGAGATGCTCTTCAAACAGACACGCTCCACTGTGGAACACTGAGTACTATGTGGGATGCAATGACTCTATCAAGTCACTCACTATATTAAGAGATAATGTTATGTGCCCTGACAACCACCTCCATGCAATCTTTTCTTTTTTAAAATAAAAGGTCCAAGGCAACACTCTGAATTCTAGCTCTGGTCATAAAATAGACCAGAGAGTTCAATAAACGCCATTCATAAAATATATCATTGCTAAACTGTACCCATGGTGATACATTTTGTTCTCACATCAACATGCCTTTGAAAGAGATATTATTTTAATGACATATGCCCTCTCAGGCTTCTTCTTATCCAAGTGGAAATCCCCTTCTGAGCTCACTTAGCCTTGCCTGGGCTTGGCTCCAGGTCTTGGGTTCTATTCAGGTTTGATTCATGTGGCTCTCAATCTTCTGGGGCCTGTGGGCTGCCCAGGACTTGTTCTTCTCGTGGTGATGGCAGAAGCTCAAGGACATAGTCCAACTGCACCAAACGGCTAACATCCCATTGGAGGAAGCAAGCCATATGCAAAGCCAAGGGGGATGGGAGTACATCCTTCTCACATGGAGTTGGAGAGAAGAAAAAGAAATACAATAAAACTTTGGATTGTGAGTAACTTTTCTGCAAGTGTTCCACAAGACAAGCAAACATTTCTAATACAGTTTAACTTTATAAACAAGCAATACGAGTAGTACATGACACTGAATGTCACATGATCACAACTGAGTCAATGGTTCTTGAAATTCACTTTGGTATATGAGTGTTTTGGATTACAAGCATGTTTCTAGAACAGATTATGCTCAGAAACCAAGGTTTTACTGTATTTGTATGCAATGGCCCAAGTGACCTTAAATGAACTGCAAAAATCTTTGCTATATTACTGTTTTATTGCAATGTGGGCTTAACACCTTAGTAGATCAAATGAGGCTGGATGTATAGGGAGGGATTTATAGCCCATGTTAATAATAATAGCAAGAGTAAAAATGATGGTTAACATTTACAACAACAGAATCTTATACATCATGATAATAATTTAGTTTCCCCTCATGAAAAATCCTCTCTACCTCCATAATGTCTTAGTTATGTAAGGACACAAGTCTAAACCAGACTGACTCCATAATAGGCTTTAAGTTTCCCCTCTAAACTAGAAGGCCTAAGTTTCAGTTTCCCTGAAATTATCAGGCAGCTACACACTGCCCAAGGCCGAAGAAACTGCCCACCACTTCACTCCACCACACTACCTTGGCATCACCCAATCAAGAAACGCCAGCAACTGTAGATAAATCTCAGCTGCCTAATGTAAAAGTTAGCCCATTAGTCGCTGAACAAGACTCTAGGCTCTCCCTATGGTTGGCTAAATTTAAAAGTACTCTAAATGTTGTAACTGGGTCTCGCCAAAAGTAACAAATACTCTAGACAATGTGTATGGTTAAACCCGCTGTCAATAATATTGTATAATTATGATTGGATCACTGTTTCCATGTCAACAACTTCTGTAACTCCCCCATCACAAACCCCATAAAAACCCTACTCTGTCTTTGTTCTGGGCTCTCTGCATGGATCCTCTGCGTTGGTTATGTCTGTTAGCCCTAGCTCGAGCCCTTAATAAAGCCCTTTGCCTTTGCATGCGTGATTCGGTCTCCCCGGTGGTCTCTGGTCGTTGAGGATACTGCGATCTGGGTATAACAGTTACAGAGCTTTGAACTGGAGTCTGCTGCCTCCTGTCTTTCTCATTTAACCGTATTATATTTGTCCATTTCTACATAGGTTAAAAGAAATGGACCAAATTCAATATTTTCATTGAGCCCTGAAACACAAATGGTTTTTGGACCTTCACCCATGAGGGAGCATAAGGTAAACTGACCCTCCCCCACCCTCGCCAAGTTCCCGCCCCAAGGTGGGACAATGTGTGATATTCTGCAGGCACTCCTGGCTGCCCAAGAACAAACGAAAGGACAGAAAATGGTTAAACTGATAGAGTCTTCATCTGTTTACAATTATCTTGGTAAAATTACAAGAAAAGGGCAATCTTATCAATAGCTTAATCTCCACCACCTCTCTATTGTCTTAATGATATTGTTTTGCTAGAGGGGAAACAATCTTAGCCTGACAATAGTTAGGCCTCCAGTAAAGTGTAAATCTTCTTTAGCATATGGAAACTCCTTTTAAAAAAACTTCTTCTTGACTTTATCTCCCCCAACTCAGTATATAACCAGTCACTCTTCACTACCCCACTGTAGTTCTTTCTGCCCATGGGTCCTGTCCCCATGCTTTAATAAAATCACCTTTTTGCACCAAAGATGTCTTCAAGAATTCTTTCTGGCTGTCATCTATGAACCGCCCCCCCCCCCCAACCACCACTCCAAAACCCCATCAGTCACCACTAGGGAAGAGCTGTAAACAGAAGGAAAATGGAATAATAGCGTGATATAGTTATGCTGTACACCAAGGTTCAGAGAATTCCCCTTCCTATTTTACAAATGGAGAAAATAAAGCCCTGAAAAGACAAGTGCTCAAGGCTATGGAATGGCTTGAGCCAAAACTGGAACTTGAGTCCCCCAAATTTCACATGGCACTTAAAATGTATTATCTAAATTTGTGATCAAATCAGTATCTTCCCCCAGCATCACTCCTACAAAACATTTAAGTTCAGGTATATGTTTTACTAACCTTAATAACCTACCTTTCAGATAGAAAAAGACACAGTGCAGGATAGCATAAGCAGAAGGAGTTAGGGATCCCCTAGAAAAAGAAAGAGGAGACCTAACTTTCCTGACACAAGTCAGTTTAGGCTTCCAGCTGCTTTTCTTGATCTGCGCCCTACAGGCTCTACTTATCTAAGCATATTGCTTGCAGAAGTTTCTAAGAGGTGTCAGAATTATGGAAAAATGCAAAAACCTCAGTAGTTTAGGGGCTTAAGGGGACAAACAGAATGCAACAATTAACAGTCTCTACCAGACCAGGAAATAGCCTAACCATATCAGAGACAATAAATCAATGGTAAAACTCCCAGGGCTATTTCAAAAGGAAGCGAAACTCTACATTCCTCACCCAAGATAATGAGCCCTAGACCCCCGTCCAGTTTACACTGGTTCTCAGAGCATGCCTAAAGCTCCTTTCCCTTGTCCAGCAGCTACCTCTGCTTCTTTGTAATGTTAAAGTCTGCACCCTAACATAACATAGGATGCAGGCACAGGCAACTTTTCTAGGTACACTCGCGCAACCTTCTGCCAACCTTTACGTATAATGACAATGCTCTCCTTTCTGAATAGTCATCCTAAGCCCTCAATAAAAAGAACCTGCTCACTCCTGCTTGGGGAGGCATGGCTATTCCCCATGGGATTATTCCCCGTGATCTCATTAATTACAAACAGTTTCCTTTGGTGACAACTCCACCTGAGGTAGTCTCTATCTGTAACTGACCAAGGGGCTAACTCATGCTAGTTTGGTTGCAATAGCAGAACTGAAGGCACCTCGGTGGCTCCATTTGTTAAGCTTCCAGCCCGGGCTCAGGTCATGATCTCACTTTTCATGAGCTCCAGCCCCATGTCAGACTCTGAGCTGACAGCTCAAAACCTGGAGACTGCTTCGGATTCTGTGCCTCCCTCTCTCAGTGCCCCTCCCCTGCTCGTGCTCTCTTTTTCTCAAAAATAAATACACATTTTTAAAAAATAGCAGAAGAGCTGGAGACAAAGCCAGAGGACCTGAACCTTACTCCTTGTCCTCCCACCTCCTGGCCATGAAATGGAGGGCAGGCCCATTCACCTCTTGACCTCAGTTTTCTCACACTGAGAACAATACCCCCAGTTCTCCTTTTGTCAAGAGGGGAGACCAGGTCAAAATAAGCATGTGTGAAATTTGTTGCTATCCCCCATCAATAACACATGCCTTTGGTATTTTTCCCATATTCGTATTATAAAAAAATGCAACTAAATTAATTTGAAGATCTAATAGGCTTTATTCAATGATTCCTGAATCCGGCAGCATCCCATCTAGTAAACAGAAGGGATCTCCAAGGAACTGTACAAAATGGAAAGGGCAAAACAAGGAGCTTTTTAGAAAAAGAAAAGAAAGAATTGTTTCAGGCAAGATCATCTTCCCTCCTGGGGAAGGGCAGGGGTACTTATCAAGCAGATTGCCTCACTAGTGCTGATTGGGAAATTCTAGATTGCTTTAAAATTTTACTCTTGGGCAAGGCTGAAACTGCAATTAGGTTATATATTAAGTCTTGGGAGGCTCACTAAATTTGACTCCATTTGGTACCTGTTTTTCCCCCCTAACAGTATATAATAGGCCAAAGACTACGGTGAGTTATTAGATATTAAAAGTCTTAGTATTTACCCTCAGAGGGATTGCAGGAGGGCAGGATTATTATGAATTCATCTATATGATGCATAAATAAATGATTATAGGCAAAACAAACCAGAAACTTCTGACTTAATATAGAACCAATTTCTCTGCAAGGCTATAGAATATTTATCCACATACAGCAAATATTTACTGAGCTCCTCCTATGTGCAGACACTGTTCCAAGCATTAGAATGTAGCATTAAATAAAACAGACTAAGAAGTACAATTTAAAGATGTCTTTTTGTCTAGAGCCCTGCCAATTCAGAGAACAGCCAATTAATAAATCACTTTGAGTGACCATGCACCAGACACGAACAGCCCATATGGGTTGATTTTAATTAAAGCAAAGTTTTCCAAGGTTGTGACTTTCACAGCAGATTGTTTTCCTGTTTTCTTCAAATCTCAGCCATGTTGATATCTTACATTAAGATATATCTGCTTTTAAAGACCATTGACACTGGCATTGGTTTTAATTGTGCCTAAATAAATGTTAATCCCAACTAGGGACCACTTGCTCAGAAAGGCATATCATTGCATTTGTAGCAGATCTGGTCATACAGATTTTCACACTTTCATGAGTGCTCAGAAGGAGGCTGACAGGAGAAAGCAAGGACAAACAGACTGAAAAAAACTGCAAAGTGGCCATTTTATGCAAATCTTCATGGAAATATTTCATGGGAAATCTGGTCTAAGATTTCAGTAAGGACAAAGTAGAAAATAAAGATAATCTTATGTATTTCTGTAATTACAGGTATTATCATTCTCATTGAGGAAGAATGGCTTGTAATACATCCAAAGAAATGAAAGCGCATTGTTAAATGCACTGATTTGTGGGGGTGAGGCAGGAGGGAAGAGAGGTATGGGAGGATATTCTTAATTTGCACTGGTTCAAGCTACCAACTGAGAATGACTCCTAGCCCCTAGTGCACACAATTAGGGACTAAAATAGAAGTCAAAGAACAATATAAAATGTTGTCCAAAGACTTGATATTAGGGGTATTTTCATTTAAAGCATGAGGTGATAATCAGTCACTTATACTTAAGTATAAAGGCACAATCCTCGATTTTCAGCTTAGAAGTCACCTGCTTTCAGTAGAATAGTAGGTCTCCTGCCCAACTGAGATCTGAGTGGGCTTATTCCCTCTGCACACACACAGCTCACAGCATACTGAGTTCCCTTTGGGACACTCATACCACAGAATCATAACTGCTTGCATCCTTACCTATACTCCCTTCTAAGGTAGAAGCTACACAAGAACAGGTGTGACTTCTATTCTCTAACTATTATGTACAAATCCATGACCTATTTGTATGTATTTGATATTTTTGTGGAATTAATGGGTAGAAGGAAAAATGTTGAAAGAAAACACTGAAGAATATATACACAAACACTTGCGAGCAAATGAAGATAGCAAAACTGAACAACTAAATTTATTAAAACCAAACTGCTGACAGATAAGGAAAGGAATTGGTGGGTAGCTAGACTGTCTCCTTAATCAGTATCTCCCCAGGCCATGGAAGATGCTTAGAAAATACTGAATGAATGTATAATAAATGAATGACTAGTTGAGTAACTAGAGAAGACAGGACTGTGAGGGTTTATCTCATTTTAAAATGTGCCCATAATAAGGGTTGCTTAACTAATTCTGATGCCTATCATGGGTCTTCATCCTTCACAGTTAGGCCTCTGCTCAGTCTCAGAAGAAGGTAATTGCTGTCCTTCGGTAATCCCCTTTCTAAACAAGTGTAAGAATAGAGATTTCTTGGCTCTTCCTGAAGTCTATCAAAGCAACAATACAAATCTCTCCTTTAGACTTTCCATCGGAAGCCATCTCCTATGGCCACCTTAATTTTTTTAAATGTTTATTTATTTATTTTGAGAGAGAGAGAGAGAGTGCATGCACATGAATGTGCATGCAGGAGAGGGACAGAGAGAGAGGGAGAGAGGGAGTCCCAGTTTCTGTGATGTCAGCACAGAGCCCAGTGAAGAGCTCAATCGCCGGAAGTATGAGATCATGACCTGAGCCCGAAACAAGAGTTGCGTATTAACTGATTAAGCCACCAGACACCCCTGGCCATCTTAATTTTAATCATAATATTTTACTCATATTTTATTAAGTGAGTCTCTTAAGGAAAACAAATATAAACATGACTAACAGGGGTCATAATAGATCATTAAGATATTGAGAAATATTCTGGCTATAAATGTGAACTTTCAGGTAAACAGGCTTGAGCAATGGAGTATGGAAATGGTCCTACAGGGACCACCTGACTGAAAACAAACAGGCCCATCAGGAGACCCACCTCAAAATATCCATAGTCACTCACTAACCAATGGGCTACTTACAACTAGGCACAGTTACCAAAAAAGGGAAAATACCATACAGCGCCATACCTTCTCACCTTCACTCCTTAAAAGCAGCCCCTCCCACTGCCTCCTTGCAGACAGCCCCTCCTTCACTGCCCTGCAGGCTCCATATTCAATAACTTCTATCTCCTTTGCTCTACTTCAGGTGAATTTTTTCACCTTCTGCGCCGCTGACTTCCACCCAATTGTTGCCCCACATCTGGGGGTCCCCATCTAATTGGGAGAGACATCCCATTTAGACTCAACAATAAACCCTACCTCTGACTATGTTTTTCTATGTTCTCTTTCTATTTAAGCCTAATTTTTGATAATTTAGCTGATGGCACTTTCAAGTGAGAAACAGTCTCCATAGAGTACATCGCCAGAAGAATTTTCTAAAGAATTAATCTACTGAATCCCTTCCTTCCAAAAAAAAAAAAAAAAGGTTGAGATAGATTTTCATTACTTTTGTCTATCACTTTAGACCTGGAAATATGTACTTTGTTCTAATAAACCCACCATTTCCTTATCTAAATCCAATCATAGGGTGAGTTTAATCACTGGAGAATCTAATGTAACATTTCCAAGTCCCCAACACTCATCTGGTAAATTCTAACCATATTCAAACTGAAATGAAAGAAAAAATGGAAATTAATACATTTTTCTTCATTATCAGTAGATCCAAGTTGCAGATTTTCTTCTAAATCTTACTTTTAATGTCTTTTAATATGTAAATCATATATTTGTGGAAAATAGCTAATAAATGGGTTTACTGGGGAGAAAGACTTACTTTTTTTTTAATTGTTTTTTGTTTTGTTTTGTTTTTTAAGTAGGCTTAAAAACACCCAATGTGGGGCTTGAACTCACAACTCTGAGATCAAGAGTCACATGTTCTACCAACTGAGCCAGCCAGACACCCCATGAAGCCCTGCTTTATACAAATGCCTGTTTTCTATTTCCTAGATTTTCTCTACAAACAGCCTCGTGGACCACAATTTATATTCAAGACACTTGTCCTGGCAGGTAAGGTGAGGGATGAAATCTATTATGCAGTAAACCACATTTGCCATTAAAATGACCTATGGCTTTAATTTTGCCATTAGAGTGGACAATGTCAGTGCTTCTCCCAGATACTGAAGATGCGGTTCAGTTGCTGTATCATGTGTTGTCTCTTTGTGTAACCCTTCCCTCTCAACCTTAAACTTCAATCCCTGCTCTGGTATTCATTTGCTCCCCAAAGCTAACACCTGTGGCAATTTTCATGACACTGCCCTCAAGCTACTAGAAACCACTTAGGTCATAATCCAGGCCTGGAGATACCTGAGAATTTACATGTCCCTTGGTGAGTGAGGGGAGAGGACAAGGATTTTATGAATGATTGAAGAGAAGAGGGTTATGAAAGCCCAGTTCCCTCATCTCACACAGTGCAGTTCTGAGATACAATTTCTTTTCCTGAGTTTTCCTTTGGCATCAGGCTGAAGCTCTCCTCTATAGGACACACACTACCTTGGCTTTAACCCCTGCCCTGCTCTGCTTCCTAAACATCATCAGTGATTTCATTTGAGAAGTAGCTTCCAAGGAAACTATCCTACCACAACCAAAATAAAATACTTATTTTTTAAATGTCAGAAATCACACAGTAATTGCTGGAGTCCAACTCCAGCCAGGTCCAGGGGTCCCTGAAGGATGGACGGTGTCAGCGAGGGAGGGAGGGAGAGAGCCATGAGATTCTTTCTGATCACCAGGCAGGTAGCTCTGCCTTGTCAGTTTTGGTGTCTTTATTTATAGGTCAAACGTTAACACGGCATCAGAAAATGGAATTTTTACAATGGATAGTTCTCTGTGATAAGATGTTTTGGAAAATGTACAGAAACAGGTTTTACAGAAGTATTCTTGCAGAACTGCCCCAATTATAGTGAGGTTGACTAACTAAGAAAATAACGGTGTTTTTAGTGAAAACCAGGATAACATACACATTTTAATAACACTAAGATTAAGTCATAGGCTTGTAGATACTCTTCATCCTCATCATAGCTGCCAGAATAAGGGAAGGTGTTTGTGGAATGTAGGCCTTAGGCAAGGGACTGCTATACACCACCAGTTAGTAAAGGTATGTAGTAACTTATGTTCTGCCCTTATCTGTTTCTTCTCTCTAAGTTAGGCTCTTTGTCTTCAGGCAAGACTTAATTGCCCAGTTATATTCCTTATGGTAATGGAGAGCCAACTGTGCCTTTAAAGAGTTTAGCTCATTTCCAACATGTAGAATAGCCTCTTCGAGTGTATTTACCTTTGTGTCTAGTTTTTTGTCTATGATTTCTTGAATAGCTAGGGCATGAGAGACATTTTTGGTTAGTTGACTTACATTTGAGCTGTATAAACACCTTGGACTGCAATGGTAGAAACAGAATTGTACACGTAAAGGCCAGTCTTCTATGGGTAAGGGTCATTAGCCTGTTCATAGCTCAAGGGAAAGTATGGAGGAAAACAGGACCTGCCAGAGACACGATGTCTGTTCCCATAATCAAAAGAAGAATTTGCCACAATAAGTTCTTCACAAGGTGCAATCATCATACCAGGGGCAGAATAAGGAGACAAGTCACTCTCGATACCGATCAACAAGGTACCTTGGGGGTTAGTGCTCAAGCAGAAATAATTGAGTGGGAGTGGATATCGGTCATCATCTGATTGGCAAGAGACCATGCAAACTTGCTTTAACCTCACCAGGAGCTTTCTCGACTAGTGGCCTCAACATGGCTCCCAACAAGTAATAATAAACAGTGGGTTTGTTAACATAAGTATTGTTGCTCAAACTTAAACTGAGGACTCCAGTAATATAAAGAAATGAGGAATGTTTCTAAATATTACTTTAGAATGATTAACAAGACATATTGCTAAATTAAAAAGAACAATGGGGGAAAAGTGAGTGTGGCATGCTAACTTCTATCTAAGAAGAAAGTAGAAATAAAATGCATATACACACTTCTAATGAACTGAATGTCTCCCCCAAATTCCTATGTTGAAGTCCTAACCATATGCTTTATGGTAACATAAAGCCCTCCAAATATGCTTGTGACCATATTTGGAGACAGGACCTCTGAGGAAGTGATGAAGGTTAAATGAGGTCATAAAGGGAGGTGTCTAATCTCCTAGAGCTGGTGCCCTCAGAAGAACAGGAAGAACACCAGAGCTCTCTCTCTGCCATGTAAGGACATTGCAAGCCAGGAAAAGTGAGCTCACCAAGAACCAAATCAGCCAAGACCTTCATAAACTTTCAGCTAGACTAGCCAATAATAAATAAGAGAAGATCTAAATTACTAAAATCAGGAAAGTAGAAGGGGATATCACTACCCACAATACAGAAATAAAATAATTCTTAAAGAATTCTATGAACAACTACATAGAAAAAATTAGATAACCTAGATGAAATGAACAAATTTCTAGAAAGGCATGAACTATCAAAATGGACTCAGAGAGATACAAAATATTGGGGCACCTGGGTGCCTCAGTTTAAGCATCTAACTTCAGCTCAGGTCATGATCTCACAGTTTGTGAGCTCCAGCCCTACATGGGACTCTGAGCTGTCAGCATGCTTCGGATTCTGTGTCTCTCTCTCTCTCTGCCCCTCCCACTTACTCTCCCTCCCCCTTCCCTCCCTCTCTCTCTCAAAATAAGCTTTTTTAAAAAGATACAAAATACCTAAATAGAACTATAACAAGTAAAGAGATTTTACTTAATAATCAAAATGCTTCTCAAGAAGAAAGGCCCCAATAACTCCCCTGAATTCACCAAACTTTTCAAGAGTTGACGCCACCAAGCATTCATAAACTCTTCTAAAATACTGTTGAGGAGGAACACATTCCAACTCATTCCATGAAGTCAGAATTGCCCTGATACCAAAATGCAGACAAATACATCACAGAAAACAACAGACCAATATAATATGAATTATAATTGTATTCTCTTATGAATATAAATGCAAAAAGCTCAAGAAAATAATAGCAAATTGAATCCAGCAACTCATAAGAAAGATTATACACTACGACCAAGTAGGTTTTATCCTACAATGCCAGGTGAATTTAATGTATAAAAATTTATTAAAGCAATATACAATAGTAATAAAAATAAAGGACTAAAACCTATGGTCATTTCAATACGTGCAGAAAAAGCATAGGACAAAATCTAATACTTTTTCATGAAAAAAACCTCAATAAACTAGGAATAAAAGACAACTTCTTCAACCAATTAAAGGGTGCTTATGAAAAATACACAGCTAATATCAAACTCCTTTTAATAATCATTCTGGTAATAATAATTTTGAGTATTTTTACCTCAAAACAAGATTGTTTCTCTAATTCCATATTCACCAAAATAAACGAAGATTTCTGAGAGAAATAACTGATTTCAAGTCTGTGCCAGGAAATGAATAAGATGGGGCTAGAAGCTCAAAAGGTGAGAAATCTTCAAGATTACCAGGATGACATCTGAAAAATTTGGAAGGCAAATGGAATATCTGAGCATAGCTAGAAATACATATCAAATAGAAAAGATGTTTTCTATAATCCATAAAGTCATAATGATATTCAAAAAACAAAAACTTATTACTTACCTTTGGAGAAAGCTAAGGAACTAATTCACATTGAAAACTGGTAAATGACAGGAAAGAATCAAACTTTTAAGCTGCCTTCGTGTATAAACTATACTGCAGGGTAATCAAATAAGTAATGAGGGAACATTTCTCTTTATAGAGATATTCTAGCTAATAAAGAAAGAAATTATAGAATTAGAACATCACCATTTTAAATACTCTTAATGAAATAATGAATAGGCAATAATAATTCATGACTGTTAACATAATAAAATAGGAATAATTGGATTTTATATGCCTCATGATGGAAGTATATGTAATAAAAATCATAGTGGAATCAAAACAAGCCCTGAGTTCTAACAACCAATTAATTTTAAAAATATAGAAGAGAGATGAAATGTTAACCTCATAGGCATGCAATAAGCAAACTCCAGGATGTAGAAAACTCTATAGCACAAATGATCTAGTTTCTTCAACAAACAAGTCATGCAATACTGAAAGGATGGGAGGGGGAAACAGAAAGTATACTTTTGTAAGGTTCTGAAACTATGCATGAAGTGACTTAATACAACTCAAAAGTAGACAATGGCAAATTCCTAAAATCATTAGAAAATGAGATACAATTAATTAACCAAATGGAGGTAAAATGGAATAATACAAAACTTTCAATTAACCCCAAAACAGGACAAAAACTAAGGAAAGGGAACAACACAACAAAAATAGATGGAATAAATGGAAAACACCTGACAAGTTGGTAGATTTAACCCCAACCATATCAATAAGTACATAAAAATATAATGGTACAAATACCAAGTAAAGGCAGAGATTTTTTTTCAGATTAAATACAAAAGCAAGATACAACTAGAAGATATCCAAAGATAATCAGTTAAAGGAAAAATGATAGAAAATGACACACCATGCAACACCGATCAAAGGAAAGCTAGAATGGCTATGTTCCTGCAAGACGAAGTACGTATCAGACCAACAAAGGTTATCAGTGACAAATAGGGTCATTTCATAATGATAAAGGGGTTAATTAACCAAGAAGATCCTAAATATATATACATCTAACAACAGAGCTCCAAAAGTGAAGCAGTGACTGGTAAATCTAAAAGGAGAAATAGATAAATCTATAATTATTGTAAAAAATCTAATACTTCTCTCTCAGCAACTGATACAATTAGTATACAGAAAATCAAGGATATAGCAGATAACAGCATCAAACAACTTGACTTAACTGACATTTCCAGAACATTTCAACCAACAAAAGCAAAATACACATTTTTCCCAAGTGCATATGAACGTTCACCAGGTTGGACCACATTCTAGACTATAAAACAAACCAAATAATTTAAAAGAATTGAAATCATACAAAGTATATTGTCTGACTATAAGAAACTTTTGTAGAAATCAATAACAAAAATATCAGAACATCCTCAAATATTAATATTTGGAAATTAACAACATACTTCTAAATAACTCATGGGTCAGAGACAAAAATCACAAGAGAATTGGAACATATTTTTAATTGAATGAAAATGAAAACATAACATATGAAAATGTGTGGGATGTAGCTAAACCAATGTTTCAAGATGAATGTATAGCAGTGAATGATAATGTTAGGGAAAAAAAGCCCTAAATCAATGATTTAAACTTCAACCCTACCAGAAAAAGTAGAGCAAATTGAACCCAAAGCAAGCAGAAGAAAGAAAATAACCTCGAGTGTAAATCAATTAAAAAAAATAACAAATAAATTTTTTATTTTAATTAACATTTTAATTTTTATTATAAATAAATAAAAAAATCAATTAAAAAATAATAATGAAAATCAATGAAACCATAATCTAGTTATTTGAAAAGATCAGTAGGAATGATAAATCTCTAGAAAGACTGACCAACAACAAACAAAGACAGAAGACTCACATTACCAATATGGGAATGAATCAGAAGACATCACAATAGATCCTAGAGGCATTAAAAAGATGATAAGGTAATATTTTATGCCAATGAACTCAACAACCTAAATAAATAAATTCCTTGAAAGGAATTGGCTAGGAAAACTCACTCAAAACAAAATAACCTCAATTATCCTATATCTATTAAGCAAACTATGGTTACATAGAGGAGACTGATGACCTCATTTCTACCAAACATATAAGAAACTAGTAACATCAATTCTCCACAAAACCTTCCAGAAAAATAGACTAGGAGGCAACATTGACCAACTCAGTTTATGAGGCCAGTGTTATACAACTAACCGGCCCAAAATACACAGAAAAAGAAAACTGTATGTATCTCACCAAAATATTACCAGATTGACCCAATAGGACATACATTTCAAGAGATAAAAATAAAAGAGGAGCAAATTTATATATTAAAAGAGATTTAAGGTACTTATCAACTAGAAGCTGTGTAGCTCATATATAGGTCCTGGTTAAAAAAAAATCAGAAGATTTTGAATTATTTATTCAACACTTGTTGATTATTAAGGACTTATTGTCAGTGTTTTTAGTATGGTGAAGGTTTTGAGATTATGTTCTCTGAAAAAGGTCCTTTAGGGAAATAATTAGCCATATGTGTCGAAAAAAGTAACAATCACATGATATAATCTCTAGGAAAGGCTCTGAAATAATCTATGTGAGGGTGGTGGTAAGGAATGGGAGGGATTACAGGTGAAATACCATTGGGCATATGTTAATTGTTGAAACTAGTTTGACTACTCTATGCTATTTATAAAACTATGTTCAAAAATTTCATAAAATGTAGTTTAATAGTATCAATGTAGTATAAAGTTTAAGAAATAAGTGATTAAAAGCATAGCTCTCCTAATGCATCCCTAAGAGGTTCGTTCCATTAAAGAATAACCATGGGCCTGCTGAGCCACAGATCTTTTCCCCTCAACTTTGAAAGGAAGCTTTTGAAGTGCAAGCTAAACCACATGGCCATCCCCTTTGAGTTACTAGGAAAATATTTAAAAGCCTTCAGATTTCAAACCTTTTTTACATAATAGTAAATTAAGACTTGCTTTCTTATTGATAACTTTCTTCCCAGGAAAATCATTCTGTGATTTTTTTCCCCCATCTTTTAGAATTACTAGGTGTCAGGCCCTCTGCAAACTCACAGAGATATGAAGTTGAAAATGAAATAAAGAGCTCCTTTCTTTTCGGTATACTGTGCAACAAA
Source organism: Hyaena hyaena (assembly GCF_003009895.1). NCBI lineage: Eukaryota > Metazoa > Chordata > Mammalia > Carnivora > Hyaenidae > Hyaena > Hyaena hyaena. Next base: position 266,572 of record NW_024081809.1, on the reverse strand, counting down.
CATAATGACGCCTATCATTTCATTAGGAGATATTTAACACCTTCAATTTGTAAATGAGAAAAGACATTTAGCAACTTGATTTGTGGCTTAAAATATATGTCATTGTTTAAACAACTTGTTTATAAGGATACGTAGGATGCCAGAAAATTTTGTTGTTTTGTTTTGTTCTACATCATGGGTCAGTAAGCTCTTTCAGTGAAAGCCCAGTTGATAAATACTTTAGGCTTTGTGGGCCAAGGATCACATATTCTTCTTTGTTATGTTCTTCTTTGTTTGCAACCCTTTAAAAATGAAAAACATTCTTTGCTCAGCCTTGAAAACAGGCCACAGGCCAGATTTGCATCATGGGCTGGTTTGCCAACCCCTGGACTAGACTATGGTCTATTTCATTTTAATTCATTTATAATATCTCATTTCAATCAGAAGTATTGAGAGACTATACTGCACCATTTAGTACTAATCACAGCAGAGGGCAAATAAGAATGACTTCATATGTTAGCCACGCGGTCACTGCTCCTCCCTAGAAGTTGACCAAAGGGCTGAGAATGTTGGAAGCAAAACAATGGCAAGTGGTCACCTAACCCAAAGGCATGATTTTTGTAATTATTTTGCCAAGGGGGAAAAAATGTGATGTGCTTGCCTTAATTCTATGACATCATTCATTTTGTAGCCACAACAACATATAATAAAAGACCTAGATCAAGATAATAGGACATGTTTGTCCTCACAAGGGGGTTTAGAAATTAGGAAACAGTATTTCTTGTTCAGGTACCTCCCACCCCCCCCCTTTTTTTTTTTTAATTTTTTTTTGCTTTTACTTATTTACTTTGAGAGAGAGGCAGAGAGAGAGAGAGAGAGAGAAAGAGAGAGAGAGAGAGAGAATCTGAAGCAGGCTTGATTCACGAACTGTGGGATCATGACCTGAACCGATGCTTAACCAACTGAGCCACTCTGGCACCCCGAGACTGTAGTCTTCATGACAAAGCATTTTATTTTTAAGAGGCAGCCTTCCTGAAGAAAGAACAATTTGGGAATTCAATGTGATGAGACCTGAAGTTAGAAGGCCTAGAGTTTATGCCATAAAAAAGTGATTAAAATTATATACAAATTAAGTAAATGAGGGTTGCTTGAAGGCCAGTGGAGGGGACAAACCACCAAGGAGGGCAGTGTTGAGGCTGGGGGTGGGGGGGTCTTAGGAAGAGGAGAGGAATCCACTTGTAAGAGTACAAACAGCCCTGAGCATTGTTTGCACCAGGAACAGCTAAATACCTGCCTTCCACAGAGGCCTGAGGGCCTTTGTTGATGATCCCTTGAAAAGGATGCCCACTGAAGTCCTGGGGATTTGCTCAGCACAATTCAATAAACAAGGTAGGACAGACTGGAACCATCTTGAAACCCCACTCTCCCCTCCATCCACACACACCACACTCCAGCAAAGACAGTGTCAGACCTCTAACTCCTCCTGAGGTTCAGAGAGGATGTAACTGTACACAAGGACACCCTGCTAGCAAGTGACAAAGCCGGGATCCAAGCCCAGCCTGGTTTTCCTCCAAAGCTACAGCTCTTAACTTCAGTGTTATAGTGTCTCCCAAAATTCATTTGGGGCCTAAATTTCTAGAATGCTTTTTTTAATGAAAGTCAACCTGCCTCGAATAAGCATAAGAAGAAGAAGAAATATTATTTGTATTACTAACGATGCACAAAGTTCCTTATATCCATCCCTATTACACCCAAAGTTCTAAAAAGTGTTAGTTCATTGAATTCTCATAACCACCTGCAACGTAAACAGTGTTAGCGATAGTAATTGGATGCCCAGACACGTTAACTAATTTATCCAAGGTCACACAGCTAGTAAGTAGCAGAGCCAGGAATCAAGCCAAGATTTGGCTAATGCCAAAATGCTATTCTTTTCTGCTAAAGCAAATCTGCAAACAAACATGTATATAGAACTTATGAAAACAAATTGCATTGTGTTTTTAAATTTGCCATTTATTTCATGTAAAATAAACTGTTCGAACAAATTCCTGTCCATTATCCTCTAATTTCTTGGCCTACCGCTAAATATAAACTTAATTTTGTTCTGCTTACAATGCCGATCTTTTACAAATAACTTGTCTTATTGGATTAGATTCCTGACCTTAAATATCTATTTGCTCTAAATTCCCAGCAGAAGATTCAGATACATAAATAGGAGACAAGAAATAAAGGGAAGAGGAAGTAAGTGAGGGAAAGAAGACAAAAAAATAAATGATTAAAATTAGGAATTAAACTGATTATAAATATCTGCCTAGAATAGGCAGACTTTTAAAAATAATAAGTGGTGGGGTGCCTGGGTGGCTCAGTCGGTTAAACATCCCGACTTCAGTCATGATCTCATGGTCTATGGGGTCGAGCCCCATGATGGGCTCTGTGCTGACAGCCTGGAGTCTGGAGCCTGCTTCAGATTCTGTGTCTCCTTCTCTCTCTGCCCCTCCTCCACTAGCATTCTGTCTCTCTGTCTCTCAAAAATAAATATTAAAAATTAAAAAAAAATAAAAATAATAAGTGCTGTCTTAAGATTTCACATATAAATGTGTATGTAGTATCTTTTGTAAGTAAACTCTTCTATATTTTTATGTTCAATGTCTTTTGGTTTTAGCCATGACTGACTTAACTCTGTATTGTTAATTTCAATACCAAGGGGCACTTATCTCTAGGAGCTTAACTATTTAAGGTGAACCAGCTTTCTACAGCTCCTCCAAGTGGCCACACATCTAAAGAACTGCAGGCCTTTCCAGTTGAGGTTCTGTTTTTCTCAGTTGATCTGAAAGTTTATTAAAAACAAAACAAACGACTAACTGGCATTATTTTCGACAGCAACTTACTTGTGAAATTGGACTTTTTCATCTTTAGCAATAATACACATGAGTTATATAGATACACACTATCAATGGGCTATAACATTTTTACATTCACAAGTTTATAATGTATGTTGCTTCTTAGCCACAGCCATAAATTATTTACTGAATATTACTGTAATTAGAACATTACTGTAATATCACTATTACTGATGGCATGCACATGGCATGGTCAGGCAGAGAGAATCTAAATTCTTCTCCAGGACAAAATGAAACACATTTCTTCCATCTGAATTCACTTCATCTACTTAGCAAGATCTTCACAAAGCCATGCAGTGATTACTAATCCAGTGCAAATATCAGAAAGCAGCATTTGCTCTGGCAAACCCACTTAGCAAACTGTTTATCTGGCAAAGACTTTAAATTGCCCCCATAGGACTGTTTGCCTTTTACCCTTTGGATAAATTTGTCAGGGTTAGTACCAGGGAAAGTTATAGGAGAAGAAACTTGCATTTCCTATTTCAATGCCTCCATTTTCACAGGAGGTGACTTCCAGCCCCTATACCTCCTACCTCCTCCCAGTCTACCTCACCCTCAACCTGTGGTTCTTTACTCAGTCTTAAATCTACACCCCTGCCTCCATCCTAATCCCACATAGGTCATAGATGTGTATTGGTAAAAGTTTTAGCAGCTATGTCTCCTGAAGAATTGGGAGGTGTATAAGGCCCTTTAGATACTCAAGTACTTATTAGGAATCTCAAAAACATGCTGACTCAAGGACCATGGTATTTTTCAAGCCAGCATAAAGTGAGAGGGATAAGAATTGACATAAATCAATATATTATATTTTTAGAGTGGCAATCAAAGGCCACCTCCATTGCCTCTTTTGAAGTCAAAAAGGGACAAGCCAAACTAGTATCAAATGTGTATAAAATACAGTTTGCCCAAATCCCCCTTCCTTCTTTCATTCCTCCCAACACTGACCCTCCACTGGATGTAGGCACTGTGGTAGGTGCTGGGGCTACACAGACTATACTTTTCCTCAGAGAGTCAAATGAAAGTGAGAGCAGTCACATAAATCAACGATCATCAATCACTCAGTGTGGTAAGTATTTAAAAACTGAAGCTACCATGGGGTGCCTAGGTGGATCGGTTGGTTAAGCGTCTGACTCTTGATTTCGGCTCAGGCCATGATCTCACCATTCCTGTGATCCAGTCCCAGTCCAGCTCTGTGCTGACAGCATGGATCCTGCTTGGAATTCTCTCTTACTCTCTTTTCTCTCTCTGTCTCTCTCTCCCTGTCTCTCCCTGTCTCTCTCTCTCTCTCTCTCTGTCCCTTCCCACTCACTCTTCTTCTCTTTCCAAATAAATAAACATTAAAAAGAAATTAAAGCCACCTAACCCAGATTACAGGACAGGGCTGGGTAGGGAGAGGAAACATAAGTGGAAGTTTTCAGGGAAATATTTCCAAAGGAAAAGACATCTGAGCTTAGTCTCTACACTCAAGTGGCAGAGAGGTAGGTGGAGCCACAGTGGGGAGAGGAGGAAGGATGGGAAGATGGAAGGATGGAAGGGCAGGGAAGTATTTTTTGTCTTTAATTCAAAGTGTTTTGTGTGTACACCACCATTCCAAGGAACCTTGGAAGCATGAGAGTAGACAGAGGTCATGTGGGATCACTCCTGACTTATTCCAGAGAACCTCAGCTCCTGTTAACCATGACCACAGCCCCAGTAGTGAAGCCCGGGGCTTCCCGTGTCCACCCTCCTGGATTAGCCTCTTCCCAACCTCCTATGTCTGTGAAGCACACTGGTGAGCTCCACTCCAACTTGGCCTGCACAAGCTGACTGAATCTCAGGTCCAGATGATTCCACAGTAGGGTTAGAGTGCCCCTCACCTGGAATTTGTTTCTTACAGAAGAGGAATAGCACATTCTAGGTTACAAAATGCAAAACTCCCCCCAGTGAATTCTGGCCACACATTTTGGAAGCACAAATTAACAATACCTCTTTTGTTGTTGCTGCTGTTGTTGTCGCTGTTGTCGTTCTAGTTGTGTTCGTTTGGTTTTTTGTTTGTTTTCAAGAAAATCATAATTCAGAACTTATTTCCAGACTTTGCCGAAGGCAATTTCTATTTCAGTTTGGTATAGACACCCAACCTCTGAATCCATAATTCTAGGAGCCTATTATATATTAGGCCCATGCTGCAAGTCTTCTTCCGAACTGGAAGTTTGTTTTCTCGGCAGATTTGGGGACTTTGAAATCTTCTCAGTTTTATTTTACTCCATTGCAGATGACGAACCAGAAAACAGCTCTACCTGGGTGCTTATTAAAACACTGTAGAAGCTGCTAATGAATGCAGACTCCTAAAGTAGTGCCCGATACTGATGCTATCAGCCCCATGTCCCAGGAGCTGGGTTAAATGCCCTATAGGTTCACCAGCCAAGTGACTCTTCCTATAACCTCTGCTCCTTCCCTTCAAGCTCAAGAAATGACCTCAAGGGACCCTCTTGTTATAAATGGTGATCACAAAACTCACCTTTTATTAAATCTGTTCTTATATCTTTACAGTGAAAAATATTGGAAAACTATAGGACTTAGGGACATAGGGACATAGTAAAGGTGGACATATCAGACCTTAGTGTTAACAAGCTTTGGAAATTTCCTCAATTAAAATAACTGTTTGATGTCAATGTCTACATCTTCCAACCCAGCAGTTCAGATGACAACATCCTATTACTTGTTTAATTAAGATTTATTTGCCCCCTCAGGGAACCTCTGGTATGTCTACAGTGGCTTTCTCCATTCTCATAGATAAGGTCAATCACAAAGAAAATGATATTTTAACATTTCAATGCTCCCCTCAAACCACAGCACATAAATCACAATTTTTTTTGCCAGTCAGTTCTCAGATTAACTAGGAAACTAGAGAACACAGACCACACAGAAAGGCCTAGAAATGTTTGTTTCAATATCATATGAACAAAAACAAACAAAAAAGTGCAATGTTAAAATGGGATATTACCAAGACAATTTTTGAATAAATGATATCTGACTGTACAGAAGAAGAAAAAGTAATAAATGATCTGGAGTTAGTCATTTTGGAAGCCCTGAGCTCCTGAGTTAAGCAAATCCAGACTGAAACTGGGATACAATTACCTCTAAGAAGGTAACTCAATGGTTTCTACTAGGAGTGTACTCAAAAGCGATTTTATAGCTCCAGTCTGAATTCACTTCCAGAAAAGTCAAAGAAGATTCAAGGCATACCTGATTTGATTTTTCCACTAATGAAATTTTTGTGATTTCATGAAAGAAACGTAAGAGGGTTACACTGAAGTTTAATATGATGCGTGCAGAGAAACAACATGTAAAACTCAGCGTGTAAATCACAAGACCTTCAGCTTTACCACAAAAATTGCAGCATCTAATTTACATAAGATTATGAATCTTGGATTGGGGATGATACAATTTTTATTCTATCAAGATACATACACTGGCCTGAAAGAGCACTTTCATCTTACACCTGCTCGAGTATGGCCTAAAAACCATCTAATCACAGAGTGTTACAGTGATAAGAAATCTTTAGATAATAATTTCTTTCATCCTTTGATGACAGGAAGAAACTGAGATCCAGAAAGGCCCATCCAAATCTCCTTTTATTAGTTTCTTCTCTCCCTCCTCCTCGTCCCCTTCTCCTCTCCCTCCTCCTTTCCCTCCTTCCCTTCCTCCCTCCCCTCTCTCCTTCCTCTTCTTCCTCCCTTCCCCTCTTTGTCTCCTCCTCCTCCTCTTTCTCTCAATTACCCCTCAACTCACAGCTCAATCTGAGTTCTGCTTACCACAGGAGCTCTTCTTCCCAAGGACATGAATGCCTACTCTCTGTCTTGAAAATTCTCTTCCCTTCACTCAACACAACAAGTCCCTCATTTTCTTGCTACCTCTGATATCTTTGCCTTAGAATGCTCCCTTCCTCCACTTCAACTTAAATGTTAATTATCAGGACTGTGTCACAATCCCTCCTCTCTGCACATTCTAGGCAAATGCAACTCTTCCTAGCACTGATAATTCCCAAATCTCCATCTTTACCCCCAACCTCTCTACAGAGTATCAGTCCTGTGTCTCCCAGTGCCTACTTATCCCACAGATCTCTCAAACTCAAATGTCCCAAACTGATGGGGTTCTTCCCCTCAACTCAAATCCACTCTTCCTCCTGGGTTCCCTAAATTAGAAAATGACCTTCCAGTCTCCCAAGCCAGAAACCTAGGTGTCATCCTAAACTCCATCCTCTCTTCTGTTCTTCAACCACAACACATTCAATGAATCAATAAGTCTTGTATATCTTATTTGTTAAATGTTTCTCTGCTCTGTCCATCTACCTCCATCTCAACTGCTCCATCCTAGCTCAAGCACTACATTGGCCTCCCTACTGGCCTCTTCTTTCAGCTTAGGTCATTCTCCAATGTTTTCTTCAGAGAAGATGAAAAGATCTTTCTTATCATTGCATTGCTAAATCCTTTCCATTTTCCCCAGTGTTCTTAAAATATGCTCAAATTCTAACATAAGTGTCAAGGCTCTGTGTTGTCTTGCTTCCTCTTACTCTCCAATAGGCACATATATCTGCCTCATTCATTCTCAAATGTAGCTTTTTTATGCATCTGTCTCCCCAAGAATCTTTTAAAAATACATGCAAATGCACTTATCCACATGTACCTTAGAGCTCAGTTATGTCCTGTAACCTGGTTTGTTTTCTTTTGTTGCTGTGCCTTCGCTTTGTACGAATGCCGTCATATCACAAGGACTGAGCTGTTAATTCCTGCACACATGCTGAAGGGCCAGAAAAACAATCACTAGTTTCTAGAAATACGCAGCTATTTCTGTTTTCTCTTTTGACACTCCTCTTGATGCCCAAGTTCTACAAAACAGACCCTTCCACAGAAAGGGGCTTTCACTATAGGAAACATCTGACATCTTTTTAAAATAAGAAAGTCCACAGAGAACAGGGAATGGAGAGAAGGTGAGAGAAGCAGTATCTCTGCCTATGACAACATATCCATGTCCTGCCAGCAGCAGTCCTAACGTCACAATTAACCAAGTTCAAATGGCCAACGTCTTGCCAAGTGTCTCTTGTGGAGGAGGTGGGGGAAACAGTTGTTAAAGAAAATATATCAATGGTTTTAAAGGATACCAGATACTTTTGGGAACCATCAAGAAAGCTACTGTAAAATACCTATGGTCTGGTATGATCCCCAGAACTCTGATTCAGTAGGTTCTAGCTTATGCTAGAGCATATACGTTTTTAAAGCCTCACAGGTAATTATGATGCACAAAACATTTGACAACCAGTGTGATACACGCTTGCAATAAACCTGTAGAAAATGTACTCAGATCTTCCAGGCTGTCAGTTTTCTGCACTTGCCAAAGTTTCAGAAAACATTGGGATGCCAGACTGACCAGACAAAGCTGTCAGGGGTAACAATCCACAGCTAAACCCTCCCTCACCTGGGAAAACAGGAAAAGCCAGGGTGTAACTCTGAAACAAATAAAAATCCATGCCAAGAAAAGGGAGAGGAAGAAAATAAATCAAGATGGTTACCATCCTTGTTTCTGTTGACAGGACAAATAGATGATTTTTCCATTCTTTTTATAAAGTATGCAGATGTTTTTTAAAATGTATGTTTTCTGGAACATTGTAGGTATTTCTCAAAAATTTTGAGAATATGTTATTTTTATAGTGAAAAATAAGTCTTTGGACTGACTTATTTGGTATCATAGACTTGCCCTGTCACTTCCTAGCTATAAAACAGTGAGCAATTTGCTAACTTTTTCTGAACCTGTTTCTTCTGTTGTAAAATTCAGGAAAGGGAAAGTTCTCTAGTGAATCAAATTGGCCCATAGATGGTTTGTGGAGGAGTGGTCACTTACAGGCAGAGGAGGAAGAGAAGGTGGGCACATCAGAAGCGCTTTATGGGAAAAGCTGAAATGCACTGTGTGGGAGGGGTTGAAACTAGAGACCAAATGAATAAATAACAATGGAACATATGACAGCTCAAGACATTAACTCTGGTTTATGCTAAAGGCCAACCCATTTCACTACCCATGTAGCCCCCTGGCACAGAGTTTGTGCAAGAAGACACAGCAGACAGTGGGGAATGGGAAATGTTTTCAAAGCACTTAAAAACATCAGTCACATAAATATTCAGATTTCACCAGGAGGAACTCACCAGCTGGGAAAACCAAAACACTAAATGGTACCTAGAGAACTTCAGTTTGAACCCATTAGGTATATCTCCAACCACACAATATTCATGAAGTTTGGGCCAAATCCGCAAAGAGATGGAGAACCTGAGAAAGATGGCTGAAATTCAAAAGTTGGTACTGAACTTTGGGTTAATGCTTAATCATTTTTATGCTGAGTTGTACCAAACTGGTCAGATACAAACAAAAATTATTTCATAGGTGTGTGAAGCTTCTAGCAGACACTAAGAAGTCAACAAGTGTTCTCGTTTCCTTATTGCATTATCAGTTAAGTGACTGATTGTCTTGGAGAAGAAACTCTTATCCTACCACCTCGCTAATCATTTTTAAAAATAAGAATACCAGTCCATGGTCTGGAAATTGCGGACTCTTTGTGACCCCTTCTGGTACTTTCACAATACTCACCTATAGTGCAAGCTTCTCACTGCATTAAGTCTCAAGGGCTTCAGTAGACACTTATTTCTTTTTGTCTGTCATTGGAGAAGACAGAGAATGAGGATCACAAACTTCTGCATAACAGTCTTCTAACACGTAAAGACAGCAAGTCATTGGGCAGCCACCCAGAAAATCATAGATGACTGAAAGCACACACAGAGAAAGGTTTGATCTTTTGCCTTATTCACCATCTCTACTGGGGAGCTGGTACAGCATAGGTCTCTAGGCTTCCTTGGAGTTATTTAAAAGTAGTGTTTCATACATATTATGCTGAACATCCCTATGGCATTGTGGTTATCCACTCAGTACCCCTCTTTTAGGAACTGTCTCTCTCCTCCATCAGCACAATAAAGTCCAGAACTGCTATCTTACAAGGTCACCACAACAACCAGCTCCAGGAATAGCTGCCTAGGCAAGCTGAGCCAATGGGTCCCTTCTCCAGGACTTGGGACAATGAAAAACTTGCTAATAGCCTCTTTCTGGTTGTTCTGATATGTCATATTCTCCATTGTATGAGATGAAGCCATGTGGGATGAGAAACAGAGGCAGGAATATGGCAGACTTCAAATCCCTGGTTCCAGCTGCATTCCTGCTCTTCCCAAGACCTGTTCTGTTCAGATTTTTTGACTCCATGACACACCACATTATCTTTCCTTTATTGTTGTTGATTTTTAAGCTAGCCTGAGTCAATTTCTGCTGCATATATCCAAAAGAAACTAAACTAATGCTCAACAGTTGAGTTTCCTGTCTTAGTTTCCTAAGTGAAACATAAGAATCATTTAGTTTGATCCTATGTTTAATCTCTTATTTCCAACCACCCAACTAAGCATATTAGCACTGCTTATTATTATTTGCATACCACAATGCAGTATTGGGGTTAAGAACCTGAAGTCTCAAGCCAGACATCCCAGCATTGAATCCCAGCTCCACTAACATAGCGGATTCTGTGACATGCCACCCAGATCCCTCTTCAGAACTAATGAATTTATTCCCCCAGCTGTTGGGAGTGGTGGCAGCAGCTCAGTCTCCAGGAACTATCCTCTACTGAAGACAGTTGCCTCACCTCAAGTCATAATTCATGCATAACTTACATAATATAAAGGCCACTGTTCTCATCCCAATTCTGGAAAAATATGTAGAGATATCCTTAAACCAGAACTTATTATAGGGCTGAATGAAGCCTTTGTTGAGACTGCATCATACCCCAACTTCTCCTTCTGCCCAATCCTGCTTCCTTCTCTCCCCCCGGGGTGCTGATCCTGAGAGCACTCCCTGATACACCTCCTACATGAAAATCTTCATGCTGGAGTCTGCTTTTTGGAACATGCAATCTGCAACAACTCACTTGCTCTGAAATCTCTGTGCCTCAGTTTCATCATCTATAAAATAAGGCTAATAATATGACCTATTTCACAGTGATATGAAAATTAAATGAATTAATATATAAAAGGGCTTAGTCCAGAACAGCATCTGGTGCATGACAAGTGCTATTTAATTTTCAGTTACTCTTATATTTACCACAGGGTGGCAAATTGACTCTTACTTCTTTTTATACAACTTAAATTGATTATTAAGATTAGACAAATTTCAAAGGGACCCTAACTTGGAACACAAAGGGGCTCAGGAGTACAAGGTCCCAGAATTAAACAATTTCCTTTCTGCCTTGGTTCATTAAAAGTCCAAGAATGTAGGCCTTTGGGGCTCACAGAAGGAGATTCATTTATTGACTAGAGCTTGTGCTTGAGAAAGGGTGATGGGGGTGAGCCTTGGAGCCTGATTTTTGCCAATCTGTTGTTTTTGTAAGTGGTGCTTTGTACTTGTGCCCAGAGGTGCTGGTGATGAGTGTGTTGCTATAAAACTAGACATAAAACATGTGAAATGGATCCTAACTCATAAATACAAAAATTGTAACAGCAGGTTAGATTTTATGACTCTAATTTGTCTTAAATTGACATATAACATTGCTCTTGGCATCACTTGGAGTGCTGTATGCAAATCAAAGGTAAATATGTGTCCAGATAATTAAATTTAGTTCTGCAGTGAGGTCAATATTGATAACTGAACACTAACCATAATTCTTGATGAAGGGATAAATTTTCTTTTCATTATTCTATTGTGAAAGATAAATAACATATTGCCCATTTGTATATACCTAGAAAGTGATTAATTGAATATTTCAATATAAATTTCACATGAATCCAAGGCAAAAAATCAAAAATGGAGACTCTGTTAGGAAAAAGAGACAGTATCTGGACCACACAAAATCTTTCTACTTCGGAAGTTAATGTCTTCATTGGCTCAGAGTCCTGATGTAACAATGGAGTGGGACACGGCAGGAAGAGGGAGGTATCAAAGGAGGCTACCCTGGCCACAGCTTTGAGAAGAGAAGAGACTGTTCTGGGATAAGAGATTATCTCTTAGCCCAGTACCACAGACTTTAAGACCATCTATATGTTAAGTCTCAAATCTACATCCATATCCTCTCCTGTGAAATATGGGTCTCCTACTAATAGTGCTACGTGAATGTTAAATAAGGTTCCCATATACTGTACAATGTGGAGCATTTCCTCAAAACCTTTTCTCCCCTGGTTTCCCTCATCTCAGCAAATGACACCAGCTTCTTTGTGTGTCCTCAAATAAAAGATCTAGGAGTTATCCTTGGTTCTCTTCTTCCCTCCACCTAGTTAATGTACAAATATATCCTGAATCCACACCTTCACTACCAACACATCCCTCTTCTTTCCTGTGATGCTCTCGCCTCAATGGCCTTCCTTCTGTTCCTCAACCACTAGTTCTCTGTTCTTTAATCATCTAAGATCATTCCCATCCCCATGTCTTTGTTAACTCCTTACTCTGCTTAAATTGCTCTACTCCAGCCACATCTGCACATTAACAGCTCCTTCTTGTCACCCAAATCTTTGCTTAAATGTTTCCTCCTTAAGGATGCCTTCCCTGACCAACCTAAAATAAAGAAAACACCAAAAACTTTGATCACAACCCCTTAATTTAATTTCCTATGGATTCCTCATCACTATCTGATAGTTTCTTATTGTTTATTTATCCACTTGCTTATTGTCTGTCTTCCCTATTAGAATGTACATTATAAGAGAACTGAGACTTTTGCTTGTCTCTGTTTCCACTGTAGTGCCAAAAGTAGTGTCCCGCCTAAAATAAGAGCTCAGCAAAAATGTGTTAAATGAATGAATGAACAGTAGTCACTGAAAAGTAGAGAAGTCTATAGCCAGACCAAACTGATAAAGAAATATACATATTAAGTCAGCCTTGCTATGGGCACTATGTTAGCCACTTTTATGTACGTTATCTTATTTAATCTAATCCATATCTCTCTCAGAAGATTGTATTATGATAATCCCAAATGTCTCAGTCAATAAAACAAAATCCAGGGAAATTAAGTAGAATTTGCCCAAGTTCAAACTGCCAATAAATGCAAAGCTAGATCTGTCTATGCAATCCAGCCCCTTCCTATAACCACACTGGTTTGCTATCAGATCATCGTTCTTCTTCATTTCTCTTTTTAATTGGCAGTGGGAAACAGGGATTGATGATCAAAATAATGTATTATACACTAGCAAAATTTCTCAGATTCCAGTTATCTTTTATGCAAAAAAAAAAAAAAACTACCAAGTATCTGCTCTTCATACTAATCAAGGAAAAAGATATTTGTGTGTAATAAAAGTTTAACAGTAAAAATATATTTCATATTTAGTTATGGAAGAGAGACAAAAATATGCTTAGGTTGTTGGGCTAAGTTGCGTTTTGGTAGAAGCTTGCAAATAGGCAGCCTGGATTCATTCTCTTTCTCCTTTCTCTCCTCCTCCTCTTCGCTTTCCTCCTTTTCCTCTTCTTCGTCCTCCTCCTTCTCATTCTTCCTGTCACTGACACACAATAATATTGTTCTTGGAGTTCACATCATGTCACATAAATACTATCTTATATAACCTGGGGGCCATGGGCAAGAGATGGAGCATTTATGTACTTTTAGTTTCACCTTCTACACATAACCCATGTGCTCTCAAATTTCCCCACCTTTGGGAGAATGTTGGGGAACAAAGAATATTTGTGAACCATCCCAGACTTGCCCAAAGGAAAAAGATGGTCATTCTCCATAGATGAATCTCACTGCTTCTCTGGGATGTAGAAAACACACCAGATTTTTACAAATAGTACCATTTTTATCCTTTGGCTCACAACGCTTGAAAAGAGGATTGTACCAGATGGCCTCTAACATCCCTGCCAGCTCTAGCCTCCCAGGAATCAACAAGCAGAGTAGAAAGAACACAGGATCTGCAGTAATACAGATACAAATTGTAACAGTGAATCTCTCTGAACCTCTTTATTCTATAAAATTGACATAAAAAATTTACTTCTCAGAGTGGTTGTAGAGCCTAGTACTTAGGCACTTAACTCTGAGGAGTTGCACATACATATTTTAAATGGTAGTCATGATGATTATTATGGGTTGAACTGTGTTTCCCCAATCCCCCAAAAAAGACACATTGAACCTCTAACCCTAAATACCTCCGAATGTGACCTTATTTGAAGATAATGTCTTTGTAGAGGTAATCAAGTTAAAATGAGGTCATTAGGGTGGGCCCTAATCCAATATGACTGGTGTCCTTATTTAAAAAAAAAAAAAGGAAATTCAGGTACAGAGACAGACTTGAGCACAGGGAGAATGCTGCACGAAGATGAAAGCAGAGATCGAAATGATGCACCTACCAGCCAAAGAACACCACAGATTGCCAGCTCACCACCAAAATCTAGGCGAGAGGCATGGAACAAATTCTTCCTCACAGCTCTTGGAAGGAACCAACCTTCCCAACACCTTGATCTTGGTCTTCTGGCTTCCAGAACTGTGAGACAATAAATTGTTGTTGTTTAAATCGCTTGGTTTGCGGTACTTTGTTACCGTAGCCCTAGCAAACTAAAACATGATTCTGAAAGGCCAACTGTTCCTGATGTATTTGTATTATTTTTTCCACCTAGAAGTCAATGTTTTCCAAACATTTTTGACAGCAAGCTCAATTGGCAAAATATTTTACATAGTCATATACCTATCATACAAAATGACGTTGGTTATTATTGCCCAAAATGTGGCCTGGTATTTTTTGTTCTGTTATGTTTATTCTGGTGATGACCTACCAAATTGATTTCACAACTCTCAGTGTGTGGTGACCCCACTCGAGAAATGCTAGGCTGGACTACACACTTCTTGAGAGCAAGGACACATCTCTCCTTCTCATACCACCTAGCCAACACTAGACCTCTCTTAATCAAATAAACCCCTGATGGTTGACTTTAAGGCCAAAATATATTTGATACCTCTTTATGCCATTACTTTGGGATTTATTAATATATCTATGCCAAAATATTTAATGCCTGTGGGAATTTAAAAATAACTTCCAGGCATGTATATACCAATGACAAGTGAATTTTCTTAGATCAAATCATATTATTATGAAAATATATGTTAGATGTTTTCTTTGATACACATATATGTTCTATCCTGAATGGTCTTAGCTCTCTCCAAGTGCACTAAGATTCCAGGTGCTGCTTATCATCCAAAAAAACAAACAAACAAACAGAATATGTAAAAAAAAAAAGTAGTATACACAAATCAAGTTTCCTTCTAATAAAAAGATAGCTTGTGTGTTTTCCATTAGATGATATATATATTGGGGAGGAAAGATAATCTTCTTTAATATTTCATATCACATTGTTATATTTTAAGAGGAATTATATCAATAAATATTAGATAACAGGGAATAAATACTTCCCACTGGTGAAATAAGATGTTATCAAATGATGTACTTTTGAGAATATCTATGAGTTTATTAGTTATTTATGTTTATTCCCTTGGTAAAAATTCAAAATGTATATAACCCAATATTAAAGCAACAAATAATTATTCAGTTCCTACTATATCTGCAAAAATTGATTAATGATGATATATACCCTCTAGACCTGCTTAAAATCTAGTGGATCTTGGGGCACTTGAGTGGCTCAGTTGATTACGCATCTGACTCTTGATTTGGGCTCAGATCATGATCTCAAGGTTTCTGGGATCAAATTCTGTCTCAGTCTTTGTGCTGAATGTGAAGCTTGCTTGAGATTTTCTCTCTCCCTCTCTCTTATCTTTCTCTCTCAAAATAAACATTTTTTTAATTTAAAAAAATCTAGTAGAACTAAAAGATACAGAGATTCTAGAAAAGGTACAATGTGACTATAGATACATCCATAAATCCCCACATTCATCACTCCCAAAACCACCTCCACTAACCACCACTGCCAAATTATTCTCAATATAGGTAGTACAAGTAGAGATAAAACTTACACTGGCATTATGAACAAGGGCTGGGAGTTATTCATGTGCCCAGAAGCTTTAACACTCCCCTTCATACACGGCCTGGTAGGATGGACCCATCCAGCTTATGCCTCAAAAGTTTCTCCTGGTGTTAGCAACCACACCGAGAAGAAAACACCCCTCCCTTCCCTCACCCCCACAGGTAAATATGAAAACTTCAGTGCCTCACCGTCAAGGTCCTCACACTGAATTCAGTCAGTTATGGTTTTAAAACCTACCAAAGAAGATATTTTAACATACATTTCTACTTTGACTTCCCTCCATTGCATTTCCCGTAATGTAGAGTGCAGTGGGAGTGGCTTCAGGCAATCTTGCAAAGCAAAAAGGAGTTGAACTAGGGATATATTTGGTTTGGATTAGTGGGATTTGTGTGATTCACAGTTAATTCTGAGACAGTAAAATTAATCCTCCAGAGGAAGAATGGCTTCTGGGAATTCTAATGTCCATTGTACCAACTCACTGAGCATCATGACATAAAGTTGTAGGGCCAGGGCTGCATCATGATATCAACACTTTCCACAGTTCCCAACAATAGGAGTATGTGGGTTATGGAAGAAAAGCAGCTATTTAAAGGTAAGGAGCCAGAAGCAAGTCTGTAGAAAATTCTTCCAAAACTTATCTCTCATTCAGGAGAGAAACCTGACAGAAGCTTTGGCAAATTTGACAACACTAAGTACACAGTATTATCCATAACAAGGTGGAAGTTGAAAGAAATTTTTCAAAAGATTCATAAAAAATGTTTAATTAAATTAATAAAAAGCAATAAATAAATTAAAAAGAAACGTTGATAATTCATTATAGAGAAAATACTAATTGTATCTTTCTATTCTCTTTAAAAAGGTGATCAAAGACAAAGCAGGCAAAAAATGTAAGAAAAATTCTAGGGATGTGTCAGGAAGTATAGCAACTGCCATGCACCAAAGCCATTAATTCAACCAGCCTAATGGCAGGAGATCTCAGAAAAATGCTCATTTAAAAAATAAATAGATAAAAGCCTTTTTGGAGGAAGAGTTTGCCTTGAAGTGAAACTTAGATCATTTCTGAGCACTGACCCATGTGGGGAAGCCAGGTAGGAGACAGAGATGGGCTCTGTGGTAGTTAAGTGCAAAGGAGACTCAAGAAGAAAAGTGAAATATTCTGGGGCCAAAATATTTCTCTTTTTTTTTAATGTTTATTTTTGAAAGAGAGAGAGTGAGCAAGCAGGAGGAGGGTCAGAGGGAGAGGGAAACACAGAATCCGAAGCAGGCTCCAGGCTCTGAGCTGTCAGCACAGAGCCTGATGTGGGGCTCGAACCCATGAACCATGAGATCATGACCTGAGCCGAAGTCGGAAGCTTAACCGACTGAGCCACCCAGGTGCCCCACTGGGGCCAAAATATTTCAAAACACAACAGGACTAACGATCTCCCTGAAGGGAGTTTTTTTAAATAGCTAAGCCAGGAAAATGCAACTCTTTCTCTAAAGAGTAGTAAAAAATTGGTACAACTTCAATACTATACTATCACAAGAAAAATGGTATAAATGAATAGCAAACTGACCAGACAAAACATCTCCCAGGAAAAGCTTACCACAGAACAGATGAAAATAGTGACCATGTATTTTGCCATGAATTGTTTTCAAGTTATTTTTCTCTACGAAGTAAGCACATGAAGCAGAAATGCAGAAACTTGGGGAACGGATTATGAGAAAACAAGAGGAAATGGTGAGAAAAAGGAATGAGATGTATTAAATATTGTGAAACTTCAGGAGAATAGTTAAAAGGAAAAAAAAAGCATTTTAATAAATGAGGACCAAACAAATGAAAACAAGAGAGGATAAATATTGTGGGGGAAGAAGCAGTAATTACTACCAAATAAGGCAAAAGTTATCAAAGAAGAGAGTAATTGGAAGATGGGAGAAAAAAACAGGTAAATGAGTTCTACCATAATATAACTTGAACAGTAGGTTAGAACAAATTTTTGAAAAATTTCTTGAAGTAAGAATTTACATATTGAAATAGCATACCACATGCCAGTGAAAACTGACCCAGGAAAGTCAGAACTGAAACAAACCCTAGTAAAATTATTGGAATTTAAATATTAAAATAAATTATTTCATATGTCAGGCAAAATGATTAGGCTACTTATAAGGGAAAGAAATGGCCTCAGATCATATTTTCCATAGCATCCTTCAAAACCAAAGACAGTAATCTCTAGTAGACCCTCAAGGTGAAAAGTGTGAGCAAAGGATTTTATAGCCAGCCAAGCTATCTTCCTGAAAAAAAGGCTACAGAAAAATAGTGTTGCACATTTAACTTAGGGAATATTTTTCTAATAAGACCTTCTTGAGGAAGTGTCTAGGCAACAAATTCCAGCCAACTGAGAAATGATTTGAGAAACTGCAGCAAAATGACTGATAGTGTACATTAAATGTATTTAACTGCAGGTCTAAGATTAAAATAAATGTGAAGATTATGGAGACATCAGATTATAAATATTAAATATGTACGTACTCTGTGCCAAGCAATTACCTTCATGGTTGTATTTCACATGTACCCAAAAGGATATCTTTTAGCATTTTATTGCAGCATCATTTATAACAGTCCAAAAAATTTTTAAACAACATAACTGACCATAAAAATTTTAAGGTAGGCAGAACAGTACAATATAATGCTTATGGATAAATGTATAGTTAAAATCAGGACTGGCTACATAATTTGCAGAGCTTAGCACAAAATGAAAATGTGGAGCTGTACTGTAATATTTCATAAGTGCTGTCTTGACCCAGTTTTGAAGTCATGGATGAAAACCTCAATTTCCCTTCACTAGCAATTTGATAAACCCCAACTCCAACCACTTCCCTTGTCAGACTCTCACTCCCTGGGGCCACTATGCACACACATCTCACCGCCTCCCTAATCAATACCCAATACTTTAAGGCCAGGTACCAGACAACTAGGGACAGCCCTTTCTCCAAGAAGCATATAAAATTATTCAAATTAACCAATTCACAGGGACCCCCAAAAACATAGCTAACCCCACAGTCTGCCTTTCATAAACTATTACATTAAACAGCTCTAGCTTGCTGTTACCCTGTCCCAGGAACAACTCTCTTTATTGTCTTGTATGGCAGCTTGCTCTTATTTGCAGTAGAAAGATTTCTGCCTTTCATCCACCTGGATGTCCGTGTGTTGTATCCCATCATCAAAAGAATTTTTAAATCTTACAAAACAGGGGCCACTTGCTTTTGTTAACATTTCAAAATGGCAACAGCAGAGCATTAAACCAAAAACAGGACCCATCTAAATGCAGACCCTGTGCAACTGCACAAGTTATATAGCCATAAAACTGGCCTTGCTTAAAACTTTGAAACACATGTAACTCAAAAGCACCAAATTCAAAAGAATATTTAGTCCTAGAGAAGAAAAGAGGGGTAGACAGTAGGAGAATTGAGGGTTTCAACTGCAACGAACCTCTTTTATTTTGCTTAAGGAAAAAATCAAAGCTAAATATGTTAAAACAGTAATGCTTTATAAAGCTAGGTGAAAAATATATGGGTGTTTTATATATTTTATGAAAGTCCGAACTATTTCACTTTTTAAAAAAGAATTATAACAGTAATATAATTAGAGGTAAAAATATTCAACAAAAGCATAGCAAACTAAGTCCAACAGTACATTAAAAAAATCATTCACCAAAATCAAGTGGGATTTATTCCCAGGATACAAGGATGGTTCAATATTCACAGATTAATCAATGGTATACATCATATCAACAAGAGAAAGAATAAAAATCATATTATCATTTCAATAGATGCAGAAAGAGCATTGGACAAAGTACAACATCCATTCATGATAAAAGCCTTCAGCAAAGTAGATTTAGAGAGAACATACCTCAACATTATAAAGGCCATATATGAAAACCCCATAGTCAATATCATCCTAAGTGGGGAAAGATAGCTTTTTCTCTACAGTCAGGAACAAGACAGGGATGTCCATTATAATCACCTTCACTCAACATAGTCCTGGGAGTCCTACCCGTAGCAATCAGATAAGAAAAAGATAAAAGGCATCCAAATTGGTAAGGAAAAAGTAAAACTTTCTTTATTTACAGATGACATGATACTATATATAGAAAACTCAAAAGACTCCATCAAAACTAGTAGAACTGATAAACAAATTCATTAAGATTGTATAATACAAAGTATCAGAAATCCATTACA
Source organism: Hyaena hyaena (assembly GCF_003009895.1). Lineage (NCBI taxonomy): Eukaryota > Metazoa > Chordata > Mammalia > Carnivora > Hyaenidae > Hyaena > Hyaena hyaena. Next base: position 246,467 of record NW_024081809.1, on the reverse strand, counting down.
TTTCTCTTTTTTTTAATATTTTTATTTATTTCTAGGAGAGAGAGAGAGAGACAGCGTGAGCAGGGGAGGGTCAGAGAGAGAAGGAGACACAGACTCTGAAATAGGCTCCAGGCTCTGAGCTGGCAGTCAGCACAGAGCCCGACGCAGGGCTTGAACCCACGAACTGCGAGATCATGACCTAAGTGAAAGTCGGACGCTTAACCGACTAAGCCACCCAGGCGCCCCCCATTACATTTCTTTACACTAATAATGAAGCAGCAGAAAGAGATATTAAGAAAATAATCTCATTTGCAATTGCATCAAAAATAATAAATACCTAGGAATAAATTTGATCAAGGTTATGAAAGCCCTATACTCTGAAAACTATAAAACATTGATGAAAGAAGCTGAACATGACACAAATAAGTGGAAAGATATGCCACGCGCATAGATTGGAAGAACAGATATTGTTAAAATGTCCATATTACTTAAAGCAAACTGTAGATTTATCAAAATACCAACAGCATTTTTCACAGAACTAGAACAAAAAAAGTCCTAAAATTTGTATGGAACTACAAAAAATCCTGAATAGTTAAAGCAGTCTTGAAAAAGAAAAGCAAAACTGGATTTATCACAATACCAGATTTCAAGTTACACTGCAAATCTGTAGTAATCAAAATAGTAGGATACTGGCACAAAAACAGACACATAGATCAGTAGAACAGAATAGGGAGCCCAGAAATAAACCCACAATTATATGTGCAATTAATCTTCAACAAAGGAGGCAAGAATATGCAATGGGGAAAAGAGTCTCTTCAACAAATGGTGCTGGGAAAACTGGAGAGCTACATGCTAAAGAATGAAACTGGACTACTTTCTTACACCATACACAATAATAAATTCAAAATGCCTTAAGGACCTAAATGTGAGGCCTGAAACCATAAAAATCCTAAAAGAAAGCATGGGCAGTAATTTCTCTGACATCAGCTGTAACTGCTTTTGTCTAGCTATGTCTCCTGAGGCAAGGGAAGTAAAAGCAAAAATAACCTATTCAGACATCAAAATAAAAAAGCTTCTGCACAGCAAAGGAAACAATCAACAAAATTAAAAGACAACCTACTGAATGGGAGAAGATATTTACAAATGTCATATTCGAAAAAGGGTTAGTATCCAAAATATATAAAAACTGCTATAATTCAATACCCCCCCAAAATAGTTCAGTTAAGCAGAAAACATGAATAGACATTTCTCCAAAGAAGACATACAGATGGCTGACAGACACATGAAAAAATCCTCAACAGCACTTATTGTCAAGGAAATGCAAATTAAAACCACAATGAGATAGTACTTCACACCTGTCAGAATGGCTAAAATTAACAACACAGGAAACAATGGATGTTGCTGAGGATGTGAAGAAAGGGAAACATTCTAACACTGATTGTGGGAATGTAAACTGGTACAGCCACTCTGGAAAACAGTAGGGAGTTTCCCCAAAAATTTAAAAACAGAACTAGCCTACAACCCAGCAACTGCACTGCTAGGTATTTAGCAAAGGATATAAAAATACATATTCAAAGGGGCACATGCACCCCAATGTTTATAGTAGCATTATCAACAAGAGCTAAACTACAGAAAGCACCCAAATATCCATCAACTGATAAACGGAAAAAGAAGATGTGGTGTGTATATACAATGGAATATTATTCAGCCATTAAAAAGGATGAAATCTTGCCATCTGCAATGTTGTGGATGAAACTAGAACTGTATTACGCTATGCAAAATAAGTCAGTCAGAGAAAGACAAATACCATATGATTTCAATCATATGTGGACTTTAAGAAACAAAACAGATGAATATATGAGAAGCAAAAAAGAGAGAGAGAGAAAGAAGCAAAACCACAAGAGACTCTTCACTATAGAGAACAAACTGAGGGTTGATGGAGGGAGTTGGGTGGCGATGGGCTAAATAGGCAATGGGCATTAAGGAGGGCAGCAGTTATGATGAGAATTGAGTGTTAAATATACATGATGAATTACTAAATTCTACCCCTGAAACTAATATTATACGTTAACTAACTAGAGTTTAATTTAAAAATTTAAACAACAAAAAAAGAAAAATATGATCCAGTAATTCCAAAGAATACCAAAACACTAATTCGAAAAGATATATGCACCTTTATGTTTATTGCAGCATTATTTACAATAGCCAAACTATGAGAGCAGCCCAAGTATCTATCGATAGATAAACGGATAAAGAACAAGTAATATATATATTTGTGTGTGTGTGTACATATATATGTATGTGTATATATATATATGATATGTATATACATACACACAAACAATGGAATATTACTCAGCCATAAATAAGAATGGAATCTTGTCATTTGCAACAAATGGATGGAACTAGACAGTATATAATAATACAATAAATTAGCCAAAGAAAGACAAATACTATATTATTTCACTCATATGTAGAATTTAAGAAACACAACAAACGTACAAAGACAAAAAGAGAGAGAGAAGCCAAAAAACAGACTCTTAACCATAGAGAACAAATTGACAGTTACCAAAGGTAACAGACTCTTTTTTTTTTTAATTTTTTTAAATGTTTTATTTATTTCTAGGAGAGAGAGAGAGACAGTGTGAGCAGGGGAGGGTCAGAGAGAGAGGGAATCACAGACTCCGAAACAGGCTCCAGGCTCTGGGCTGGCAGTCAGCCCAGAGCCCGACGCGGGGCTCGAACCCACGAACCGCGAGATCATGACCCAAGCGAAAGTCGGACGCTTAACCGACTAAGCCACCCAGGCGCCCCCCAAAGGTAACAGACTCTTAACCAGAGAGAACTAATTCGTGGTTAACAAAGGTCACTATATTATATACCTGAAACTAATAAAACACTGTACGTTAACTCTAGTGAATTTAAAATAAAATAAAAATACAGTAATACAATTCATGCAGAGAACAGTTCACAATTAAATGCTAGAACAGTATTCAAAACTCTTTAGGATGTGCTTTAGAGTCCATCAGCCTTAAGGCTGATTTTGAAAGCAGATTAAAAATTAAGGAAAATGAGTTTAGAAGTGCTGAAACAAAGTAAAATGGTTGCCAGGGGCTGGGAGTGGGGGAAATGTGGAGCTACTGTTCAATGAGTACAGTTTCACTCATGCAAGATGAAAAAGCTCCAGAGATCCCCTTTAGAACTTGAACTTATAGTATAAGTTGTACTTAAAGCTAACAACATTGTACTGTACACTTAAACATTTGTTAAGAGGTTAGTTCTCATGTTACATGCTTTTTACCACAAAAAAAAGAAAAATTCACCTTGGAGATTAGTGTATGTCCCTAAGCTTTAATTTGCCCTTTATTTAAATGATATTAATAATAAATGGGTGTATTTTTAGCATTATAGTAAGAATTAAAGAATTCATGTTAATCATTTAGTACAATATTCATGTTTACCATTGGTATTATTATTATCAATAATACAAGTAGATGGTTCACAAATAAACAAAAAACAAACAGAACAAGAAAGTGGGAATATACATTATTGCAATATAAAGTATAAAGTAAGATAAATCAAAATAAATTACAAATATTCTCCAATAAATAAAGAAAACACATTTACTTTATATTTCCTAGTTTTTTAATTTTTCCCTTTTCTAGTATGAAAAGCAAATCAAGACTCATGATTTCTCTGCATATCTTCCATCTGTTAATTTTTTTCTTTTATTAAACAACATCAACTGTCATCTGAAGACTTAGAAACATTCATGAGTGTCCAGATTTGTGAGAGAGTAACCTAGGTAAGGATTTGTGAGAGAGCAACATAGGTAAGACTGCCTGAGTCAAATAAAGGGGCGAGATTTAGTACGTTAGTTGCCGTCTTCTGGGTTTTGTTTTTGTTTTTGTTTTTGTTTTGGGGGTAGAATGTTTTTTATTCACTATTCTTTAGTTAATGCAATTAGGGAGGATGTCAGAAATCTTATTTAATATTGTTGGTCACCTATCTGGTCACAATGAATAGGAATGATGCCTGGAAAACCGCACAGGTGAGCCTCAGAAGCCATAATCCCAACAGCAACATGTGGCCCTCCAGTGACTTTATTTCTGGGGTGTGGGAGTTGGCAAGAGGGTAGAATGTCTTCAGTTTGCCTCTCTGGACCTCACCATGCCCTGCTCTTCACGGGCTTTGTGTTCTGTTGGCCACCTTCACATGCTGCATCAAAGGGCTCCCTTACCCTCCTACATCCTCATCCAAATGGTTTTATCCAAGTGGAGAACAGGCGTAGGAAGCTGGAAATAGGGCAACAGTGAGATCAGGTATTTCTGACCCCAGCTCCCCACCCCAGGTTGCAGCTGACACCCAGACTTTACCTGAGGCTGGGGCTCCTGGGCAGCCCTGTCTGTAGAGCGCCTCACCCTGGTTCAGACATGGATATGCACTCTCCACAGCTGCTTGCCTCAGGGCACTGAGGTTCCCATTGAAGTTCCCATTGACGTCCTTCTGGGACTAGAAAAGAAGAAGAAATTCAACACCAAAATGAGGAGGAGGCGCATGCATAAATGTTAAGTGCCTATAGGTGGTCAGCTACACAACCCCCCCAATGTAATGTCTCTATTTTTGTGGGAAAAATAGAATTAAGTAAATGTTATACAACTGAAATACTAAATTACAAGCATATATCATTTTATTGCACTTCACTGTGCTTGTTTTATTTTACAAACTGAAGGTTCCAGACCTCAGTGGGGGAAGTAAGTGCAGGTGTATAGAAACAGCAAGAGACCTAGAATTAGAAGTGGAGGCTGAAGATGGGACCGAATGGCTGCAATCTCATGATAAATCTTGAACACACGAGGACTTGCTTCTTACAGATAAGCAAAGAAAGTGGTTTCTTGAGATGAATCTACGGCTGGGGAAGATGCTGTGAAGATTGTTGAAATGACAACAAAGGATTGTTGCTAAACTTAGTTGCTAAAGCAGAGCAGGGTTTGAGAGAATTGGCTCCAATTTTGAAAGAAGTTCTGTGAGTAAAATGCTATCAGACAGCATTGCATGTAGAGAAATCAACTGTGAAAGGACAAGTCAATAGATGTGGCAAATTTCATTATCTTATTTTAAGCAATTGCCACAACCACCCCAACCTTTGGCAACTACCACCGTGATCAGTCAGCAGCCATCAACATGGAGGCAAGACCCTCCACCAGCAAAAAGATTACAACTCACTGAAAGCTCCGGAGATGCTTAGCATTTTTTTTTTTTTTTTTAGCAATAAAGTATTTTTAAATTAAGGCATGTACATTTTTTAGACATAATGGCATTGTACACTTAATAGACTACAGTGTAGTCTATTATATAAAAGTTATATAAAACATAACTTTTATATGCACCAGACAAACAAAATATTCATTTGACTTGCTTGATTGAAATATTCACATTGTTGAGTGGTCGCAACCAGACCTGCAATATCTGTGAGGTCTGGCTGCATTATGAGTACCCTAACTGTAATTATTCCATGCTTCTGAAACAAGTCTATATTTTGTAGAATGCTTTTGACTACTTTTTAAATCATTTAGTCACTTACACTCCCACCTCCAAGACATGTAAGCAGCTCAAGACAGATAGATGTGAGTTGCTCTTAAAGATGAAGAAATTGAGCCTTGGCTCAAAACAATTAAATGATTCGCAACATAAGTGCTTCACAAGAGGCCAGAACCCCTGTTTGGGGGATTTAAATTCATTGCATGGATTCTCAATGGTTTCTGACATTTTTAACTCACTAGAACTACCACTTGCAGGTTTTAATAAAGATTTAATATAAATCTTTGTGAGTTCACTAACATAAATGATGCCTTTCACTGCCTGACAACCTGTATTGGAAAGGACAGCTGAATTGAAATTAATATCCTACAATGGAAAAGTTTGCTACATTGTCATTCCCACTCTGAATTAAGTATTCTGGGTCAAGGGGAGCCTTCCAGAGGGAAATTAGTCCCAGAATTTTTCATCTTATTCCTTTGCAAACAGAATCCAGAGTGCCCCCCTGTGTATAAAGCGGAAATAATTCCCTACTCTTGACATTATTACCGAGGTAAATTTATGTATGCGTGCTTATTTTTTATGACAAAATATTTTAATTTTGGTGACAGTTTTCAAGCACAAGTATTATTTAATAAATTGTCATACTGTTGGCATCCCTATTTACAATTCAAGCCATATCTTGTTGATAGTTGGACTGGGGGAATCTCAGAAATGCGGATAAATCCAAAACACAAGCCTTATTTTATTCTAAATAAAAATTAAAGTCCCAAATATCTAAATGATATTTATATCTTATAAATAATTATAATTTGAGATTAAAAATTGTTATCAGAATGTTCACACACTTGAAAACATATTAAGACAAATTTACAAACCTTCGCCATGGATATCAAAGATTTCCTCTCACCAGGGCTTTTACCTAAATTAATTTGCCTCAGGTACACCTGTCTGCAGCATAAAGAATTCCTGAGTTTCTTTTTAACATGAGCCCTATAAAGTTTTCCATTATCAGAGAGATTGTTAGACAACACTGTTTAATAACTTGCAAAAAGGACTCCATTTGCTTATCAGTGAAGATCTGATTAAGGTTGGGCTATTAAGCAGAACATCCAACCAACTCCTACATAAATGTTCAGGTTATTAAAATATTTTATCCAGTTACCTCCTAGGGAACCCATCCATCACATTTCTAAAAGTTCAATTTTGAAAGACAAGGTGCACCAGTGATAGTATATGTTTTTTGGTACAAATATTGATAACCAGTCATATTTTTATAGTTGGAGAGCAATTAGATTTAATCTTGGAGAGTGAAGTGTTTGATTTTGTGCGGAGAACTTACTTGAAGTTACTTATGTATTCCTACATTCTCATCTATTTGTTGTGTTCTAGTGTCCTCCAATGGATATTCTTGATAGTACTGGTATTACAGAATCTATTTGAATTTGAGGATCACCAGGAGACTGGATGGTATATGAGATTTATCAGCAAACTATTCCTGAAAGAAACCTAGTTCTGTCAGTCTGAGCAGAAATCAACCACTCTTGCATCACATCCAACAATCATTCTCCTTTATAGACAATGAGGTCCAGAACTATTCAGATTAAATGCTATCATTTCCCTTCTCTTCTTAACATATTGAATAATCTTGAAAGTAATAGATCTGTATATATGAAAGTGGTTGTTGAAAGTGTAGTGTGATTTAGTGACTGGAGTTTAGAAGTATGGGGTAAGAGTTAGATTTTGGAGATCAAGTAAGATACAATAAATAGTCTTTTATTAGCCTAGAGAATAACAGGAAGTATTCCAGAACACATAAAGTTTGATTTAAAGCAATTTATTATGCAAACTAAGATAAAGAAACAATAATATTACTTAACATCAATAAATAGATCAGCCTGAAATATTGAGAAGTCTGAATCCACACATATAATTTAAGGAACAGTGCTTTTGTATTTTCATGGCCACAATTAGGATGTAGTTTCAATAAATAGCCCAAGTAATTGTAATAAAACCCGGGGCTATTCTTGGAAAGTGATTGTGTCCAGGAACAGTTAGCAACAAAATGTCTCAATTTTTCTTATTGCCATTTTAAATAATCCTTCCTATTCCCACAACAGGTGTTAGATCTTATAGTAGATCAAGTGTCCCAGTTTTGATCCCCAAATATTGTGACTCACACTGTGGGTGGAAGGAAGGAGGTACATAAAAAAGAACTTGAATCTATTAGATATATATGAATAACTCCCTGGGAAAATAAGAATGTGGGCTATGCCCTGCTTTCTCACAGAGTTAGAAGACAGCTAAAATATGATGCTTTCTGGTATTTTCAGAATGTAATTACGTGAACATTTAAAATAGCCATACAGCGCTATCATCATCTGTAGGGACAATATTTTAAGTGTGAGTCTCTCACTTACCTAACCATTTACAAAGATCTGCTGTTGTGCCTGCAAAATAGGAGGTCTGAAAAGGTCCTGAGCATTAAATGGCAGTCAGATATATCAATAAAATGATGAATCATAGTCCTCAAGCAACTCCAACGATGTGAGGTTAATTTCAGATTATGATGAGTATATCCTGAATTGAAATAAAACCATGCCTGTGGCACATCCTAAAAGTAAGTAAGAAGTAACTCCTGTGAGTTGAATGCAAATGTGAAAGTATATGGGCTTGAGTGTACCTTCCTGGGGGAACCTGATTATATTTATGAATATAGTACTGTGAGTCCCACTGAGCTGTACCATCAAGAAGAGAGTTTGTCGCTTGTCAGTTCCCTCTACTATGTTTATTGACAAACATTAACTACAGAGCACAGAAGAGTACATGAAGGTACTACATGCATGTAAGTGTGCACATGTAGGTGAATATGAATGTGGATATGGCTGTATCAGTAACCACTGGAGACTCACAGAACCTAGCATCTCCCAAGAGAAAATCCACACGCTTTTGAGAGTCTGTGTGAGATAATTATCAGAGATAAAAAAAAATAAGTGATATTTCCTAAATGCACTTATACCAGTGTCTGTGGTACCCAGCACAGATGCAGAGCTGCTTGCATGCAGAATTACTCCAGCTTTAGGTGACTTGGAAGTAGTACTTGAACTCCTGCAAGTTCTGGTATAACTTTTGCCCGCTCATGCATTCTAATTTGCAGTTGTGCTCTTCTGATAAGATTCTGGGTGTCCAGAAGCTTGTAACTTATACAGAATATAGCTGATGTCTCTGCTAAGTATCCTGACTACATGGAGTTCCTTATTCTATTCTTTAGATAAATTAATCCGGTTTCACTCATCCATGAGCTGTATCTGGTTCTCTATCAGTCTGAAGCTAGTATCAATGTAATGATCACACAGTAATTTCAAGAAAGCTAAAACCTACACATAAATTTCATTATAAAATTTCTCTTAATGAATATACTGTCTCCTGTGATAATCACATTCACTCTGGTGACTCAATAATCACACATTTCAGAAAAACCATAGCTCTAAAGAGCCAACTAGTCAAAAGACACTTCAGTGTAAATATCCTGGTAGCATGACTACTTGTCTTATTCTGAAATCTAGGCTGTAGGGTTGTCTGGAGTATGTTCTTTTCATGGAAATGGAAGAGGTTCAAAAAGGCAAACCCAACCATGCAAGGAAATCATTGGCCAAAGCAAGTTATATGGCCAAGCCCAAATACACTCTGTCCATCGTGAACTGATGATAAGAATTTGGATATATAAAACTAGTACAGGGAAATAAAAGAGTAGTACAAATAACTCAATCTAACACAATCACCAAGATAGACAGGAAAAATAACTAGCTTAGGAGATAGAATACCTGGATGCTAAGTCTTGTCCACCCACTATTTATTTGAGGAAGAGTATCAGATAGATATGGAGAAAGTAGACTGAATGATTTATGAAGCTTTATACAGTTCCTATTATTCTCTGAGTTCATTATCTCTTACCCCAAATCAATTCCATCTTCTAGCATGCATAGCTTTCATAGTTAACAGTCTCTAGCTCAGGATCAATAGATTAGTCTTTGACTTCTATAACTTAACCATGACTCACTTCCATTAATACTGCCCTTACAGTATATTTTCTAGAAGGATCTACCCTTGGCAATTCACATGTACTCCTTCCTGTCCTTGACATTTAAATTCAATCCTTAATTGTTGAAAAAGCATCCTAGAATGTCTCAAAAATTTTATATCATTTAGTCTCATTAACTTTTCTAAACTACCCCTTAATCAAGTCTATATCCAAACCTTGACTAAATTCCTCCCTGTCATTTCTTACAGGTCCAAAGTCATTAGCCTACCATTCAAAGATTTCAGACTCTCCTCTGTTTTCTTTTTGTATCCACAATATCCACTCCACTTGAAGAATATAAAATCCTCCAAGTACAATAACCTTTCTACTAGTAACGTTTCTATAGGTAACTAAACTATCTAAAACTTAGAAATAAAGCAAGAAAACTAATACCATGTCCTTTCAATGACATTTGGAGGCATTGCTTAAAAGGTCCACCCAAAAATCATTTAATATAATTTGTTCAACTCACTATTTACCATTAAAGACCTAGATATAATGAAGTTACATTTTGACATGTAGATTTTTGTTCAGTAGAAAACACAACCTGAAGGTTATAATTTATTGTGTTATAGAAGATTTGCCTAGCTTATTATCTAGCGCAGCAATAATATCCTAATTTTCCTTTATTACATTTCTAAGAATATCTAGCTCCTCAAATGCTCTTTGAACCAGCCACACCATCATACTGGTTTCCTCATTAATTAATGAGATGAATAAAGTCTTTGATGTGTGTTTACCTAAAATTTATAAAACAGCTAAGTTTACAATTTTTTGAAAAACATACTTTAGCACTGATCTCTTTTTAAAAACCTTTTCTCAGGGCACCTGGGTGGCTCAGTAGGTTAGGTGTCCAACCTCGGCTCAGGTCATGATCTCAGGGTTTGTGGGTTCGAGCCCCTTGTCGGGCTCTGTGCTGACAGCTCAGAGCCTGGAGCCCGCTTCAGATTCTGTGTCTCTGTCTCTCTCTGCCCCTCCCCTGCTCACACTCTGTCTCTCTCTTTCAAAAATATATAAATTTAAAAAAAATTAAAAAAAAAAACGAAACCTATTCTCATTCTTTCTTCCATTGTTCATACCATTGCACCCTAGCAGAAATGTCTGCCAGTTTGATAAGCTTATCAAAATCCTACCCCTCTTTCAAATTCTTGCTCTAGTCTTATTTACTAGCGAGGACCTTCTCTTTCTTTAAACTGATCATTCACTTATAGCCTATATTAATGCTCTTGCAGCTTTGTGATTTTATCTATTTTTAAACATTTATATTGTTTTCTTGACCAGATGAGAGCCTAAGCTCATTGTTGACTTTTAATCATAATAAAATAAATTAAAAGTATGTTTAAACACTAACATTTATATTTACACCCAAAAAATGACTGCTGTGTGGCAATTTACACAATTTTTGAAAGCATAAGAATTGACACCTTGATATTTCATAGACTATTATTGAGTATTTAAAACAAGAAAAAAAATTAAATAAGGCACCATTCAAAATCAAAAGTATATTAATTAACAAGTAACTACTTTCCTAGGCCAGCTTAGACAAGATCTGGGAAACACTATCTAAGTAAAGTCTTTGCAAAGTGAAAAAGAGTCAGCACAGATAGAAAGAGGGTGCCAGACATAGCTGCAGAGTCAGTTTTTCTGAGAAATTCACTTTTAAAGGGTAACTTGTAAATTTATGTAGCACAAAAAGGTACTGTCATCTCAAAAATAAAACCTCTGCAGCAGTCTCCAAGAGGAGGAGTGTGGGTGCTTCCTTGCACTCACTTGCCTATGGGTCAGGGTCCTTCTATGTACATATTTATTTAAGATATTCTACATCAGCACCTAAACACTAGGACAGCTCTACTGTGGCACAAAATAATGGGAAGCTAATTTTGAACTTCAATTATATTTTTCTTAAAATTTTTTTTCATTATTAGCTAGTTGTTTCAGCTGGGAATATGATTGAAAGACACTACCCAAAATAAAATTGAAAGAAGCTGAAATTCTGTATTTTTTCAGTTTGTCTAGAAAGAAAGGCATCTTTACTCCCAGCCCTTTTTAAAAAAAATTAATATTAATTTATTTTTGATAGATAGAGACAGAGTGTGAGTGGGGGAGAGGCAGAGAGAGAGAGGGAGACACAGAATCCAAAGCAGGCTCCAGGCTCTGAGCTGTCCGCACAGAGCCCAACACAGGACTCAAACTCACAAACCATGAGATCATGACCTGAGCTGAAGTTGGATGTTCAACCAACTGAGCCACCCAGGTGACCCCCAGTCCTTTAACCAAGTTTCAAGTTAACTATGTCTGGATAGTTCCCAGACATCTAGACTTATGGGTAAATGAAATGCAGTATTGAAATCAGGCTTCATGATTCCAGGAAGTTTGTCTGGCTTGTCCTAGACTGCTTTGTTCTCCCACTTCCCACTTCATCTTCCTAGAGTAACACTTAATAACATCACTCTCAGAAACCCTCAGTAACCACTCTCTGGTTTCCAAAGGAATTCAGATTCCTCATCCCAACATTCAAGATGTTCACAATCTAATTCCAAACTACCTCTCTTATGATATGGGAAGTCTATGAGGCAAGTTCAGTCCTAGATGGAACAAATACTTCAACTAAGCTGATATACTCCAATACTACTTACATTTCTTCAGGTATATTCTTATTCCTATTCTTTTATTTAACATATTCTTCACCAACCATCTCTGCTTATTATTCTAGGCTCTACTCAAATGCCACATAATCCTTGAAACCTTTACCAACCACCACTACTTGAAGTCATTTGTTTTTCTAAATTCCTATATAGTTTTTGCTTTGTATTATTAATTATATAATAGATACATGTATTATTTCCTTGACAAGATGAAAAGGACAGCAACTGTCTTATATATTGTTCTCAGTCCCATAGCACAGTAGACCTTCAATAATTGCTTGCTGAATGAATGAAATGCAAAGAAGTTGTACTCTCCAGGTTCTCTCTTGGTTTTATGAATTCAATTATTAGGACCTGGAATTAATCTTTTAATAATTTGTTATACTTTCCCCCCCATAATCATATTATAACAAACCATATTTTAGTAAATCAAGTTGACCAAACGGATGACAAGACTATGAAATGCTAGTGGAGGGGCGCCTGGGTGGCTCAGTCAGTTGAGCATCTGACTTTGGCTCAGGTCATGATCTTGCAGTTTGTGGGTTCAAGTCCCATGTCGGGCTCTGTGCTGACAGCTCAGAGCCTGGAGCCTGCTTCAGGTTCTGTGTCTCCCTCTCTCTCTGCCTTTCCCTGGATTGCACTCTCTCTCTTTGTCTCAAAAATAAATATATGTTAAAAAATTTTTTTAACGTTAGTTGATTCATACTAGCTTTTTGGTTTGGACCTAACTAAGCATGACGCCCTGAAAATATGGTACCAAATCTTTTTGACACCAAGTTCTTCTTCCAAGAGAATTATATAACAGTTCCAATCAAAAGCTAAGTTCAACTGCTTAAAGTACATTCAGCAAAATCTGAGAGGTCAGAGCCTCTGGTGCAGGTTGTGTTAAAGAATGGGATGTTCATTGGGAGTGTGCTCATGGACATTACCCGTAGGGGCAGGGAAGAAAGGAGGACTTGGCAGTGGGGGAAGTCAGGCTGCCACACAGTCAGGATTAAGGCCTGATCATGTGGAGAGCTCTGGGTTGGGATGTCCATGTTCATGCCTGCAGAAAATCAGACCCTTATATCCCTACACTGGTCAGTCACTCAATGCAGATTGCCCTGGGAAGCGGGCACTTTTGAGCAAGGTGGTGCCTTCAGTGGGGGCAATTCTCAAAGACGGCTGAGGAGACATCTCAGAAGACAGCCTTCCTGACAACTGAGGGAATAAATCCTTCAGTTCTGAAGTAGAGATTTTGGCCAGTTGCAGTTCAGTATCCGCAGTTACATCTAAATACCAATACATCTAATGTTCTTTACATTAAGCACCAGAGTTTGATTTAGTTTTGTTTGTTGAACATGCTATAATTCTATAAGGCAATGGACCATTTGAAGCTCTTTATTTCTTATATATTATTCCTGTACAAGTCTAAAACATGTATCACAGTGCTTTCCCCTAACCCCAGTAGTTTTTATTCTCAAAACTAGTTAAACATGTGTTCGTATTCCTTCCTTTGCTCTAATGGTCATAACACAAGAAGAACGATAAATGGAAAGACTTATATTTAGAAAGTAATGAGGAAGAAAGGGGAACTATGTCCAGTGTCACTGCAGAAAACTCCTTTCTATTTCACTTAGAAATACATCTAAGGCAATATTTTATAATATAAAACATTCTGAAGAGTCAGCGAGTATCTGGCAAATTTAGACAAACAAGATAATTCAGGGTCCTGCATGAATTTATTTGTCCCTTTGGACTAACTCTCTAGTTTTGATGTCTTTGCTTTCATTTGATAAAGTGATTTCACATACATTATTTTGTCATTTTATCAATGATTCTGTGAAGTAGCTGAAGATTATAACTATCTCTACTTTAAAACGTACAAACTATGACCCAGAGAGCTTAGGTGATCTTTTTCAATATCACACAGCTAGCAAGAAGAGTGAACCCCTCATCTCACTATTCTGAAGTATACAAACATGTCTAACATCACACCAGCAGATGTCAACCATGGTACTGCCATCCACTGTGAGACTGTCACAAATCATTTCCTACTAGAAATAACATATAAAGCTTGCAAATGATTTTCTTTTATACATAAGGAGGAGCTGTCTGCATTAAAAAAAAATCTACCTCTTGCTCATTTGTGTTTGGAAATGCTTTCTCTAGTAAGAAGGAAATGGCTAGAGCAGGAAGAAGAAGGTTTAGGGCTTTGAAAAGCCTGTGGGAATGTGTCTGCCACATGAATGTGTGAAAATAAATAAAAGAAACCTCATTTAAAGTGAAGTCAGGAAGCCCTGAAGGGGAACTCTCACGCACATATCGCTCATTGCAGGCTGCATAACCAACCGAAGGAAGGAAGGGAAGAATCATTTTGTCAAGGGAGGACATTTTTCACATAGGAATTTTATCTTCTGCTTTTAAGAAAAAGAAGGAAGATCCCTTCCTCTCTTAGCTCAATGCACTAACCACCACTTGCAGCCAATGAGAAACTGCTACAATCTTAAACTTGTCCTCCACTGAACTTTTCTTCAAAACAACCCTTCCCAATTTCCTCCTAAAACCTAACCAAAGCTGATTGTCCCTTTTCTCTTTCTTACCTGTAGCTCACCAAAGCTTGCTTGTCCTGAACTACAATTTCTCTGGTATTCCTGAATTAGCTCATTTTGCTGGTAAAGAGCTGGATGTTTTATTCTCAAGCTTGACAAATGTCATTGTTTACAAAAGACTGTAAATAAGTCATATAGGAAACATGATGTTGTTGCTAAAAGAGAATGAAGCTGATTTTCAAACACACTGATTCCAAAATACAATAAAATGAATCAGTGCTCCCTTTAAGATGAGTCACTAGGAGACTATACAATGAATGACTCTAACTTAGTGAAACTTATTTCAAAAACTACTCATAAAACTGAGCCTCCCCTGTGAATGAATGGGTAAATAAAATGTGATGTAAAATATATGATATAATATATATATATGTAAATATCATTCAGCCATAAAAAAAGAAGGAAATCCTGACATTTGTGACAATATAGATGGACCTTGAGGGCATTATGCTAAGTAAAATGTCAGAGAAAGATGAATACTATGTCATCTCATTTATATGTGAAATCTAAAACAAACAAAACAAAAGCAAAAAATGAACTCATACAACAGATTGGTGGTTGCTAGAGGTAGGCAGTGGGTAAAATGGGTGAAGGGTGAAGGTGGTCCAAAGGTTCAAACTTTTTTTTTTTTTTTACAAATAGTTTATTGTCAAATTAGTTTCCACATAACAAAGGTTCAAACTTTCAGTTATAAGAGAAGTCTCTCTCTCTCTCAAAAATAAAGAAACATTAAAAAAAAAATAAGTAAATTTTAACTTGATAAATGAGATGTCTTACAATACGAGGAGTATGTAACACCGAATGTCACATGATCACAACTGAGCCAATGGTTCTTCCCTCTCTCTCTCTCTCTCTCTCTCTCACTGTGAGACTGTGGGTGATCATCTCCCATGCTCAGATGCTCGGTCTCAGGTTGTGGTGTTCGGCAGAAATCAGTGATTTTTCAGAATGTTGGAAGATGCCCACAACTGGTCTCCATGTATTTTTGTCACTTCAAAGCACCTATGGACAGTGCTTTGTTTTTCCATCCAAGAGTAAGCTTAGGAATGCTTTATTTCACTTTAGGTCATTGGCTAGGTTCCTTGTTAAAGTTACATGAAAAGAAAAACATTCCCTTGAGCCAATAGATAGCAGTGATTTCCAGAGTGATTGTGAAAGTTGCCCTACCCAATAAACCTCCTCTCTTTCCTCCTTTACACCAACCACCAAGGTTCTCAAAGGTAAGTGCAGGTTAATTTATTTTTCATTATATTTTGTATTTTGTTTATTACCTTGTATTATGTTACACTATCACAGTCATTTTATATGACTATTTTGGGGTTGTGGAATGAATCATCTGAGTTTCCATTATTTCTTATGGGGAAATTTGTTTTGATATACAAGTGCTTTGGGTTAAAAGCATGTTTCCACAAAGAATTATGCTTGCAAACTAAGGTTTTATTTTATTTGAAAGTTGGTAAAAGAGTATATATTAAAGGTTTTTATCACAAGAAAAATAACACTGTAACTATATGTGGTGATGGATGTTAACTAAACTTGTTGTGAGGGTCAGCTCTCCACATATACATACATCAACTTATTATGTTGTATACCTGAAACTAAAACAAAGTTATGTGTCAATTATATCTCAGTTTTTAACAAGTCTCCTCTTTGTAGTCTTCTCTAGGAAAATTATGACTGTGATCTAGCTTTGGCCCAGAACGTTTTATATAAATCCTTCCTATGAACTATCTTCAGAACAAGTAACAGTAACTACCAACTACTGAGCTCTTAACAATATGACATACATTATACAATTTATACATGGTGCCTAATATAGTTCTTCACAACAGCTGCATGAGGTGGGAATTATCAGCCCCATGTTCCAGACGCAAAAAACAAACTCATAAAGGTTACAACACTTAAAGTGATCCCAAGTCACAGAACTGCCAAGTAAAAAGCTAGTATTTGCACCTGTCTTTTCTCCTTTCAAATCACTTTACTATATAGTCACACAGATTACATCATGAAGCCAATCAAAGTCATGACTTTGCACATTGTTAATAGTTTCACAAGCTTGAGTGAAGGGCTCACAGTTTTCTAGTCACCACTCCAAGCAAAAAAAAAATGCAAAAGATAAATCACCAGAATACAAGATACAGGCCCTCAAGGGGCCTATAATCTGGTGAAATTGGTCCTGATTAGTACCAGGCTATCACCAAAAGATAATTCACCTGCAAAAGATTAGTATTTGCCACCAATGAAGATCATTTTAAAAACTTAGTGGGGGTGCACCTGGGTGGATAAGTCAACCATCTAACTCTTGATTGCAGCTCAAGTCATGATCTCACAGTGGTGAGACAGAGCCCCCTGTCGGGCTCCAAAATGAGTATGGAGCCTGTTTGGGATTCTCTCTCTCCCTCTCTCTCTCTCTCTGCCCCTCCCCTGTTTGGGCTCTCCCTCTCTCCCTCTCTCCCCCTCTCCCCATCTCCCCCTCTCCTTCTCCCTCTCCCTCCCCCCCCCACACTAAACAGATACTTTTTATAATAAAAAAAAACTTGGGGGGAGGGAGGACTTGCTAATGGGAGCTAATACTCAGAAGACCATGCCTCAGAGATCAGTCACAAATACACTGAGGAAGGATACCAATGTTGCCATTACTGTGGGTCTTCCTAAGGCAAATACTCAAAGGAGGACAACACTTGAAGTCATTTTGTTTGTAAAAAGCCCCATTGCTCTGTGGTCACTATTTTGAGTTTATGATGGTGACTTTTTATTTTTAAGTTCATTTATTTTGAGAGAGAGAGAGGTGAGAGCAGGGGAGGGACAGAAAAAGAGAATTCCAAGCAGGCCCTGCCCTGTCAGTAAGGAGCCTAATGGGGGGATTGATCTCCCAAACCGTGAGATTATGACGTGAGTGGAAATCAAGAGTTGGACTCTTAATCGACTGAGCCACCTACACACCCCTATGATGGTGACTTTAAAGTGCTTTTGAGTTCATCAATGTATCCTTTATTAACTGAATTGATCAATTAAACTGTTAAAATAAAACAGATTTCCTCATGATTTTATTTTCCTTGAGGACAAACCACCAGCTGGGCTCACGTATTAAAGTTATATTTCCGCTTTACAGATTTTTAATTACAGAATATTATTTTAAATGCAATTTATATACTGACTTGTGTACACATACCCTAAGAGCACACTATCAATTTGATAGAAGCTATAAAATTACATCAGCTGTTGTTAGGCTTCCATTTCAAGCACAGTATAAGAGATTTTAACATCATAAATTTATTGATTTAGCAATTATTTTTAAATGTATAACACTGAATTTTGGTCTTAAAGTCCATGTAGACAGACAGCACACTTCAATAATAACCAAAAACTGATTTGAGTATAAATTAACTTTATGGCTATATCCTCTCAAATTCTTAAGAGACAGAAATCATCACTTTTCAGTAAATAAAAGCTTTATTTTTACAAAATCAACACATTCTGGGATTATTGCAGAAGACTGCAAAATTCTCTCTTCTGAAATTAGAAAAATCCCAGGAATTTGTAATTTTTGTATGTGTTTTGTTCAGGGTAAATTATGCTCAGAGCCTGAGGTTGTTTTGCAAATATTTAATACAGGTCACCACAAGAATTATAATTTATAGTAATAATATTTCACAAGCAAATAGCACACAAAATGATGCCTCAAAATAAGCCATTAAAGAAGTAACAAATGGGGCGGAGCGCCTGGGGGGCTCAGTCAGTTAAGTGGCCGACTCTTGGGTTCAGCTCAGGTCATGATTTCCCAGCTTTGTGGAGAGCCTTCACGAAAAGTGCAGAGTCTGCCTGGGATTCTCCCTCTCTCCTCTCTTCCTGCCCCTCCCCCATTCACACTGTCTCTGTCTCTCTCAAAATAAATAAATAAACTTTAACAGAGTCTAAACGCATAAAAAAGTAACATACTCTCTAATTCTCTCCTCATGGTCTAATAATGTCCTTTCCCTCTTTTTTCAGCTTCATCATTTTCCCTAATTTTATTTTCTATTTCATCTATTCTTTCCTCTACTTCTTCCTTCACTCCCATGGGATCTAGTTTATTTTGCATCTCACTTATGGCATTTCTGAATTCATCGTGACCATTTCTCAGATCTTGGATCACTGCAGCAATAGATTCTCTGCTGTCTTCAATGCTGTTTTTCAAGCCCAGCTATTAGTCTTATGACTGTTATTCTAAATTCTTATTCAGATATATTGTTTATATCCATTTTGAGCAATTCTCTGACCGTCATTTCTTCCTTGAATTTCTTTCGAGGAGAATTCTTCCGTTTTTGTCATTTTGGGTAGGTTTCTGTCTTTTCCGTGTTTTAATAGCTTGTTATGTGTCCTGCATCTGCACCTGAGAGAACTACTAAATTAAAAGGGGTCATACACTGTCCAAGGCCTGGCACTTCGGGACATGTTTTTGGAGTGTGTTGGGTGCTCTCTGTTGTTGTGTATTTAGCTGCTCTATCCCACTTGTCAGTCCTCTACAAAGCTTGTCCTTGCTTGTCGTGGTGGATTGTTTGGTCTTTCTACCAGGTGTGCTTTAATTTGTTCACTGAAGTAACCCCCTGTCCCACCAAGCCATTTCCCTCCACTTTTGAAGGTTTGTTCTGTCATTCCATGGACTGACTTCCTAGGTGTTCAGAGTGTTCTGACATCAATACAGCTGTGTGTGAGGGACCAGGGAAATCACGGCCCCCCTACTTCTCAGCCATCTTGACTCCTCAATACTTTTTTTCTCTCTAAACCCTTGTAATTGCCCTCACTTTCCTCTTCCTCATTAAAAAACCCCTTACTTTCACCTTACAAGCAGGAACACTATGGAGTATCTCCTTGAATCTGTGCTCCTCAAATTGCGATTCTTTGATCCCAAGTAAACCCGTGTTTGCCTTTTACTGTGGTTCTTTATTTTCGGGTTGGCACATGGCTGCTGCCACTGCTTACAGAGAACAGCCTTACCAAGGCAGGAAGAGGTGTCTTTCTCTTCCTGAGATTGCTATGCAGTTTAACACCACTTCTGAACAAGAGTAGCCTGGTCATAGTGGAAATGAGTGTCTCAAGATCTTCAGAGAGTTATTTAGATCAGCAGAGTACCTCAACTAGACCAAACACTCGAGTGTTTAAAAACCTCTTGGTTTTTAAAGTTTAGAAGTTCATCATCTAATGGATACCACTGCCATTACCATAGTGTCAATGCGGTAATGACTCTCCTCGCTCCAAGTGCAGGAGTTTGATAAGTCCTAATATCCAGCTTCAAAACAATTTCATCAAAACAAGTTACTCAAAGCAAGTTCAAATCACAAACAATTTTGTTCAAAATAAGCTTTTGAAACATGGATTTGAAATCCTAACAAGTCAGTCCACAGCAGTATGAACAGATTTTCAAAGGCTTAGAGAAAAATTGGGAGGACAAATGGATTTGCAAAACTGACATTCAAACAAAAAGGTGAGGCATTTTAAAATCACCCTAGTAGTAGATAATATACACATTTCATGTGCAATATTTATACATTTGTCTGAGATTTTAATATTTATCAGTTCTAAGAATGAGTGAAGAGAATAGTTTTCCTATTGTCATTTACTTTTTAAATTTTTTGTTTATTTATTTATTTATTTATTTATTTATTTATTTATTGAGAGAGAGAGAGAGAGAGAGAGAGACAAATGTGAGCAGAGGAGGGGCAAAGAGAGAAGGAGACACAGACTCAGAAGCAGGCTCCAGGCTCCAAGCCGTCAGCACAGAGCCCAAGGCAGGACTCAAACCCAGGAATCTTGAGATCATGAACTGAGGGGAAGTCAGAGGCTTAACTGACTAAGCCACCCAGGGGCCCCTCCTATTTTCATTTTAAAGGTCTCTATAAATTCCACCTTGTCAGGAAAGGTCAGACCCTATAGTCTCCTTTGCTGAGAAATCAGTTGTAATAACTTACCTACTAATGTCATTCAAAATAATGATTCAAAATAAAAGTAAATACAAATGATTATGAATAATATCAAGCTTTTGAAACTTTGATACCTAGATTCTAAAGTTTTAATCTTCCCAATATAGCTCTAATACAATATAACTCTTTGCAAATTACAAATGCAATATAATTATTTGAGAATGATTACATACATCATTTTAAAGTAAGGGGGAAAGAACGACAGTAAGAGCAATAATAAAGTCCAATAATTTTAAAGACTTTTAAAATAATAATTATTTACTTTTTATAGTTTGCCAAGTGTGTATACACCTAATCTTACTTATACTGCTTTCCTAGGATAGATATTTTATCCCATTTGATAGATCGAACAGAAATAAACAAGATTATCACTTGTCCAACTTTATGTTTTTTTAAATGCATCAAGGACTGAAAATTAAATAAGAAAAACAGAGTTGAAGAATTATTCAAGTTAAAAATATTTAAATCCGTAGGCTCAAATAAATTATATTCTTGGGTAACTAAATAATCATTTAAAGTCTTCAGATAATCAACAGCTGTCATTTAAGCATCTATGAAATTAAGACAGTATTTGGAGACAAGAATATTTGAGAAATGTTTCATGCCAATATCTGAGAAAAAATTTCCTCAGTTATAAAAATTGTCCTTTATTCTATATTTCTCAAGAATGCTAGGCTGTAAAAAATTAAAGTCAAAAGGATTTTCAACAATCCCAGCAACTTGGCAAACAATACAATTTTTTGTAAGTAACAGGTGACCTCAGATGAATCTAATTTATGTTTAAATTATCAAAACTGCAAACAAGGAAATTACAATGTTAAAAATATCTTTACTCTGATCATTTTTCTTATTTTCATTTCATCCTAAATAAAGAAACATACACGTGGGAAGTGCAATTCAAATCAAACCACTTGGTGGTGTTCTAAAGATTGGAGGACTTCCTAGTAAGGGAGAAATTAGCAAACGATGGCCATGATACATCATTGCATACCTTTTATTTTTAAATTGCTATCATCATTCGAAAGAAACACTATAAGTACGCATGTGATTCATAGATTCATGTAATTGGAACAGGAGCAAATGTTCCTTACATAGACGGGCTCTGGACACAGAAAAAATAAATTTATATTGCCCACCTTTTGCTAACAGAGAGACTGAGTGAGAAAGCCCTGCCTAAGAATTTGAACACATTAAAGTAAATTCTGTAATTTCAAAGTACTGCTAGTGCTTTGTGTACTCACGGGCCTCATATTCATGGATAGGAAATGAAACCACTGTAACATAGTTGTTAAAATATATGGAAGTATTTTTCCTACCAGCTTATAAATAGGTGCTATACTAGCCATGCCCACCATGCCCTCCCACAGCATAATTACCCTAAACCTTCTCCTAGAACCACGCCCCCACCACCACCTGACAGAGTTAAGCCTGGCTCAGTATGAAATCTCTGGCATAGCTTCCAGATGGGTGTTAAATATTATTAATACCATCTCTAATAAGGAACCCAGAGTCCACAGATTTATTCATAGAATTTTAACAGCAGGTTCTTCAGATATAAAAAGGAAAACACAGACTTTAGCTTAAGGTAGGGTTGGGAAAGCTAAGGATCTCTGGATAAGTATATATTAATGATGTGGGGGTTGGATGATGCCAAAGAGAAGAGAGCAAAGGTCTCAGAAAGAAAGGAACTCTGAGTAACATAATCCTTTGATGTGAGGATTGAAGGCTGAGAAAGAAACGTGGCTACTGGAACAGTAATAAAGGAATTTGAGAGACAATCATGCTAATAGTCAACTTTAATTTTTTTGCTAAATCATGAGAAAATCTCTGCAGTTGCCTTCCAGAGAGTCTGAACACTAGTATGTTGCAATATATTACTACTGTCTGGGAGAATGAAAGCAAGTCAAGTGATGTCCTAGGGCAGGGGGGATATGGAATCAGTGATAAGGGTAGGGGTAATAACCAGAAGTAAGCTGCAGCACAAAATGATATTGTGGGAGAGACTAGTCAACCTGAGGACACAGCAATAGGATGGTCTAAAATGAAACATGAAGAAAACATACAATCCAAATTACCAGAATGATTAACAACTGTTACCAAATTATCCACAATAACCAGAGTCTTGGTGAGCTATGGGACAATTTAAATAGCCTGATAAATATGAAATTAGGGTCCCCAAAAGAGGAAAGATGGAGGACAGGAAAAAATATCTGAAGGCATAACTTCAAAAAAATTTCCAAATTTGGATGAAAACCATAAACCCACAGATCTAAGAAGCATAGCAAACTCCAAACGCAAGAAACATACAGAAAACTACACAAAGGCAAACCATAGTCTAATATCTCAAAACCAGTAATAAAAAGAAAATCTTAAGAGCACTTATAGAAAAAAGATACAATACATATAGAGAACAAAGAGAAGGATGATAGATGATTACTCATCAGGAAAAAAGTGGAAAAGAATCATTAAAATACTAAAATTTTTTAAAAGTCAACCTATAGTTTAATTTCCAATGAAAATCTGTTACAAATGACAGTAAAAGGCAGAAAGAATCCATCTCCAGAAGATGTGCACCACCACAAAAAGTTAAAGGATGTCTGTCCTTCAGGCAGAATTAAGATGACAATAAATATATGGATTTACACAAATAAAGGAAGAGCCCCAGAAATGGTAACTATGTGAGTAACCATTTTAAAAAATCATTCTCATTATTTAAATATATTTAAAAGATTAGATTATAGCCTGCTTAACTAGAAACAGTAATAATGTAGTGTGTGTTTACAACATGTGTAAAAATAAAATGTATGACAACAATAGCATGAATGCCAGGAGAGGAAAATGAGAAGTATACTCCTAAAGGATCTCATATGAAATGTGAAATGATATACTACTACTTGAGGGTAGGTTTTGATGAGCTCAGATGTACACTCTAAACTCTCTTAAAAACTACTAAAATAAGAAAATAGAATTTATAGCTAATAAGCCAACAAAAGAAGAGAAAATATAAAAAAAACCACATTCTATTAATTCAAAAGGAGGCAGAAAATGTAGAAAGAGGAACAAAGAATAATAGATACAAAGATATAGAGAAAAAAATAGCATGATGATATATTTAAACCCAAGTATATCACCTCAAAGGTAAATGGTATAAATACCCCAATTAAAAGGCGAAGATTAATATATATATATAAAGATTCAACCACATGCTGCCTACAGGAAACACCCTTCAAATATAAAACCCTAATAGGCTAAAAGCAAAAGTAGGATATAAGCTATATCATGCTGAAACTGTTGATAGAAAGCCAGAATGGCTATATTTATATAACACCATGTAAATTTCATAAGCAGTGATGAAGAAGTTTTTTTCATAATGATGAATGGTTGATTCATCAGGACATAGCTTAAAATACATAAAGCAAGAAATGATATAACTTTATGGAGAATACATAAATTCACAACTATAGTCAGATATCTCAATATTTCTCTCTGAATGACTGAAAGAACAGGTAGACAAAAGTCAGTAAGAATATAGAAGATTTGATCAACACTATCAGGCAACTTGTCTTGATTGACATTTATAGAACTTTCCATCCCAAAAATACAGAATACATTTTTCCAACAAACACACAAAACATTTATCAAGATAGATCATATTCTGGACTATAAAACAAGGCTCAATAAAAAATTCAAATTACAAAAAGTATACTCTTATCATAAATGAGTTAAATTATAAATCATTAATAGAAAGATATATGGAAAATCCCTAAATATTTAGCATCTAAAATTTCCAGCCTTAACTTGGAACCACTTCTAAATTATCCATAGGTCAAAGAAAAAATCAAAATTATTCATTAAAATTAAAACACAGCATATCAAAATTAGTTGGGTGCTTCTAAAGTAATACTGAAGTAGAAATTTATAGCATGCTCTGCCTATATCAAAAAAAGAACAACTCTCAAACCAATAATCTAAGCTTTTACCTTAAGTAACTAGCAAAAGAAGAGCAAATTAAGTTCACCGCAAGTAGAAGAAAGGAAAAAAGCAATAATCAGAGAGAAAACCAATGAAATAGAAAAAGGGGAACAAAACAGTAGAGAAAATAAAAATCAATAGTCAATTATTTGAGAAAATCATTTAAGTTGATAAACCTTTAGACAGACTGACCATGAAAAAAAAGAAAAGAAACATAAATTACTAATACCAGAATGAGAGGAATGACATCACCACGTATTCCATACATAATTTGAGGATAATAAGAAAATAGTATGAACAATTATATGCAAATAAATTTAGTTGCATAGATGAAATGGAAAAATTCCAGAAAAGACATATTATACTCAAGAAGAAACAGATAATCTCAAAAGCATGATATCTATTAACAAAATTGAGTGTTTAGGTTAAAAACTTCCCACAAAGAAAATTCCAATCCCACATGGCTTTAGAGGGAAATTATACCAAACATTAAAAAAAAAAAAATACTACCAATTCTGCAAATGCTTTCTTAGAAAACTGAAGAGGCAGGGAATGCTTCCTGACTTATTCTATGAGGCTACCAATATCTCAATAAGACATTATAAGGAAAAAAAACCATGCAACCCAATATCCCTTAGGAACATGATGTGAATATTCTAAACAAACTTTTAGCATAGTAAATTGAAGAAAATAAAAAAGGATAACATAGCATGACCAAGTATGATTTAATCCCAAGAATGCAAATATGGTTTAATATTTGAAACTCAATCAATATAAAGCATATTAACAAACAGGACATAAATAAAACACATCTATGTATGTCAATAGACAACAAAATTATTTTACAATATCTAACATCCATTCCCGAGAAGAACTTTCAGATAACTAGGAATAGTTTTTACTCCTAGAATAGTTAATAGTTATAAATCAAACAACATTTATAATCACGGTGATGGAAAACTTACAGTTAATATCATATTTAATGCTAAAAGACTGAATTACCTTAGGGTAACCTTAAGATCAACAACAAGACAAAGATTTTCATTCTCACAGTCTCTATTCAGCATTGTACTGGAGGTCATAGGCAATGTAATAAGTCAAGAAAACAATAAAATTTACCCAGGTAGGAAAAGTGAAATTAAAACTGTCTTCACCTGCAGATGACATGATTGTCTCTACAGAAAATCTGGTGGAATCTAACAAAAAAGCTACTAGAATTACTCAGAGAATGTAGTAAAGTGGTAAGATAAAAAGTCAATAAATAAAACTCCATGTATTTCTATATGCTAGCAATGAAGAATCAGACAATGAAATTAAAACTCATCATTTATATAGCATCAAAATATATGAAGTAATTAGGGATAGATCTTACAAAATTTGTGAAAGATCATTACACTGAAGTATAAAATTACTGAGAGAAATTTTAAAAAGACCTAAATAAACAGTTATACTGGATTTATTTGTTGAAAGACTCGATATCCGTTCTCCCAAACTGATGTATAGATTTAATATGATCCCAATAAGAACCCAGAAATGTAGAAGTTAGAAAACTAGTTCTAAAATACACATGGAAGCATAAAAGACCCAGAGGACCCAAAGCAACTTTGAAAAAGTACAAAGTTGGAGAATTATCACTACTTTATTTTAAGACTTATTATTGAGCCACCCTAATCAAAGCAATGGTACTGGCATAAAGGTACATATATACATCAGCATAACAGAGTGAAAAAGTACAAAAACATCCATATATATGGACAGTTTTTCATGATGGTACAAAGACAATTCAGTGGACAAAGAATAGTTTTCAACAAATGATTCTGCGAAAATTGGATACCCATTCATGGACACACAAAACTTCAATCCATATTTATGCCATGTACAAATATATAAAAAATAATTCAAAATGGATTTGTAAACCTAAAGCTATAAAACTTATAGGAGAAATCCTTTGTGGCCTTAGTTTAAGCAAGGATTTTTTAGATAATACATCAAAGTATAATCCATAAAGGAACAAACTAATAAAATGATCTTTATCAAAATTTAAAACTTTGGCTCTTCTAAAGTTTAAGAGAATAAAAATAAAGGCCAAAGATTAGAAAAAATTACAAATTGTGCATTTTATATCCAGAATTTATAAAGAATTCTCAAAACTCAGTAATAGGAAAGTAATCCAATTTAAAAACAGGCATTAGTGGTGCCTGGGTGGCTCAGTGGGTTAAGTGTCTGACGTTGGATCAGGTCGTGATCCAATGGTTCATGGGTGCAAGCACCCGGTCAGGCTCTGTTCTGACAGCTCAGAGCCTGGAGACTGCTTTGGATTCTGTGTCTCCCTCTCTCTCTGCCCCTCCCCTGCTTGTGCTCATTCTCTCTCTCTCAAAAATAAATAAACATTAAAACTTAAAAAAAAAAATAAGAATGGGAATTAGAGGGGTGCCTAGGTGGCTCAGTCAGTTGAGCATCTGACTTCAGCTCAGGACATGATCTCATAGTTCCTGAGTTCAAACCTGCATCAGACTTGTTGCTCTAAGCACGAGTATCCCACTTCAGATACTATGTCCCCCCCCACCTCTCTGCCCTTTGCCAACTTGTGCTCTCTCAAAAATAAACAAACATTTAAAAAAATAGACATTAGACTTGAACAAACACTTAACCATAGAGAATATGCAGAATGTATATAAGAACAAAAAAGATGTTCAACATCTTCAGTCGTCATTGAAATGCAAATTAAAACCACAGTGAAATACCATTACATACCTGTTAGAATGGCTAAATCAAACAGACTAACACACCAGGGGCACCTGGGTGGCTCAGTTGGCTAAGCATCCGACTTCAGCTCAGGTCATGATCTCACAGTTCATGGGTTCGAGCCCTGCATCAGGCTCTGTGCTGACAGCTGAGAGCCCAGGTCATGATTTCACAGTTCATAGGTTCGAGCCCTGTATCAGGCTCTGTGCTGATAGCTGAGAGCCCAGAGCCTGCTTCTGGAATCTGTATCTCCCTCTCTCTCTCTCTCTGCCCCTCTCCTGCTCATGCTCATGCTCTGTCTCTCTCTCAAAAATAAACATTTTTTTAAAAATTCTTTAAAAAAACACTAGTATACCAAGTGTTACCAGGGATGTGAAGAAACTGCAAGATCCATACACTGCTGGTGGGAGTGCAAAATGGTGTAATCACTCCTAAAAACAACTTGATAGTTCCTTTAAAACTACCATATCATCCAGCCATTCCACTAGTAGGTATTTTACAAAGAAAAGAAAGCATATATTCAATCCAAACACTTCTAAATGAATGTTGATAAAATAACTTTATAAGAGCCAAAACAACAAGGCAACAACCCAACTGTTCGAAAGGTGAATGGAAGCAAACTAGTATGTCCAAACAATGGAACAGTCCTCAGTAGCAAAAATAAATGCACTACTGCTATCTACTACAACATGAATGAACTCCAAATAAGTATGCTGAGGGAAGGAAACCAGACAAAAAAGAGTACATACTGTAAGTTTCCATGTATATAAAATCCTAGGAATTGAGAACTAGTTTATAGTGACAGAAAGTAGGTCAGTTGTTGCCTAGGGTCAGAGGTGAGTATAAAGAGAAGCAGAAGGCAAGATTCCAAAGGGGCATGAGGAAACTTTTGGGCATGATGAATACCTTCATTATCTGGATTTTCACAAATACACGCAGAAATTTGAAACTTAAATATTATACTTTAAATATGTACAGCTCAGTTTTGGCTAATTATGCTTTAATAAACAGCTTTTATTTAAGTTTATTTTTTGAAAGAGAGAGAGACGGTAGAGGAGGGGCAGAGAAAAAGCGAGAAAGAGAATCCCAAGCAGGCTCCACACTGTCAGAACAGAGCCAATGCAGGGCTCAAATTCATGAACTGTGAGACCATGACCTGAGCTGAAATCAAGAGTCAGACACTTAACCAACTGAGCCATGGAGGTGCCCCCCCCAAAATAGCTTTTAAAACACTAAAAATAGGGCACCTGAGTGGTTCAGTCAGCTGAGCAACCGACTCCTGAATTCAGCTCAGGTCATGATCTCACTGTTGCGAGATTGAACCCTCCATGCCCAGCATAGAGCCTGCTTAAGATTCTCTCTCTCCCTTTACCCCTCCCTTGCTCTTGTGTACTCACATGCATGTGCTCCCTCTCTCTCTCTCTCTCTCTCTCTGTCTCTCTCCTCTCACTCAAAACAGAACAAAACACTAAAAGCTATATCTGAAACACTGTCTCCACATTTGAGGGGACTTTGCACCATATACTCTCCCCATCTCATGCTTTTCATACCTGGGTTAGTATATTCTATATATGAACAAAAAAGGAATTATATAACTTGGGAGCACTTGGGCACTCATCTCCAGAAAGAAAGACCAACAATACACCAAATTCCAGCTCAATGTCCAGCACATAGACATGATATATAAGAAATCCTGGGGCGCCTGGGCGGCTTAGTCGGTTAAGCGTCCGACTTTCTCTTAGGTCATGATCTCGCGGATCGTGGGTTCGAGCCCCGCATCGGGCTCTGTGCTGACTGCCAGCTCAGAGCAGCCTGCTTCGGATTCTGTGACTCCCTCTCTCTCTGACCCTCCCCTGCTCACACTGTCTCTCTCTCTCTCTCTCCTAGAAATAAATAAAACGTTAAAAAAAAAAATTAAAAAAAAAAAGAAATCCTGATGGCCACATAGCTTCAGAAAGACATAATGAGACCAAGGGAAACATCAGATGCAAGATATTAATGGGAAAATGAAAACCAATGACCAACCTTGGAAACCAACATTACTGGAGCCAACAAGAGTCATGCAAAGAGGCAGGGACTAGTCCATTGAATGGAGTTCATATATGATTACACTAGCGTAACAGTATATGCAAATTTTCTTTAAATACTTTACCAAGAGTAATATGATATTTTTAGTTTATGCTTTAAGTCTAGGGGCATCCAGTTGCCCTGACAGAGAATTCACATTTTGGGGAAAGTAAGCAGGCATTCTATTACAAATGCTACATGCCTGTGTTGACTACTATAAATGCTTCTTAATTAATATCAGATCCATCAATCTTCATAATTACTATATCTTCATTAATAACAAATATTTCCATCATTGGCATAGTGCGTGTCAGAAATGGAGTTTACTAGTAAAATTAGAGGCTTACTAAATGCTATAATGAATGTAGCAATTTCTCTCATTGGTGAAACAACTGAAGGCTAAAGTTTGAGAGACACTTTCTGCCCTTTCATGAAGGAAAACTAGTATCTAGTAAAGCCTCTCACTTGGCAACCTTAGGGATGATAACCGAGTCTTGTTTCCCCAAGAGATTCTGTTTTAACCATTAATTTAAAAGGATTTCTTATTATCCATCTATAAAGTACATAATTTCTCCTCTAAAATTTCATTGTCTTCCTAAGTAAAATTTCATACAAGGTGATGAGTGTAGTATTTAAATGCAGAGAGACCTGGGACTTCCTTAGGTTTACAAAATAAGTTGTAGGAATGGATGTGTCTAGTTCCTAATTACAGTTTGTTTATTAAGAATAGAAGGCAGAAGCTACAACCCAGGAATGGTATCAGTGCCAAGAGTTCTCTTACATCGCAAATTTTCAACCCTCCCATTGGTGGAACTACTTCCAAACCCTATTTTCTAGTGAGGAGAGAATTGTGGAAGGCTTCTACTGGTCCAGGGATGACAGATGGCAGCCAGTGAGTGGTTTATTCATTCAGTCAACAAACATGTATTAAGCACTCCTTAATGGTCCAGGGACTGTGTGTTAGGAGCTTGCGTGGTCATCACGGTTGGGGCTAGGATAAGGCAGTGATAGGCCACACTTGTATTAAGACCCTCCACTAAGGAAGAATTGGAAAGATCAGAATAAAAAAGTAATCCCCCTTTATGCATGAGGGACTGAACATTAGGGAAAACAGAGAGAAGAAAGAAACTGACTGCTAGTGCCCAGAGGGCTATGATTCTAGCTGTCAGCAAACCTTGGTAATGAAGCCCATTATTACACCATGTATAATGTAACGTGACCTATCAAGCATTTACTCTTAGCCTGGTTAGCACTACTGCATTCACTAAAAAAGATGACTTCAAATAGCTGCCAATCACTTGGGTTGCTAAAGTCACTTGGGAATTTGGATTTTATCTTTGAAACATTACTGACACTGTACCATTTTCTCTACTTTAATGCATATTGAAAGTTTTCCATAATAAAGTGTGTTTAAATCCCAGGCATGCAAAAGGTCTTCAAGCCTCATTTGAACTTTCCCAGAGGTGAGATCCTACTACTTCATAAAGTTTATACTGAGCTGAAACAGGACTTTCTATAATGGCTGCCAATTGAGCTAAGTCCTCTCTTGTGAACCACATAAAAGCACTTCTCTACAAAAAATAAATCTCTCAACAAGAAAATCCTCCAAATAGCAAAATGGTTATTAGGTGACTATAAAATTTACTATCCAAAATGGGGACAATTTTAAGATAAAGGTGGTACGAGGGTATGAGGGGCGCCTGGGTGACTCAGTCAGTTGAGCAGCCAACTTCAGGTCAGGTCATGATCTCACAATCTGTGGGTTCAAGCCCCGCATCAGGCTCTGTGCTAACAACTCAAAGCTGGATCCTGCTTCAGATTCTGTGTTTCCCTCTCTCTCTGCCCTTCCCCAGCTTGTACTCTGTCTCCCTCAAAAATAAACATTAAAAAAGGTAAAAAAAAAAAAAAAGGTGGTACTAAAATAATTAAAATACTATAATTATTACAATTTGTGCTTAGTAATTAAATATTAATTTTTAACATAGTGGGAAATCTATTAAAAAGTTATAATCTGAAAGAATTTTCAAGAATAAATCTCTTCCTAAAATGTAAAAAGGGAACAGATGCTAAATGATATGGGATATTGAGAAATAGGCATGAACAGGAAATGACCCAGGAGAACCCAAACATATGGCTACCTCATTACCATATCTTGCCACTGCTTCCCTTGTTCAGGTTAAATATCCCATTCTTTGAACTCTTCTGATTTCTTCAGTATCCAGTTTCCTTTATTTGACGATATCCACTTAAAATATGGCACCAAAAGTAATATGACATTCCTGATGAGTTCTGACCAGTGCCCATTACAATGAAGCCATCATCTCCATAAACCCAGACATCGTATTCTCCTGACACTGCTCTCAGATTACATTAGCCTACCCAGCAGCTGCATTTGTACTGCTGGCTCCTATTCAGCTCATAATCAACTAAAATATTTTGCATAGAAAATGCTACTAAACTCAGTCTTCCTCTTTGTGAACGTTCGCAGTGAATTTTATTCTCTAGACCTAAATTCAGGAATTATATCTTGTCACTTTTAGGCCATCATTATAGACAATTAACATAGTTTTTGATAAACAGCTTGATATCTAATATACTACCTGCTCTTTAAATTTTCTGTGACTTCCAAAGTTTATTAAGTGAATTCTATGTGTCTTTCATACAAATTGTAATAAAAATGCTAACAGAACAGGGCCCACACTACACTGGCACCAGTGATCTGGCTGATTCCATTAATTAACATTTTTTAAGCAGATAAGAATCTGCCCTAACTAGCTTGACATCAGGTCCATAATTCTCCATCTAATCCAAAAGACCATTGTGAGATGTATCAAATAAGCCAGATGCTACCCTTTGAATGGAAGGTAACCGAGTCCTCAAAGTAATTTTTTAAACCATTTGCCATGACAGTCTACTCATAAGTGCTTGCTTTGTAAAGCACCCTGAAGATTTTCCAATAAGGATAGACAACTGTTGTGCAAGTCCACCATCCGATCCAACAGCTCAGCTGTTTAACGCTGCCTGATGAAAGCATAACTCAGAAAGGAAAGTGGAAAGCACATGGAGTACATTTTGGCAACCAATTACTTTGATTTAGTACAGATGGTACGTCCTCCCTTCTCTTCTTTGAAGCATCTTGGACTCATGATGGGCTACTCTGAGTTGTTTCCTATCCAAGGGTCACACTGAAACTAGGTTGAAAAGCTGTGGCAAAGACCCACCACGACTCAACAGATGGGTTAATTTGAGCGAAGAGTGAACATGCAGAGACTAGGACTAAGAGAAAACTCTGATGAGCTGTGGCAGCTTGTGCGAGTCTACCAGCAAGGAAAACACACACACACACACACACACACACACACACACACACACACACACACACAAACGGGAAGAGGTCACTGGTGATCTCTACTATATATGTCAACAATAATAAAAAAAAAAATTCACTAACTTAAAGTGTCTGGAATATGAATCACCCTAGATACACAACAGTAGTCTCTATAAACATTTTTCAAAGCAAACTACAACTGTTTCTAATTCTAAAGGATTGTGGAGGAAGTGTGATCTAGAGAAAATGTGCATCCGATCTGAAATCAACTTCCAATTTCTGCACTTACTTGTCATGTGATTTAGAGTTTAATTACCAACCCACAGTTTTATTATCTGTCAATACAGCCCTTTTTTCGCACCATGTCATGTTACCTAATAGATCTTCTAATATCAGAGAGTTGTTATTGATATCAAATGTAAAAACACAAATACTGTAAAAGCTCCACACAAATCCATATTCTTCTGATAATTGTAATGTTATGGACACTTGGATTTTTCTAGTGAATTCAATTAAATGTGCCTCTTGAAGGTTATGCTGACAGACAGATATGATATACATTTATGAGAACAGTGAACTATGTTTCATGAGTACCATCAATGAAATATAGAATAACAAAAATTTGAACCTGGAATAGAATCTTATTTTACAATATTATCTTACAGATGAGTAATTTGAGGTTTAGATATAAAAGTCACCCAGAGCACCTGGGTGGCTCAATCAGTTGAGCTTTTGATTTCAGCTCAGGTCATGATTTCCCGTTACTGGGTTCGGGCCCCGCATCAGACTCTATGCTGACAGCGCAGAGCCTGGAGCCTGCTTCAGATTCTGTGTCTCCCACTCTCTCTCCCCCTCCCCCACTCATACTCAGCCTCTCTCTCTGTCTCAAAAAATAAAATAAAATATTAAAGAAAAATAAGATATAAAAGTGACCTAAGTTCAAGTTAGTAAATAGCTAAGGCTTAAAACCTAAATTTTCAGACACCCAGTCCTATGTACATTCCACTCCACTAAAATGCTAATTCTGTTACTAATAACATTATCAGAATTTTCCCTTTAGACTGTCACTATTTAAAAAGATAAATAAAACTAGAGCTTTCTCAATACTGCCAAGATACATCACAGAACTTATCCTGGTGTTGTGTGAAGTTGCACAGGATAATACATGACTAGTGAAAGCAATGCATATCTGTGTCCACTCCCTTTCTTCTCCCATGGGTCAGAAAGTAGTTTCATACTCCTGAAAACAACTGTCTGGAAAGGCATTATTGTCAGTCATAGTTGCCATGTTGGATGAAAATTATTATACCTCTTAGGTATATTGGAAAGATATCGGCACGAGAAATAGGAAACTTGAATTCTAGTTCAATTCTTGCAACTTCCTAGCCACATCACATCAGGCAGACAAGTTGTGGGTTTTTCCTCATCTGCAAAATTAGGAATCAGACTAAATGACCCCTTTCCAGATCAAATATCTTCTACCTCTATGACTAATGTCTGCAGCCAGCTCAAGGGAAATGCAAAGAAAAAAAGGTCATGACTATTGCAGATAAAAGTGTATCCTAAGAATAAAGAAAATTATCTTTTATGAGTTGTTACATTTCCTAATTTTCAAATCAGATAATTATACCAATATAACTACTAATAGGTTTACCTCAATTAAGGTTGACCAAACAACTGTAACAAACCCCAAAAGGAAACAACTTAAAAACATAAAAATGTATTTCTCTCTCAAGGAGCAGCCATGGCACCAGGTACCTCTGTTCTACATGGTCATTAAGGGATCCAGGCTGATACAGGCTCCATATCTCCAAGTTTGGGGGTCAATATGGTCATTTCCTTTCCAGTTCATAGGAAGGGGTAAGAATATGTGAGAAAAGCACATTCACCAACATAAAGGCTTGGTCCAAAACTGGTATACCTCACTTTCTCTTGCATTCTATTAAGGAAATTAACCACACAGCTATATACATAACTTCAAAGAAGTTTGGAAATTTTAATGTCTATCTGACCAGACACATTCCAACTACAATTCTATTATTATGAAATGAAGATCAAATCTTGTAGGACAACTAGTATTCTCTGCCATCATAATTAGTTCATTGAAGGCATTTTAACATAGTCAGGCTGCAAAAGCAGTAGAGCCCCCAGCCATTCACTCAGAACATTGTTACTAGATATCTGAATTTAGGAGATACAAGTTTGACTTAAGTGTTAGCAAGAGAAATAAATCCTTTGACTCCCTATTCCTGAATCCCTTCTACCTATGAACCCCACAGAGGCTCGGCAATCAAAAATTTACTCAATGTGATCCAAGGAGCAGGCCTCTGCTTTTGACTTCTAGAAATCCATACGAGGCTTTTTAAATCAGAAATGGAATCTATAGCTTTAAAGAGATGCCCTTCCCTAGTAGTCAAGGCAGAGCAGTGAGCAATCTGAGTGATACTCAATAAGAGTATGTTCATCTGCTACATTTGGCAATGTTGTTAATGCACAGTGATGTTGTTTATGTCTCTTCTTTAGCTCATAAGTTAAAAAAAAAAAAAAAAAGGAAGACATAGGATAAAACAGAGTCACCACAACTCCATTCCATCAGGTCCCTCTTCACTGAGTTTCAGCTCTTCCACTCACACAGCAGATGGAATGTTAAATCTAAACTAGAAAATCTCTTGCATTCCTAGCTGTCAAAACAAACCATGTGCCTCCTGCTTCTCAACTATAATCCACAAAAAGCAATGAGACTATTTCAGACACCAGAACATGCACATCCAACTGTATTTGGGGGAGATTTTTTAAAGTGGAAGTACTGGAAGATGAATGGGTGAACTCAAGCAAGAAATAAGTGTTCTGACTCAATGAGGATTTATTGGCATTTAAATTACAACTGCCTTACGACAAACACATTTAGTTCTACACCAAGACCAATGAATGTAAGTGTTCCTCAATTGTGGTCTGTGCCAAACATTAATATGTATTAGGGTTATAATGGTCTTTGTTAGCTGTTTAGAATGATGGTGTCCAATATGAATATAGTACAAGTCACAAATGCAAGCCACACATGTAATTTTAATTTTTCTAATGATCACATTTAAAAAGGGAAGAAAGAAATGGGTAGATTAATTTTAATAATATATATTGTTCAACCATATATATCCAAAATATTATCATTGCAACATGTAACCAATATAAAAATTTACTAAGAAGATCTTTTACACTCTATTTTTCATATTATATCTTGGAAATTCGATGAGTATTTTACATTTACAGTACATTTTTGTACTAATTTGGATGAGCCATGGTTTAAGTGCTCATTAGCTACATGCTACTAGTGTCTACTATATTGGATAGTGCAAGTACAGAATCTTTTAGAGAATTTTTTTCAGGACTTATATGAAAATTAGTGATAAGGAAGTATGCTACATATTATAAAGTAAATAATTGGCAGTCTCTTAGCCCCAAATTCTTCCCCTAAGGTACACGATGATTTAAACTCATGCATCAAGTCAGAAGTTACATAAATATTTAGAATAGTATTCAGGGCCAAGCCTAGCACTAGCCCTAATCTGTTAGCCCAACATGTAGCCCATATCTAGATTGCTATACACAAGCTATGACTCTTGTAGAATGCTTTGTTATAAAAGTTGGACCCAGAAATCCCATAATGTACCCAGTTGATGAGCTGACAAAAAAAAAAAAAAAAAAAAAAGGCACACATACTTTGAAAAAGAGAAAATTAGGGAATATACTCTTCAGAGGCTGAATCCATCACAGAAATGTATTAGCTGGGTCATACAAAACAGAGTAATGGGAACAAGGGTAAACTAGGGCAGGAATGCTCCAATTAAAGGTCTTCACATTAAAAATCTGTCTAACTCTGTGTGAATTTTTGGGTCTGACAGGGCCAATGGGTTGGGCTACTACGTATGATGTCTGACAGAAGCTCATTACCACATATAGGAAAGTTTCCCATGGCATACAAGTGCAGGGGACATCAACCAAGATTTAGGAGGAAATATAAAAATGCAAAAGAATAAATTTCTGTCTTAGCACCTCATTTTTGAACAATCTGAGAAACGAATAGCCTATTAATAACTTTCTAGCCCTCCTTAAGATAGCTCATATGTAAATAGTAGTAAATGGATTTGACAAGTGCTGGATTATGTTATTGATTAAATAAACTCAAAGATGATTTTTTAATAGTTTATTGTCAAGTTGGTTTCCATACAACACCAAGTGCTCATCCCCACAAATGTCCTCCTCCATGCCCATCACCTCCCTTCCCCTCCCCCCACCCCCTTCTGCCCTCAGTTTGTTCTTGGCATTCAAGAGTCTCTCATGGTTTGTCTCTCTCCCTCTCCCCCACTATTTTTCCCCTTCTTCTCTCCCATGGCCCTCCGTTAAGTTCCTCCCAATCCTCCTATACATGCAAACATATGGTATCTGTCCTTCTCAAAGATGATTTTTTAGGAAAGCTACTTCACACAGCATTCACACCTAAACTGAACAGTGCCAATAAATGCAAGTTGAAAATGAGCACTTTTCCCAGAAGAGATACAAATGATCCTTTCACACATGAGTCATGAGCTGTCTCCTCAGCAGAGTATAATTTTGGTAATATAAGCAAGATGTTCTTGTGAAGAAATGACTTCATACAAGTATTCAGAAACATCATGCCAAAGTACAATTGGTCTACAGTGAAGAATCATGTTTATTTAGTCCATTGCTTCCTTGCAAACAATATTATCAATATCATGAGCATCACTACCTAACAGGAAGTATCTGGAATACTTGTAAATATATATACCACATTGCCAGAAAGCATTAACATTATTCTTCTGTGAAACTAACTTGGAAACAAGGTAAGACAAGCCTAATTTGTTATAGAAAAGTAAAAAAATAGATTTTTCCAATAAGACACAGGCAAAAATTATACCATAGAGACTCTGCAAATTCCCTGAAAGACATCTTATTTGATGGCTTTGAAATCTATAATTTTTCTGACACTATTTAATCTCTCTGTTCCTTAATATCCACATCTATAACAATAATAATACCTCATAAGTCACTTGTGAAAATTGCAATAATCCATGTAAAGTACTTACAAGAAAGCCTGGCACATAGAAAGCTATAAATATATACAGCTAGCCCATAAGTATCAGCTATTACTTTTGTAATTAAAGATAGAACAATAGAGACACTAGAAAGAATGGCCCAGTCAGAAGTTACACAAATATGCAGGATAGAACCCACAGTTCTAGACTTTCTATAGGACCTAAATGTTCATACTCTACTTATAGTACAAGTGTTGATTGTTGCTAATAGGCCCTCAATCCAGCAACTAAACCCTTTGTCTTGTAAAATACTTTGTTTTTTTCTAAGCAAATTGCAGAAAAGAAAATATGGGGGTACCTGGGTGGCTCAGTGAGTTAAGCATCCAACTCTGAATTTTGGCTCAGGTCATGATCTCACGGTTTGTGGGATTAAGACCCACATTGGGCTCTGCTCTGACAGTGTGGAGCCTGCTTCGTATTCTGTCTCTCTCTCTCTCTCTCTGCCCCTCCCTGCTCATGCACACTTGCACACGCATATGTGTGTATGGTCTCTCTCCATGTCTCTCTCTAAAAATAAATTAAAACTTAAACAAAAAAGAAATGGGGTGCCTGGGTGGCTCAGTTGGTTAGGCACCCAACTTGATTTTGGCTCAGGTCATGATCTTATGGTTCTCATGGTGAGTTCCAACCCCACGTCAGGCTCTGTGCTGTTGGCTCAGAGCCTGCTTGGGATATTCTCTCTCTCCCTCTCTTTCTTTCTCTCTCTCCCTCTCAAAATAAACTTAAAAAAAAAAAAAGAAAATATAACTGTACCTTTGCAAGATATGATTGGGTATAGGAAAATCCCAAACATGAACCCTACCTACTCCAAAATCACCTGCCTCCACTCTCCCATTTGGTTACTGTGCTCCAGCCACTCTGTCTTTGTTCAGCCTCTTGAACATATTTGTCCCTATCTCAGGACATTAAGTGCTTCCCTTCTTCTCTTTCTACCCTTTAATATCACCCCCTAAGAGAAGCCGCCTTTGACTCACTCGGCTAAATTAGTGCCCCTCAAAGCCAATTAGCCAAATACCTATCACGCTACTCTGTTCTGTTGTCCTCAGAGCATGAATCAGTATCTAAAGTAATCTCATTTACTTATGATTTTTGTCTGAATGTCCTACCCCAACTCAGCTCCTTATGAGGGTCTTATTCACAGTTGTTTCCCCAACACTTAGTCCAGTACCTGGTACATAGTACACATTCAAAAGAATATATGTTAACTGACTGATGAAACCTATGAATACACCTTCCCCAAATGCATTCCCTCACAAAAAATATTGCATATTATTTTATAGGCTTATGAATCCTTTAAGGGCCACAGTAGGCTGCCTACAGATCCATGAGACTTAGCTTAATAAGCATAGAAATAAAATATTATAGGAAGGTAGGCCAGTTCAAATGAAACTTAGGCTAGAAGTTTGGGAATCCTTAGAGTTTATCTGTATCTTCTAAATATTACGGATTTTCTGTCTGATTATTCCATCAGTTATTTTGAGTGGGATACTGAAATCTTCAATTATTATTGTTGATAGATCTGTTTCTCTCTCAATTTAATTCCATCAGTTTTTTCTTCAGGTATTTGGGATTCCCATGTTTAATTCATGCATGTTTATAATTGTTACATTTTCCTGAAAACCCTTTAAAAACTCCTTTATTATTATAAAATGTCCCTCTCCTAGGAGACTATTATGGTTTTCATTTAGCCTACTTAGTATGAAGCTTCATACGTAATCTAAAAAATGACGTATTACCATGCTTGATTATGGGGTATTGTCCCAGACTTTTCCAGGGGCATTTTAATATATATTTACACCAAATTTTCTTTCCAAAAATCCAAAAAATTCTAAATCCCCAAAAACAGGTGGCCCCAAGGTTTTACATTAAGAATACTGAGCCAGTAATTTTCTTGAGGTTTATATAGGTCCCAGGTACTGGGTTAAAACTTTCATGGACACTTTGACATTTAGCTTTCTAGAGTAACTAGAAAATTAAGCCACATTTCAGTCAATGGTATCTAGAGGAGCAAGTCACCCCCAGGTGCCATGTGGTGAGGCAAGACCAGCTCAACAGCCCAATATCACAGCTGTCTGTTCTATTCCAAACAAGTTCCTGGACCACATGGCCCAGAAACATGCAGAATCCCAGGTACTAAGGATTGGCCTCCCCACTAGGAGGGAGCATCAGTCCCAGGAGATGAGCTCAAATGGGCTGGGAACTGTTGTCACGCAAAACCTGAGGTTCTTCCTCTTCCCACCAGAATATTAGCCTCACAACAGCTTAACATGAGGCATTTGTTAATTAAGTAATCCATTTGGCTTTCTCCTAGATGAGGCTAGCTGTGCTAAAGGACCAGCCTTGTCAGCCCAGAGGCATGGGGTCTGAACAATTATTTTCCAGCGAACCCTAGAGGACTGCAAAGATGCTTTAGTGTTTCACAAAGCCTGGATTCAAATTTCATTTAAAAATACACATATATGAATATATATGCATAATATATTCATCTATTTAAATATTATAGATTCATCTATTATAATACTATAAGAAAATTAACATGCACATTTAAATGTCATATCAAATTGAAATACTCTAGAGACATTAATTGTGCAAGCACAAAATAATTTGATTTATACAAATCTTGGTATAAAAATTCCATCATTTCTTTGTGCTTAATTAGATTTCTTGTAACTGTATCAATGATTCCAGAGGTTGTAGCTCTACAGTGGTCTATTTTTGTATTCAAGCCTGTACATGTCTAAAATTATTAAGTTGACTGCATGATTACTAAATATGTGTGAGTCCAGATTGTCTTGATGTGTACAAGCAACAGAAAATAGAGAAATAAATGGGATATAGTAATTGTCACTCATAACCCTCAATTTCATACATTCTTTAGAATGGCACTATGATTTTATTTTATTAACTTTATTATATTTATGAATTTAGAAAATAAAACTATGGTAATAAAATGTTACTGCCATCTGTCTTATACTCAACATCTAACCTCTATTTTGTTTTGAGAAAGCCCAATGTTTTCAGCTATCTACCTCCAATGTGACATGAGGGCAGAAAATGGGGAGTGTATTAATCATATATCACTTCAAAATGGTTACCACAAACCTAGCAAATTAAAACAACACTCATTATTGTATGAGTTTTTACAGGTCAGAAGCATGGACACAGTGTAACAGGCTTCTCTGCTCAGGGTCTCCCAGGCTGAATCAAGGTGTCAGCTGGGGCTGAGAAGCCATCCAAGGGACATTAGTCTCTTCCAAATCCATTCAGTCCATTGGCAGAGTTTGGTTCCTTATGGTTTCTTTCAGTTTTCTATTACTGCAAAATAAATTATACTTTAGTGGCTTAAAACAATAGCTATCTATTATCTCACAGTGATATATGTCAGAAGTCTGGGCATGTGTATGGATTCTTTCCTCAGGGTTTCACAGGTTGAAATCTGGGTATCAGCCATACTACATGCCTTTCCGGAGGTTCTGGGGAAGAATCTGTTTCCACACTCATTGAACTGTTGGAAGAATTCAGTTCCCGGCTGATACTGGTGTCAGTCAGGGACTGTTCTCAGCTCCAACAAGCCACCCTCATATCCTTGCCATATGGCCCCTCCATGTTCAAAGCTAATGGCTTAGAACCTTCATGGTGCTGAATCTCTGTCACACATGAATCTTTTTCCAGTTGGCCACAACAGTCTCATACAATGTAATGTAACCCCCAGAGGGATTAGTCCATCTCCATTGGCCACATAGCAAGTTAATCAAGGAAATGACTATCCTATCATATTGGGTTTCTACCCACACACAAGAGTGGAGATTATATAAGACGTGTACACCAAGAGGTGGGAATCTTGGGTCTTGCTTAGAATTTTGCCACCAAAAGTGACAAGGGGAATGCTCTTCCCAGCTTCAGAGTGAATCTAATTTTGTATGCCAATCATGATGGCCCCTTTCCGGGAATGTATTTAAAACTATCATGTGACCCAGGTGTAGGAAATAAGACATAAAGTGAGTCTGCTGGAACACTTCTAGGAGGTGTTCCTCTCTCATAACATGAGATCACCCCAATTCCAATTCTGTAGGTTTTTGAACCCAGGTGGGATGTCTGGAACCACTGTGGCCTCCTTATCCCCAGCCTGAGGATGAAAGCATCACCTAGGGGAAGGCAGACCCAAGAAAAATACACAGAAGTGGGGCTGGAGCCCAAAACACCATAACCCATGCCACCTCTGGACTTTTAGGGGAGATTTTTAATTCTTCTCACCATGCAAGCCAGCTTAAATCAGGGTTTCATTACTTATAGCCCAAGATGTTCTGTGAATAAATAAGTCCAGGTAGGATTTCATTTAGGGGGGAATAAAGAGCTCAGCTGTTAGAGAAAAGTTTGAAAATCATAGACCCACTAGATACAGTCAGACAGAACTGGGATTTTGATCAAACTTCCAACGTTAATGAGCTGAATTATTTTATCTGTAAAACCAGGGAAAGTAATTCCTTTCTTCATGAGTCATTATGTGGACTCAGAAAAGTTGCACACATACATGAAAATATTTCAATCGAAACATCAAACTTGTTTCGAACACCAGGAATGAGGGGGCAGGATGGAATGTGAGGAGGGTATGGATAACCAGGAGAGAATGCTGGGGAGAGGGTGATGGGGTAGAGAGAGTGAGACAGAAAGAAAGCTCTGCCTTAGGGGGTGACGTACTAGGCGTTTCCTCACATCACTCTAGATTGGTATCTGAGCTCCAAGGAGGGAAGGGC
This sequence comes from Hyaena hyaena, assembly GCF_003009895.1. NCBI lineage: Eukaryota > Metazoa > Chordata > Mammalia > Carnivora > Hyaenidae > Hyaena > Hyaena hyaena. The sequence goes on along the minus strand of NW_024081809.1, from coordinate 203,696 downwards.
TGCAAGCATATTTTAAAGTGAGGTTTACCCATATATACACTTTTGCCTAATATGGGGTCAAGTAGTTAGGGGTGGCCAGAGCTACAGAGGTAGAAGAGAAGCACCTTCAAGGTTATTTTTTCTCCCTGAAAAGACAAACAAAGAAGCCAATATTGTTTGGGCAACACCCTTGAGATGCATCTTAGGTACCAGAATTAGAAGGAAGACATTAAAGAAGAAATTGTCAGTAGAGCAACAATGTAGAGAGACAAGGAGAGGGTAAGGAAACCATTCAAAGAAACTTGCAGCATTTCATATTCAGCACCTCATCTTACGTGCCAGGCTCTAGGATGTCCTTTTTCTTTTCCTTTTTTTTTTTAAAGTTTATTTATTTTGAGAGAGAGAGAGAGAGAGAGAAAGAGAGAGAGTGGGGAAAGGGAAGAGTGAGAGGAAAAGAGAGAGAATCCCAAGAAGTCTCTGTGCTGTCAGTGCAGAGCCCAACGCAGGTCTTGATCCCACAAACCACAAGAACATGACCTGAGCCAAAGCAGTCAGACGCTCAACTGACTGAGCTACCCAGACCTCACTGATAAGGTGAGAGAGGAGATCACAACTGATTACAGAGCACTTTCACTTTTTTAAAATTTGAGTATAATTGACAAAATGTTACGTTAGTTTCAGGGATACAACAGTGATTTGACAAGTTTATACATTATGCTGCACTCACAAGTAACTACCATCTGTCCCTACACATCCTAATTACAGTATCATTGATTATATTGCCTGTGCTGTACCTTTTATTCCCATGACTTCCTCATTCCATAACTGGAAGCTTGTATCTCCTACTCCCCTTCACCCTTTTTGTCCATCTCCCCACTGTCCCTTTCCCTCCAGCAGCCATCAGTTTATTCTCTGTATATATAGATCTGTTTATGTGTTTTGCTTGTTTACTCTCTTTTTTAAATTATACTTATGAGTGAAATCATATGGTATTTGTCTTTCTAGTCTGACTTATTTCACGTGGCATAATGCCCTCGAGTTCCATCTATGTTGTCTCAAATGGCGTGATCTCATCCTTTTTATGGCTACATAGTATTCTATTATATATATGTAAACACATACCAATTTGTCTATCGATGGACACTTAGTTGCTTCCATATCTTAGTTATTGTAAATAATGCAGCAATAAACACAGAGGCACATAGATCTTTTCAAATTAGCGTTTTCATTTGTTTGGTTAGAGTGCTTTTAGAAGGCTAAGTGTTTTAGTCAGTTTTTTCTGACTAAACAATCCCAATATCAGTGGTTTACAATAAAGAAAACATTTTTTTTCAGTGCTAAGTCTATTCTACCGATAAGCAGAAACATCTCAGCTTCAAACTGCAGGTAAAGCTTATGTCTCCCACACACATCTTTCACCTTTCTTGGCCCTGTGAGTACTCAGGGAAAATTCTTCTCATGATGAATTATACAAGGTGTGAGCAGAAATACAACACACAATACCTCTTAAAATATCAGCTCAGAACTGGCCCATTGCCACTTGCACTCACAATCCATTGACCAAAGCAAGTAATATGGCCAAGTTCAACATCAGTGGGGTAGGGAAGAATACTCTGTCCACTCTAGTGGAAGACATTTCAAAGTCACAAGGCAAAAGCCATGGACTTATTATTCACAGGAGGGCAAGAATTATGAGCAATAATTCCTTTTACCACAATAAGCCTTAGTGGGTGTATAAAAGGCACATCAAAGAGACAGGAAAGAAAAGAAGAAAAAAAAAGTTAAAGTGATGTTAAGGACAAAAAAATGTACTCACTTTCTTCTTGCCTTGAGCCTATCACACCCATCCTCCACTCCCCATATAAATGTACATTATCTGCCTAATTTTGAAATTTCTCTTTGGCCCTTATTAGCCAAATTACTTGATTAAATCGCCTAACCTCAGGCTTCAATTTCCTCATCCATAAAGTGGGGAACATAAAGATCTACCTTACTTGACTGCTGTATATACATGAGATAATCTCAAGTTAATGGCTTACAAAGTTGCCAATAAGTTATCTAAAATAGCTACTGTTACGTACTATCCAAGAAACTTCTTTTGATCTGAAATTGATGTATTATATGTCTGCTATGCCAGAGGCACAGTGATGGGAACACTAAAATACATTGGAACCTCACAAATTATATTACACAAAATGGTAAATAAAGCATTATCATATAAGATAGAAAATAGTATATTTAAGATCAGAATGAAGTCTTACAGGCACCCAGATAAGAGAATTCACAATATCTTGATACTAAATTTGCCCTCATAAGGAGTTTGATGATGCAGTCGTACAACCTCCTCTTAAAGGGAGCAGTTGAAGTAAGCTTAAAGGGGCTAAGGAATCTATTTCAGCTACTTGCAGTTTCTGTTATATACAAAGACTCTCATTCGTGGGACTAGATGTTAAGGGAAGAGAAACTTAGAGTTTCAAAACAAAATAAATGCTTCCCTCCCTCCCCCGCCAGAAGATTATTGCATAGAATCAAAGACTCAGGGAACACATTGCTCTTCTGTGGGAAAGTCTGTCTTGTTAATTCAGCACAAGTAAATAGTCCTTTTCTATTTGTTTTTTATTCTTATCCCGTAAGGACGGAGATAGTATAGACAGTTCAGAGTAGACAGTTCCCCCTCTTTTTTTTAAATAGCTATTGTTCTTCCCACAAGCTTTCTGAACACTCTACTTGATAATACCTCCTCTGGGAATTTCAAACAAAAAAATTTAAAACAATATGTGAATTATCTTTTATAAAGAAACACAGAAAGAAAATGCTGATTTTTGTACATTCTTAACACCCTCAGTTAAAGAAAACTTTGTATGCTGCTTCTTGAGTTTCAAAATGGACATTTACTAAAAATACCTAAAAGAAGATCTGGCAGGTGCTATCAGAATGAAACTCAGTCCATTCTTTTCCCAGCAGTAGCAACATTTTAATAATACCACTTCACATTTGCAGTGTCTTACACATGGCAAAGTAATACTTTTGCATTCGTTGTCCATTTTAGTTCTCAAAGTAATCTTGGAAAGAAAGCAACACTTTTACATATGAGCAAACTGAATTTCTGAGATCAACCAATGTTACTCAAGACACAACAGCTAATAAGTTATCGTCAAAATTTGAATGCATGTCTCAGACTTTTCCTCTGTAAATTGGCAATAGTTAGCATCCTCTACAGCATCCACAATCTTCACCAGCTAAGGAAATCACTTAGCGTGTGGATTAATAACATGGATTTTGAAGATTCTAATCTGCTATATTAGCTGTATGTCCTAGGAAAATTTATTTACGTAACCCCAGTTTGTCTCCTCATCAATTGTATTAGTTTGCCAGGGCTGCCATAGCAAAATACCACAGACTGGGTGGCTTAAACAAGAGAAATTTTTTCCTCTCAAGGCTATAAATCCAAGATCCAGGTGCTGGCAGGTTGGTTTCTTCTGAAGGCTTTTCTCCTTGGCTTCTGCATGGTCATCTTCTCCATATGTCTTCACCTGGTCCTCCCTTTGTCTGTGTCCTAATCTCCTCTTCTTATAAGAACACTAGTCATTGCATTAGGGCCTATCCTAGTGATCTCATTTAATTTTAATTAACCTCTTTAAATACTTTATCTCCAAATGTAGTCACATTCTAGATACTGGGAGATAGGACTTCAACATGTCACTTGGTTCACCCAATAACCTTTATAAAATGGGAGGATGGACTCTGAAAAACAGTGTGGAGTTTCCTCAGAAAGTTAAAAATAGAACTACCCTATGACCCAGCAATTGCACTACTAGATATTTATTCAAAGGATACAAAAATACAGATTCAAAGGAGCACTCACACCCCAATGTTGATAACATCACTATCAACAGCAGACAAATTATGGCAAGAACCCAAAATGTCCATCGTCTAATGAATGGATAAAAAAGATGTGATGTGTGTGAGCATGTGTGTATATATAATGGGATATTACTCAGCCATCAAAGAGAATGAAATCTTGCCATTTGTAATGAGATGAATGGAACTAGAATGTAGTTATTATGCTAAGCAAAATAGGTCAGAGAAAGAAAAATCTCATATGATCACCCATATATGGAATTTAAGACACAAAACAGGTCAACATAGAGGAAGGAAAGGAAAAATAAAATGAGATAAAAACAGAGAGGGAGGCAAACCATAAGAGACTCTTAACTATAGAGAACAAAGTGAGAATTGCTGGAGGGAAGGTGGTTGAAGGGATGGACTAAATGGGTGATGGGGATTAAGGAGGACACTTGTGATGGGCACTGGGTGTCATATGTAAGTGATGAATCATTAAATTCTACTCCTGAAACCAATACTACACTGTATGTTAACTAATTTGATTAAATAAGATCAATATTTTCTTAAATAAGAAAATTAAATACATAGATAGATAGATAGATAATAAATAAATAAAATGGGAAAAATAGAAAACTTTCAGCGTGATAAATTGTATTAGTTTCTTATTCTTGCTATAAAAAATTATGTCAAACTTAGTGATTTAATAGACATTTATATCTTACAATTCAGCAGGTCCTAAGTCCCACATGGGTCTTACCAGGCTAAAATCAAGATGTCAACAGAGCTTCGTTCCTTTTCTTGGGCTTGAGAGGGATGTGTTCCTTGCTCATTCAGATTCCTTTTGGTTGCAGGACCAAGCTCCCAGTTCTCTTGCTGGCTGTCAACTGAAGGCCATTCTCAACTTGTAAAGATATTACATTCCTTGGTTTAGGGTTCCCTTCCTTCATCTTCAGAGCAAGCAACTAAGCGTTGAGTCTGTATCACACTGCATCACACTGATCTGTGATCACATTTCTCTTTTTAAAAGCTCTCCACTTTTAAAGGCTCATGGGATCAGATTGGGCCCAGCTGGATAACCAGGGTAATATCCTCACCTCAAATTCCTTAGCGTTAATCACATCTGCAAGTTCCTTTTGCCATATTCACAGGTTCCCAGGATTAGGGTGTGGACATCTTTGGGGGCTATTATTCTATCTATCACATAAGTGCTTAATGAAAGAGAGCTATAATGTCTTTAATGGTTAGAGATAAACCTTCACAACTAATGACCCTGTTAAAAATTAGGTTGATTGGTTCAACTAAGTGGTTCTAACCAGAGAATATTTGGCAAAGTCTTAAAGACAACTGGTGGGGGTGAGGGATCGTTCATACTGGTCCCTACTTGGTTGAGTCCAGGGATGCTGGTATACAACGCACACAACAGCCTCCCACAATAAATAATTAACTAAACACTTTAGAGAAAGCTAATTGATCTATGTGGAAACAAATTTCTATTATGACCAAATGAACCCTCATCAATGCCGTAATGAAGTGGTCTCTTGTTCCAGGAGAGGAAAAAACATGTTTTCTCTTTAAGAGAGTGTTCTTTGACATCTATGATATCTTTATCATTTTTGAGACATGGTGTAAGTAGATGGTTTATATCTTAACTTTAACCTGGTCTAAGAAAATGGGAAGACTTATTATAAAACCTATATATATGTGTGTGTGTGTATTTATATATATGTATTTATATTTATATTTATATATAAGATACATTTAATAAATAAATAAATATAAATATATTTATATATAATAGAGAGGGAGGGAGGGAAGGAGAGAAAGAGAAAGGGAGGGAGAGAGTCATTCCATTATTGAAAACCAAGCAAAGACCAGGCAGGCATTGTTTGAGCCACGCAGGGTACATTAGTAAACAATACAAAGGTTCCTGGGTTCCTGCTCTCATAAAAGGTAACATTATAGAGGAGGGAAATAGTCAATGAGGAAACAAATTTTAAAATGATAAACTGTGTGAGAAATACTAAGGAAGAAATATCTCAGAGGCAGGGAGATTAGGGCCGGAGTGGGAAGGGGAAGGCAAGCATTGAGGGGAGCAGGGGCCCACAGCGGAGGTATTCCATAGGGTAATGTGTAATTACTTCTTACAGGTCAGGTCTGCCCTGACCTCCTTAAGAAGTATAACTTGTCTAGTTATGAAGACCAGATGGCATCTCATTTTCTTAACCTTATTTGCTAAGTATTTGCAAATTATATTTGTGAGACACAAACACTGACATAGCTTTGCATGTTTATTGAATGATAAAAATCAAATGAAAAAGAAATGAACCCATCAGTATCAGCCCATCATAAACAAGCTCAGGGCTTGAAGCCTTAGCCCTTGACTCACAAATTGCTTTTCCTTCCTTGGAGTCACTCTGCCTTCTCACCATACTCCAGTGTCAGGAACAAACAGGCATTACGCATAATGAAGCTCCTAGCTATGGAATAACCCGAACCGCCCCCCACTCTAAAAAACAACACGAAAACCAAAAAACAGATCCAAGGACACATCAGGTGAGTTACAGCTAAGCATACTATTTGTGCATTGTGTCAACTACATTATATTTTTCATTTAATTTGAGTAAAGTAAAACATGAAAAACTATTGTTGATTTAGTGGTTGCACATACCTTTGATCCTTTTCAAAAACCATTAGATGCTAGAGACAAGTTAACCTAAAATACTATTAAACAATTCCTTTTTAAACATACTGGTCTAAACTAAAAACTCTAATTTCTGCCTTTGACCAATGAATTCAAAGTTGAAATAACTAATGACTTCCTGGGAAAATATCTGGCTCTTCATTCGCAGTATGTCCTGAATTCCCAGAGCTATACTCCATGGTTTATGTTGTTGTTGTTGTTCCATTCATCTTTTTAGTTCTGGATGTAAACATTTGGCCCTCAAATATTTTGAGGAGCACCCCCATTTATTCTTCTAACATAAAAGAAGGATCCAATATAGAATACGATTGGGTTCCCTGCGATAAGCAGCCTCTGATTATGACCATGCTATGAAAATTCAAGCCAGCAAGTTAAAACTTGTTGTTGGATTTGCTGCTTAACAAATCAAGGAGACAAATCAATATTTTCCGAATACAGCCTGGGGGAGAGCTATAGAAACAGAGGAACGATATTCTCAGCTTTCCAGGGAGTCCATACAACAGAGCGGGAGCACACATTTAAAAATTAACTTTCTCCAAACATCCTTTTATGGCTCATTTTGAAAATATTTCTGGCTCTACACTATCCCGCAGTTTGGCTATTTTTTTAATACTCTCCCTCTCCAAATTCATTCCAGTGGGAGCTGCCCGTTGGCAGTGGAGGCCCATGATTATCTCACTGTGTATAATTCATTTAGCAGCATAATATGCTTCTGCAAGTGCTGCCACAGCACAAAGAGAAACTGCCAGCGTTAGCACTCCAGGGTCATGCAACCTGCCCCACCAGGCACCGTCATTTAGAAGACACCCCTCCAACAAGCTTTCTCACACCCTGTGCTGCACTGGGGACGCTGGCACCCAAACGTCCGGGGAGGCAGCTGCTAATGCTTCTACTGTAAGACCAGAAGTGCAACGACCTACCCCTCTCCTGCTCTGCTCCTCAGTGCAAGGTCCCTGAATAGCAGCATCAGAGACAGCTGGGAGCTTGTTAGAAATGCAGCGCGTGGGCTCCTCCCCAGACCTACTGAATCAGAGCCTGCCTTTTAACCAGATCTCCAGGTGATTCGTGTGCACATGAAAGTTTGAGTAGTTCAGCTCTGCTGGATGGAAGCCAAGAACGCCAGACTTCTTCTCCAATGTTTTCTCTAATGTTTTCGGAGTTGTCACTATCATGGCTGTTTTTTTAAAATAAACTCTGGATTTATGCCTACATCATGGCATTTATCATTTTTTACCTCTAACTAAAAATTTTCACATAGACCTCTCTCATCTGCACTCCATCATATAATGAGGTACTTTTATGTTTCAGACCTGGTTTTTGACCTTGTCTTTGACTTTGCACCATTCGGTGGCCTGTAGGTGATTAAGATGATGTGAAATGAATGCACACAGTTGTTTTCTCACTTTCTTTCTGGATCCTCAGAGATACTGTTGTGGACAATTATTGTTTGCCCTTCCCAGCATCCTGCCCCACTTCCTTGCATCCAAGCCCTCCAATTTGCCTCTGGAAAACCACTCTTCTCTATTCTCAAGCTATATGTTTCCAAAGTCCTGAATAGTCTGCTCCTTAGTGGCCACATGAGAGCTTTCCCGATCCTGGCCCTGGGATTGTTCAGGAAGTCCCTGCATCCCAAGCCAGGGCAGTGAATGCAAACCACAGCGCACCTGATGGGGTAAAGTGGCAAGCTCTTCCCTCTATGGTTGCTAAGCTGGTAAAATGGAAGCCTGGAGCTGCCTGTGGCCATCACTCCCTCGTCCTAAGAAAAGCCTGACTGAGAAGATTTCAGAGGCCATTGCTTGAATACCTGAATCACCCTGTGTAAATGTGCATAGACCTCCAGGCAAGGGGCAGACATTCACTGCAGTGAGGCCAGGACTCCTCCAGGTTCTTCTGAAAGAAGGCCCTCCTGTGGTTAGTGGAATGCCTGAGATGAGTGTTAATTCTGCTTATGAGTGGTTGAGGGGGTGGGATGTTGTCCTGAGAGCCTCCTATTGTGAGTGCTCTTTGGTTTTAACAGGAAATAGCCCACCCTTCACCAGTACTGCCAGCAACATCCCCCAAGATCCTAAGCCTCCTTCCCAGAAAACTCCTCTTGATATATTCTGAGACTAGAGATGTTGCAAGCTGGCAAATTGCTTAGACATCACTTTTGCCAATATGCTAATACCATGGTCTGCAAACCCCAGGGGAACAGGTATCCTGCCATTTAATCACCTGGTATATACCTCAAGCATGATAAAGTACACCCAAACACACATACACAGCCAGAGCATCTGACGGAATCTTTTCAGGCCAGAGGATGCCTTAGATGTATCAGCAGTTGGACCTATGGACCCATGCCGAGCCTGTAATACCCACTAAAGAGCTTTTTAGGTTCAACTAAACATTCAGATCACAAGTTTACCATAGGCCACACTTGACATCTGTCTATCAGGTTATAGGATAAAAACCAGAGCTTGCCTGAGGACAGCTGCAGGTGCTTCGTTTTCCCAGTAGTCCTTGAAGTAGTCTAACAGCTCAGATACAAGAAGATGAGACCCATATCAGACAGGTACAGGATCTACCCTGCCCTAAAATCTGCCAACACAAAAGATCCATAGCTTCCAAGTTCCCAACAAGATATTTGCCCAGATATGATTTCTAATGCTTAAGGACATCCAAAGCTTAGCTTCCCTATTAAGTATTTATAGTTCATTCATAACCCTTCTAGTTCAGATGCAATTTGCCAAGGATCGTTTTTAGCTCAAGCAGTCCTGCCTAGAAACACAGTTGACATTCTGTCATTGTGAAGTTACCACGGGAACTGAGCTAGCAAGTTAAAGGTCAAAGTCTCATTCTGAAGGGGGAAAAGTGTTGTTAACCATTTGTCCACGAAGTTAACAAAGGTGCTGGTGCCCTCAGAGTTCAGAAGGATACACTGGCAAAGAAATTATGTGGAAAACAAACACAAGCATAACCAGTTCCCTCCTAGAAGAACAGGATCCTTTCAGAGATGGGCCAGGATTCTCCTCGCAAGGAGCTCCATGCATGGATTGCTCCACCTGCTGACGTAAGGATATAGCTCTATCATCACCAGCCATGTTTAACAGATGGCTGGGTATTTTTATACCAGTTCAACAACTCTTCTTGTAAAAGCTGAACTGAGGCCTAGAAAAGGTGTTTTGTTTGTTGGTTTGTTTTCTGAAGAATCACAAGAATATGTATAAGAAAGTGTCCCCTTCTGGCACCTGTGCCTATGGGACCTAGATTGACACGGCCAAGGGTGACCTCCACATACACGGTACGATAGTCAAGGATCCCCGAGAGTCTTCATCAAGTGTGTGTTTGCATGTGTGTGTGTGTGTGTGTGTGTGTGTACATACACACACATATAAGAAGTAAAGAAGCCCACCAAGATCTCAACTCTCCCAGTTTGGCAAGAAACTAAGAACAATGCTTTTTAGCCTCCTTGGAAACTTAGTGGCATTGAGAGCTGTCATCTAGTTATCAAATTATTGCAAAATTTGGCAGGGTATCTGAGTTGTCCAACATATCATATGGGTAGTGATACCAAGTGTTGCCGAAACCTATAACCGCCTCACAGTTTAAATTTCATATTCACCAAAACTACAAATACCAACATCATCAAGCCATAAATATCAGTCATACTGTCATAATTACCCCCAGATTCCATTTTCATTAAGTACCCTATACCTTGAACCACAAGACCACCACTGCTTAAAACTATAGTTAATATAACCCAGAGTCACAAAACTGCCAATATCTAAACCTATCTAGTCATTATCACCAGAAACGTGTGCAGTAGTATATAAGTTATCTATTTTCACAGTAATGCTGTTTAACAAATGAACTAAAAACAAATGCCTTAAAAAATATAACGCTCATGTGCTCATGATTCCATGGATGGATGAGGCAGTTCTTTTGGGCTAGCCTAGGTTTGGCTGATGTCAGCCACATTTGTTTATTGGCTGCAATCAACCAGTAGGTTAACTAAGGGCTGGCTGGTTAAGAATAACCTCAGCTGGGATGACTCAACTCTACTACAAATGATTTGTCACCTTCCTGCAGGCTAGCCCAGGCTTGTTTATGTTGAAGGAAGAGGGAACAGAAATAAATGGGGCCACTTGAGATCTAGGTTTAGAAGTAACATAATGTCATGTCAGGCACATTGTGCTGTGAGTAATAAGGTGAACTCAGATGCAAAGAGAGGGCAGAATACACTCTGCTTCTTAATGGTAGTTGCTGCAAAGTCCCAATGCAAAGGTGATATACGTCCAGGGATGCATGGAGAATTAGGCCATTTTTGTAATCAGTCTACCAAAGATAACGTGAAACACAGAAACACATATTCTTTGAACTAAAAACAACACCAATAAGTAAAGATACAAGACCCATTAGGTGCCATTGGCTTTTGGTCACAAATATTTAACATCATAAGCATGTCACCATCACATGCTTTTTTAAAAAAAATAGTTTTATTTATTTCTAGGAGAGAGAGAGAGAGAGACAGCGTGAGCAGGGGAGGGTCAGAGAGAGAGGGAGACACAGACTCTGAAATAGGCTCCAGGCTCTGAGCTGGCAGTCAGCACAGAGCCTGATGCGGGGCTTGAACCCACAAACCGCAAGATCATGACCTAAGCGAAAGTCGGACGCTCAACCGACTAAGCCACCCTGGCGCCCCCACCATCACATGCTTAATACCACCCAGAAACAATATGCATCCTAACCGAGCACCTTCATCAAGCACCTCCTGTGTAGCATGATGTTACAGATCAAGATATCTAAGTCATAGGGGCGCCTGGGTGGCTTAGTCGGTTAAGCGTCCGACTTTCGCTTAGGTCATGATCTCGCGGTTTGTGGGTTCGAGCCCCGCGTCGGGCTCTGTGCTGACTGCCAGCTCAGAGCCTGGAGCCTGTTTTAGTCTGTGACTCCCTCTCTCTCTGACCCTCCCCTGCTCACGCTGTCTCTCTCTCTCTCTCCTAGAAATTAAAAAAAAAAAAAAAAGATATCTAAGTCATAGAGTCCTCTGTCCTCGGGTCCTGGTAAACAAGTCATTTAGTGTCAGTTATCTCTGTTCCCCATTATGTTGTAAACTGTGAGAAGAAATTGATACTCTATTTCAATTGTACTTAGTTTTCATATCTCTCCCAGACATACAAGAACATTTTTTAATACCACATCCTGACACAGTGATCCCTGAGAGTAATAAATGACATATATGCAAGCATTAACATTTTTTGTTATTCTGCAAGTTTTAAAATATGTAAGCATGGGTTTTGGAATGGTCATCCTAACAGATAATGTGTCAACTTTCTTCCTGTGAAAGGATCAAATATATTTCTTCGGGGAATTTTCTGCGAGTTCATTTCCCAGCATGTGAAATGTGTTCCCAAGCATGTGTTTATTTTCTTGATAAATACATGTACTACTTTGAATAAGTATCCTGGGAAGAAGGAGAAGATTAGTAAGGTTGAATATTACTGATCACTACTGAAAGAATTAGAAACTATTTACAAAATGCACATAAGGTGAAATGTGTTATATACCTAGTGAAATAATAAACTTGGCAGAAACTCAAGCTTAATGTGTTCTAAGACATGGTGTTAGAAAAGCCAATAATTTCCTGTGAGCATTCACATGAACATGAGGTCTAGTTTTTTTTTTAAATTTTTTAATGTTTATTTATTTCTGAGAGAAATAGACAAAGTGTGAGCAGGGAAAGGGGAATAGAGAGAGGGAGACACAGAATCTGAAGCAGTCTCTAGGCTCTGAGCTGTCAGCACAGAGTCTGATATGGGGCTTGAACCCACAAACCATGAGATCATGACCTGAGCCAAAGTTGGACGCTTAACCAACTGAGCCATCCAGGTGCCCCAACATGAGGTCTAGTCTTAAATCCACCTACTTGTCCATTCTCAAAGAAAGTGGACTCCTGGAGGAGGGGGGACATGAGAACCTTCTCAAAGACTTCTGTAAGGAAGGCTAGCAGCTCCAAACAAGCCAAATATCCTCTTGTATCTGACAGATGGGGTCACCAAGAGCCATTCTATTAGTACCTCCAAAACTGGTGATGCTAGTGACACCACCGGAAGGAAATACCAACTGATGGAGCCAAAGTCATTGTTCCTCAGAAACAAGCTCATGTTGTCACAGGTCAAATAATAGTTAGCCATGGAAGATGTGAGCATATTTTTGCTTAATTTTGCTTGTCCAGCAATGCCACTAACAATCTATCCTGGAAGCCTTTTAGATTTCACTGTGTGGCATCTGCTGCCTCTTCTCAGAGGCTGGAGGAATATCCTGTGTATTGTTTGGGGAACACTGGTGAGTGGCCCTTGAAACTGTGAGTAAAACTCATTGAGGTAGGAGACTAATTTTTTAAAATTGTTTCCATGACTCGAATTTCAGGGCCACGCTAGACCCAGTCATGTTCTTTAAGTTCCAATTATAAAAACTCATTCAACAAATATTTATTGCACACATACTTCATGCCAGGATTTGTGCCAGGCACTCTGGATACCGCAATGTAAAACAAAGTTCTTGCTCTGATATACATTCAAACACAGAAGCCAGGTAATAAATGGGAAACACACAAATGACCAGAGGCATTACAGCTTGTGGTACATGTTAAGAAAGAATGAACAGAGAATGAGAATGGAGAATAATGAGGGGCAGGAAGGCAGGCCAACCTACATTCAGTTATGGACAGGAAGCAAGTCCAGAAGGTGACACTGAAGCCGAATTCCAAAGGATGAGAAGGAAGCAGGCATTCAAATATCTGGAAGGGAGGAGGAAATCAGAAGTGTGAAGTCCCTAAGGCAGAAAAGGAGCTACTCTAAAACCTTTCAGAAGGCAAATGTGGTCACAGCTGCAGGTCTATGTGAAGACAAGCATGAGATGGAGTCAGAAAGAGACATCACAACCAGATAACGCGGGGCCATGCAGGCCACATAAGAGACTTCACAGTTTATTCTCAAAGTAGAAAGAAGACACTGGAAGGGTTTCAATCAGGGAGTGGCATAATCTCACATGCTTTCCTTTAAAGATCCATCTGGTTGCTGGGTGAAGAGTGCATTCTGCCTATATTATATTTATTTAAATATCCTGAAATATACCAGGATAGCAACATAAATGCCCTGTAGTGGGCACATTTTGGGCAAAGACCTACAGATCACCTCACCTCCATATAAGAATGAATACTGCCATAATCATTGCCAAAATCTGCATGCACCACACTTAATCGGATGTGTTAATTCTTAATTTGATGCTTGAACGCCTCCTTGTGGTTGTATGGTTGAAGCTGCTTGGCAATACTAGCTTTCATAACAGTGACTAGCAACTGGCGCTCTTTTCTTTAAAAAACCAAAACGCAAGCAAACAAACAAACAAACAAAAACCCACCTACATTTGTTAATAAGAGGTACAAAGCCTAAAATGTGGGATTGAAATTTAATTATAGTGCATTTTTTAAAGATAAGCTTATTACCTGCTATTACAATCAGTACTTGTATAATAATGTACTCCATGGTATAGGGTGTAATACGGTTACATTCTCACGAAACCTGTTGTTTTCTTGTAACATTCTAGCCAACATCTGGTACAAATTAGAGTGAGATATAAGATATTTTCCTTCCCTCAAAAATAATTCCATCAAATGACAGAATGTCTTTAACAAATCCGCAGCCACAGAACAAAAGGAATGAATCTTAACGTTCCATCCTCAGAGTAAAAAATGAAGTGGGACATATTTATCTACTATGGAAGATGTGAATTAAAATAACCATTCTATTCATTCATCACCATATATAGTTGGTGACTGACAACCTGAATTAAAGAGAACCCCAACCAGTTGGGCGTTAGGGACTTCCTAACTGTTGGATTCCTTACTTAATAAGAATTACAGCTTTGGAAAATTGCTCTCAGAAGGCACATCCGTTCCAAAAAATCTCATTTTCAACCCATTTTGATGTGTGGAAAGCTTTCATGCCATGTGATATCCCACGCAGATGTGAGCCAGAGGGAGGAAGGAAATCTGTTCAGCCCGGGAGAGTTGGATGTTTTACCTGAGGATGAAGTTAAACCTTTACTCCCTTAATTCTCTGTATCTCTTCTTAGCTCTACTTATTATTCTCAGTGTATTTCCAGTGTGTTTAGAATTTCCAAGTAGAGGCACCTGGGCTGTGTATAATGAAGAACACTGGGAAATGCATGGGGCCAGTGAGCCAGAAGGTAACCATAGTAATGGCACCATCCCTTGGACAGGCAGGAATATTGTGATAGATCATGCCTGAAACCTAAAAATGTGCTCAAAGCATGAATGACAGTCAGTGACTATTCATGGTGGAAAACACATTAAACTTCACTAATGTCACACTCCTTACATGTAGCTGACACAGCCCACTGAACTACTCCGAGCGTGATTCCTGTAGAAAATTTTACTTAACCACGAAGACCTGCTTTGGAATAGCAGTAAAGAAAACTGCTACAGAATCCTGTTCCTGGCCACAACTCATGAGGGTGGGAGCACACTAAAGAAAAAATGTAAGTGCCTGCTGCTTCTTGCAAATGACTAACTATAATTATTAGAAATGCAGATAAGTATTTCATGATGCAATACTGCTTTGTGATGTATGAAACGTAGAACATTTCAGTCATAGCCATCACATCTTTTTGCTGTTAGTTTCAAAGAGTAAATAGGTCAATAAAAAAATGGAATCAATTTTGTGTACAATTAGCTTACATAATAAATTCATAAAACGTAAAAACATTTGCAACAAAATATAATTAAAATCATATATACAGAAATACTTAAGAGTTAAAATGAATGTGCTGTATCTAAAATGCATGATAATTTAAACTTATTGGAAATATAAAATTAAGACAAGTAACTTCAGGGGCACCTGGGTGGTTCAGTTGGTTAAGCATCCGACTCTTGATTTCAACTCTGGTCATGATCTCACAAGATCAAGCTGCACGCTGGGCTGACAGACGGAGTCTGCCTGGCATCTCTCCCTCTCTCTCTCTGCCTTTTCCCCATTCATGCTCGCTCTCTCCCTCTCTCAAAATAAATAAATAAAAACATTAAAAAAAATTAAAATATAAATGCTCTGAACAACAATGTACAAAAGAATATAAAAATTCAAGGAAGGGATTAACCTATAATATCACATGTGGGCTGTTATAAACGTGATCTCCAACACAGCTTAGATCAGGACTCTTTTGGTGTAAATGACAGAAACTCAACAGAAACTAGTGTTACCTGTTTATTTCATAACTAAGAAATACAAGGATACAAGGTGAAGAGGGTATGGAGAAACAAAAAGTGTTCTCTTGCTCTCTGTCACTTCTCTCTCTTTTCTGCTCTGCTACTTTCTGAATTTGGTCATCACTTTTTCCTGCTACAGACACCTTACTCTATGCAGTAAAGTTTGGAGGTAGAAGGAAATGACTACAGATATTCTTTGTCGTGGGAGCATCCAAGAACAGACAGAATTTTTCTCTCATAGTGCCTTCTATTAAATCTACAGAAAAGACTCCAGGGTGCCCAGTACAGGGCACATACTCGCCGTGGCACCAGTCCCCAAAGCTTGTGTGAGAAAATATTATACTTCAGTTTAAGACCCACTTGTTAATGCCTCATGCCGGAAGTGACACACAGTACTTTCACATTTGATCAGTCAAGAAAAGTCATATGACCCACCTAACTGCAAATGTGGTTGGGAAATCTGAAAGTAGATAGAAACTTTGGTGAGCACCAGTCTCTTTACCTCACTATCCCATTTAATTCTTTTTTTTTTTCTGTAAATGTTACATATTTTTATTAATCTTGTCACTAGAGAATTCTGGAAATTTCATTTATTTATTTATTTATTTATTTGTTTGTTTGTTTTTCATTTTACATCCAAGTTAGTTAGCATATAGTGCAATAACGCTTTTTAAAATTGTTTCAATGTTTTCTATTTATTTCTGAGAGAGAGAGAGAGATAGAGTGAGCAGGGGAGGATCAGAGAGAGAGGGAGACACAGAATCTGAAGCAGCCTCCGGGCTCTGAGCTGGCTGTCAGCACAGAGCCTGATGCAAGGCTCGAACTCATGAACTGTGAGATCATGACCTGAGCTGACGTCAGACGATGTAGTGCAATAACCATTTCAGAAGCAGATTCCAGTGATTCATCCCGTATGGATAACACCCAGTGCTCATCCCAACAAGTGTCCTACCTAATGCCCCTTACCTATTTGGCCCATCTCCCCATCTATAACCGCTCCAGTAACCCTCAGTTTGTTCTCTGTATTTAAGAGTCTTATGTTTTGTCCCTCTCCTTGTTTTTATATTATTTTTGCTTCCCTTCCTTTACGTTCATCTGTTTTGTATGTTAAAGTCCTCATACAAGTGAAGTCATATGGTATTTGTCTTTCTCTGACTGGCTAATTTTGCTTAGCATAATATCCTCTAATTCCATCCACAAAGTCGCAAATGGCAAGATTCATTCTTTTTGATTGCCAAGTAATACTCCACTGTGTGTGTGTATATATATGTATATATATACCTCTTCTTTATCCATTCATCCACTGATGGACATTTGCATTATCCCATTTAATTCTTACCACAATTCTTTGAGGTAGCTATCATTTTGCCCACTCTACAGGTGAAGAAACTGAGACCCAGAGAAGTTTGAATGAATTATCTGAAGACAAGACTAGTAAATGGAAGGTGTGGGATAAGATTCCAAAGTAGGAGAACCAAGCAGAGTAATTGCAACCAGGACACACTATCTACATCTTTTGGGTACTTCCAAATTTATTCACTTCCCAACAACTGATTTACCACAAGAAGTCCAAACTTCACCACCATAGTGTGATTTTTGTACAACCCATGACTTCAGACTCACAGGGCTTATTAATGTGAGAATAAAAAACATCTCCAGAACTTCAGTTTACTCTTCTGTGATTAAAGAAAGTGGACTGGTAATTCTCAATGTCCCATCCACCTCAGGTATCACTGATTCAATTCTTAGGCCCACATGAAATTAATTTAAGACTCAGACATCAACCCTCCAACTGTGCTACTTTATTATGCACAAAACTGTGGTGGCCTATTATGTGGTGACATAATATGAGAAAGGTGATCATAGCATCATCGGTGCTTCTTTGTATTTACTAGAAAT
Source organism: Hyaena hyaena (assembly GCF_003009895.1). Taxonomy (NCBI): domain Eukaryota; kingdom Metazoa; phylum Chordata; class Mammalia; order Carnivora; family Hyaenidae; genus Hyaena; species Hyaena hyaena. Next base: position 186,006 of record NW_024081809.1, on the reverse strand, counting down.
TTTTGAAATATTTTATTTCTCCTTTTTTTATGGGTTAGGCAATTGATATTACCTCAATATCACTTGAGATCTCTAGATCCTCTAGATTAAAAAAAAGTTAAATTCCCATTGTTTTAACCCATTTTAACACTGAGAATAAGAAGAGAGTGCAAATAATATTTTCCCCCAAGGCCTCACTACAGGCTGGTGAGAACATTAGTGGGGAGGGTCTATATGGCGTCAAGAATTTGGGTCACGTGAGTAGATCATAAGAGAAATATCTAGTCCTCCCCTGTTGTACTTACATCATCCCCAGTCAACAAACAAAAAGGCTTTTTAAATTTAAATGGAAGTCAGCAGGTTATGAATAGGCTGAGGACAGCTAGGACTATGGGTCATCTGGGTACATTTGGAAATTGATGAACTGTGCCCACCTGAGGCCTGTTGACACAGAGATGCTGAAGAATGTGAGGGGAAAGAAGTCTGGAGAAGATATAGGACAGGCTCAGTAGCCTTTATATGAATGAAAGAGGAAACTGAGCGCTAAAGTTTCCCCCTAGTTAAAAAGCTTGAGCTGCAGGATGGAAGGGGCAATTCTGAGTCTGAGTGAGCTCAGAGGCATAAACAGCACTATGTGTGACCCCTCTGACAAAACAGAGCACAAAATCCAAAAGGAAAGCAAGTCATTCTACGCCAGTGATCTATTGCTGTATAATAAACCATTCCAAACTGAGGAGTGTAAAACAATAATAATTTTAGCATATCTCATGACTCTAGGGGTCGGCAGTTCAGACAGGACAGCAGTAGGAAAGACTCGTCTTTGTGCCACGTCTGAGCCTCACCTGGGAAGAAGAGAGGAACAGGGTGATTCAGACACTTGGGCACTAGAATAATCTGGAGGCTACTTCATACACATGTCTAGCTCAGATGACTCAAAGATTGGACTTATCCAGGATTGTTGAACAAAGCACCTATACATAGTATCTCCGCAAGTCTTGGTCTTCTTGAAGCATGGCAGCTGAGTTCTGAGACAGAGTACCAAGAGGGAACACCTGGATAGAGAATGTTTCAAGAGAGCCAAATAGAAATGCATGGACTTTTATGGCCTCAGAAGCCATGTAGCATCACTTCAGCCAAACTCTGTTGGTCAAAGCAATGACTAGCCTTCCCAGATCCTAAGGGAAGGGACTCAGACTCAAATTTTTGACTGAAGGAACAGTAAAGAATATGTGGCCATATTGTAGGGGGTTTTTAAAATTTATTTTTTAAAATTTAAATCCCAGTTAGTTAACATATAGTGTAATAATGATTTCAGGAATAGAATCTAGTGACTCATCACTTACATATAACACCCATCCCAACAAGTAGCCGCCTTAATGCCCATTGCCCTTTAGCCCATCTCTCTACCCAACACCCTGCCAGCAACCCTCAGTTTGTTCTCTGTATTTAAGAGTCTCTTATGGTTTGTCTCCCTCTTGCTTTTTATATTGTTTTTCTTTCCCTTCCCTTATGTTCATATGTTTTGTTTCTTAAATTCCACACATGAGCGAAATCATATGATATTTGTCTTTTTCTGAGTGACTTATTTCACTTGGCATAACACATTCTAGTTCAATCCATGTTATTGCAAATGGCAAGATTTCATTCTTTTTGATCTCCGAGTAATATTTCATTGTGTATATATATATATACACCATATCTTCTTTATCCATTCATCAGTTGACAGATATTTGGGCTCTTTCCATACTTTGGCGATTGTTGATAGTGCTGCTACAAATAGTGGGGTGCATGTACCCCTTTGAATCAACACTCCTGTATCCTTTGGATAAATATCTAGAAATGAAATTGCTGGGTCATAAGGTAGTTCTATTTTTAATTTTTTTAGGAACCTCCATACTGTTTTCCAGACTGGCTGCACCAGTTTGCATTCCTACCAGGAGTGCAAAAAGGGTTCCTATATCTCCATATCCTCACCAACATCTGTTGTTTGAATTGTTAATTTTAGCCATTCTAACTGGTGGGAGGTGGTAGCTCACTGTTTGATTTGTATTTCCCTGATGATGTTGAACACTTTTTTATGTGTTGGTCGGCCATCTGGATGTCTTCTTTGGAAAAGTGTCTATTCATGTCTTTTGCCCATTTCTTCACTGGATCATTTGTTTTTTGGGTGTTGATTTTGATAAGTTCTTTATAGATTTTGGATACTAACCCTTTATCTGATATGTCATTTGCAAATATCTTCTCCCATTTTGTTGGCTGCCTTTTAGTTTGGACAATTGTTTCCTTCACCGTGCAGAAGCTTTTTATCTTGATGAGGTCCCAATTGTTCAGTTTTGCTTTTGTTTCCCTTGCCTCCAAAGACATGTTGAGTAAGAAGTTGCTGTGGCCAAGGTCAAAGAGGTTGTTCCCTGCTTTCTCTTCTGGGATTGTGATGGCTTCCCGTCTTATATTTAGGTATTTTATCCATTTTTAGTTTATTTGTGTGTATGGTATAAGAAAGTGGTGCAGGTTCACTCTTCTGCATGTTGCTGTCCAGTTTTTCCAACACCGTTTGCTAAAGAGACTGTCTCTTTTCCATTGGATATTGTTTCCTGTTTTGTCAAAGATTAGTTGGCCATACATTTGTGGGTCCATTTCTAGATTCTCTCTTCCATTGGTCTATGTGCCTGTTTTCATGACAGTTCCATACTGTCTTGATGATTACAGCTTTGTAATACAGTTTGAAGTCTGGGACTGTGATGCCTCCAGCTTTGGTTTTCTTTTTCAAGATTCAGGGTCTTTTCTGGTACCATACAAATTTTAGGATTGTTTGTTCTAGCTCTGTGAAGAATGCTGATGTTATTTTGATAGGGATTGCACTGAGCATATAGATTGCTTTGGGTAGTATCCACATTTTAACAGTATTTGTTCTTCCAGTCCAGGAGGTTGGAACATTTTCCCAGTTGTTTGTGTGTCTTCTTCAATTTCTTTCATAAGCTTTCTATAGTTTTCAGTGTACATATTTTTCACCTCTTTGGTTAGGTTTATTCCTAGATATTTAATGGTTTTTGGTGCAACTGTAAATGGGATCGATTACTTGATTTCTCTTTCTGCTGCTTCATTATTGGTGTACAGAAATGCAACTGATTTCTGTACATTGATTTTTTATCCTGCGACTTTGCTGAACTCATGTATCAGTTCTCACAGTTTTTGGTGGAGTCTTCTGGGTTTTCCACATAAAGTACCGTGCAAAGAATGAAACTCTGCCTTCCTCCTTGTGGATTTGGATGCCTTTTATTTCTTTGTGTTGTCTGATTCCTGAAGCTAGGACTTCCAACACTATGTTGAATAACAGTAGTGAGAATGGACATCCTTCCCATGTTCCTGAGCTTAGGGGGAAAGCTCTCAGTTTTTCCCCATTGAGGATATTAGTTGTGGGTCTGTCATATATGGCCTTTATGATATTGAGTTATTATCCTTCTATCACTACATTCTGGAGGGTTTTTATCAAGAAGTGATGCTGTATTTTGTCAAATGCTTTGTCTGCATCTATTGAGAGGATCATGTGGTTCTCATCCTTTCTTTTATTAATGTGCTGTATCACATTGATCAATTTGTGGATATTGAACCAGCCCTGCATCCCAGGAATAAATCATACTTGATTGCGATGAATAATTCTTTTAATATATTGTTGGATCCAGTTGGCTAGTATCTTGTTGAAAAGTTTTGCATCCATCTGTATCAGGGAAATTGGTCTGTAGTTCTCTTTTCTAGTGGGATCTTTGGTTTTGGAGTCTCATAGAATGAGTTTGGAAGTTTTCCTTCCATTTCTATTTTTGGAACAGCTTCAAAATAATAGGTGCTAACTCTTCTTTAAATGTGTGGTAGAATTCCCCTGGAAAGCTATCTAGCCCTGAACTCTTGTTGTTTGGAGTTTTTTGATTACTGATTCAATTTTTTTTACTGGTTATGGGTCTGTTCAAATTTTCTATTTCTTCCTGTCAGTTTTGGTAGTTTATATGTTTCTAGGAATTTGTCCATTTCTTCCAGATCGCCCAATTTGTTGGCATATAATTGTGCCTAATATTCTCTTATTATTGTTTGTATTTCTGTGGTGTTGGCTGTGATCTCTCCTCTTTCATTCATAATTTTATTTGTGTTCTTGCCTTTTTCTTTTACTTTTCTTTCTTTCTTTTTCTTTTTATCAATCTGGCTAGGAGTTTATCAGTCTTGTTAATTCTTTCAAAGAATCAGCTTCTGGTTTCATTGATCTGTTCTATTGGTTTTTTAGTTCAATATCATTGATTTCTGCTCTAATCTTCATTATTTCTCTTCTGCTAGTTTTGGACTTTATTTGCTATTCTTTTTCCATCTCTTTTAGGTATAAGGTTAGTTGTGTATTTGAATATTTGTGTATTCCTTTTAGGAAGGCCTGGATTGCTATATACTTCCCCCTCTTATGACCACCTTTGCCGCATCCCAGAGGTTTTGTCATGTTTTCATTTTCATTGGCTTCCATGTACTTTTTAACTTCCTCTTTAGTTTCTTGGTATTCATTCTTTAGTAGGATGTTTTTTAATCTCCAAGCATTCATGGTCTTTCCAAATATTTTTTTGTGGTTGGTTTCAAGTGTCATAGCGTTGTGGTCTGAAAATATGCAAGGTATGATCTTGATATTTTTTGTACTTGTCGAGGGCTTCTTTGTGACCCAGTATGTGACCTATTTTGGAGAATGTTCCATGTATGCTTGAGACGAATGTGTATTGCATTGCTTTAGGATGAAATGTTCTGAATATATCTGTTAAGTCCATCTGGTCCAGTGTGCTATTCAAAGCCATTGTTTCCCTGTTGATTTTTTGCTTACATGATCTGTCCATTGCTGTAAGTGGGGTGTTGAAGTCCCCTACTATTATGGTATTATTATCAATGAGGGTATGTTTGTACTTAATTGATTTATGTACTTGGGTGCTTCACACTGGGGGCATAAATATTTTCAGCTTTTAGATCTTGGTAGATAGACCCCTTAATTACGATATAATGCCCTTCTTAATCTCTTGTTACAGTCTTTATTTTAAAATATAGTTTGTCTAAGTATGGCTACTCTAGCTTTCTTTTGGCTACCGTTGGCATGATAGATGATTCTCCACCCCCTTACTTTCAATCTAAAGGTGTCTTTAGGTCTAAAATGGGTCTCTTGTAAGCAGCATATAGATGGGTCCTGTTTTATTATCCATTCTGATATCCTACATCTTTTGATTGAAGCATTTAGTCCATTGACATTTAGAGTACTGAAAGATATGAATTTACTGCCAATGAGTTGCATGTACAGTTTGTGTTTCTGATGATGTTCTCTGGTCTTTTCTAATCTTTGTTGCTTTTGGTCATTTTTGTTTTAGTTTTTCTTTTCTATGCTCAAAGAGTCCCCCCTTAAAATTTCTTGCAGCACTGGTTTAGTGATCACAAACTCCTTCAGTTTTTGTTTGGTTGGGAAACTATCTCTTCTATTTTGAATGACAGCCTGGCTGGATAAAGAATTCTTGGCTGCATATTTTTCCAATTCAGTACATTGAATATATCCTGCCACTCCTTTCTGGCCTGCCTAGCTTCTGGGGATAGGTCTGCTGCAAACCTGATCTGTCTTCTCTTACATGTTAAGGACTTTTTTCCCTTGCTGCTTTCATAATTTTTTCCTGCCTCTGTATTTTGTGAATTTGACTATAATATGCCTTGGTGATGCTCGGTTTTGTTGAATCTATTGGGAGTTTTTTGTACTTCTTGGGTTTTGATGTCTGTGTCCTTCCCCAGCTTAGGAAAGTTTTCTGCTATAATTTGCTCACAAAAACCTTCTGCCCTTTTCCTCTTCATCTTCTGAGACTCCAATTATTCAGATATTATTCCTTTTTAGTAAGTCACTGAGTTCTCTAAGTCTTGTATCATGATCTTTTACCTCTGTTTCCCTCTTTTTTCCTGCTTCATTATTCTTCATAATTTTATCTTCTAAATTGCTGATTTATTGCTCTGCTTCACCCATCTTTGCCATCATGGCATCCATGTGAGATTGCATCTTGGTTATAGCATTTTAAATTTAATCCTGACTAGATTTTACTTCTTTATTCTCCACAGAAAGGGATTCTATGCTTTTTTCAACCACAGTTAGTATTCTTATCAGGTTCTAAATTCTCGTTCAGACATGTTGCTTATATCTGTGTTGATTAAGCCCCTGGCTGTCATTTCTTCCTGTTCTTTCTTTTGGGATGAATACCTTTCCTTTTTCATTTTGGAGGAAGAAAAAAATTAATAAAATAAAAATAAAACTTAAAAAATTAAAAACAAAACAAAAAATCTAATAAAGGAAGCTAGATCCTAGGTGTGATTTGGTCTGCTTGTTGAAAGAAGATTGATAGGATAGGGGGGAAAGGGGAAAGAAAAGGGGCGAAGGGTAAGAAAAAATTTTTAAACTTAAAAAATTATATAATCAAAGAGAATAAAGTGAAATAGAGAAAATGGAATAGAATTAAAATTTTTAAGTAAAAAATAAAGAAAAGTAAAATTAATTTTTTCTTTCTGTATCCAAGAAAGAAAAAAAAATAATTTAAGCAAAAACAGAAGCAAAGAAAATGAACACATAACTGAACCAGCAAACATAATGAAACCCAAATGAAGTTTACATCCAGTTTCCCCTAGAACTGAAACTATGAACCCTCTATAACCCTTACACTAAGCAGGTGGAATAACTTCTGCTGGTCTTGTAGGAGGTGTGCTTGGAGGATACAGTTGGGCAGGTGTAATGGCTCTGTTCGCCACAGAGTGGTGCTGCTTAGCTTATTGGGGTGGATCAGTGTGGAGTGCATGCGTGTTGGGTGGGGTGGGGGAGAGGTGGAAATGCTTCACCTAGCTCCCTAGTTTCCTAGGGCACAGGAGCTTAGCATTCTTACCCACCAATAATCAAGCACCCCTCCTTTGTCTCAGGCTTCCATCCACTCCCTGCCTCTACCCTGTCTGTGTCCAAGCCATCTGCCTGCTAGGCAGCACCTCCCTCCAGAGTTTTATCTCAACTGGGGTTGTGTTTCAAAACCCTACACTTGAGAGACCCCTGTGGCTTAGACCTGTGCAGAATCCCTGGGGAAGGGTCTCATTGAGCAATGGCCAGGTGCTGCCTTAACCCAGAAAATGTTTGTGCAATCACTCACAGCAGAGGTTCATAGATGATGGCAAATCACAGCATACAACTGTGCCAGGATTCGTGGCACTCTGGCATCTTTGTCTCAATGACAGCAAACATGGTTGCTCTCCAGGGTCTACTGGGACCTTTACCCATAAGGAGGCTATATGCAGGGGAACAGCTTCTCCCCATGGAACACATGGACACCTCAGACCCTGCTGCCTAGTCCTGGGGGTCACCTTTATCTTCACCAGAGCACCACCAAGTACTGAGCTTCAAACCTTTAGACTCTGCACTCCACTGTTTATAGAATCCTGCTGGTACTGAAACTCTCTCTTTTCTTCCCATCGATAGTTTGGGGGAACAGATTTCTTGTTCAGTCTCCTATGAGTCTTTTCACTCTCTCTCTCTTTCTCTCCAGCTACTTTCGGGGGAGTGCTTTTCTTCAAAAATCCTAATGCACCACACTCTCCCCCTTTCTCTTTCTCAGTCCTCTCTCTACAAAACAGCTCCGTACACTCCATGGCTTTTCTTTCCCCCAGTTCACCTCTCTGCACCATGTACCTGCCGCGTTCTGTGGCTCAAGTTAAGCAGATTGTTGTGTTAATCCTCAGATCAATTTTCTAGGTGTTCAAAATGGCTTGGTGCTGATCTAGCTGCATTTCATGGAGGAGACAAGCTCAGGGTCTCCATGCTCCACCATCTTAACTCCTCCTCCTGGAGCCATATTTCTTTTTAATAATTTTTTTTATTTTTTATGTTTTATTTTTGAGAGAGAGCGAGCCCCAGCAGAGGAGGACCAGAGAGAGAGGGAGACACAGAATCTGAAGCAGGCTCCAGGCTCTGAGTTGTCAGCACAGAGCCTGACACAGGGCTCAAACCCACAAACTGTGAGATCATGACCTGAACCGAAGTTGGACACTTAACCAAGCCACCTAGGTGTCCCTCCATATTTTTAAATCATAACATATTCTTCCCCACTTTGGCTTTGCCATCTCAAAAGCTGCTGGGCCTCACTTGGGACAGACACATAATTATTTGTTGACATGGTAGCATGCAGCCTGAGACTGGCTGGTTTATAATCATATATAAGATACCTATTAGGAGCACCTAGAAGTACTTGGCAACTTAAGTTCTTTTATGAATAGGAAAAGCACAAGCCAGAGAAACCAGCTTATTCTTAATAATGTAGTTCCACTTTTAAGCACAGGCTAGAGAAATCTCAACAAAAGGTGGGAGGAACATGCCATATATATGCTCACGAATGCTCAAATAAAACAGGGCAACTAAAGAGGAAACCCATAGGGACTCTAAAAGGCAGAAACTAATGTACCACTTACTGCAATGCTACCCAATTCAGGATGGCTGCAGATTGCAAACTAGATGAGCTATTTTGTTCTGTCGGAATAAGGAAACAAGCTGTGCTTTTCAAGCCAACTCTTTAAGCCAACCTTGAGTCTTCTATAAAGAACTGCAAGCATGATGCTCTTCAAAATGCCAGCCACGGATACTGATGGAAATGCAAGTTTCATGCGCACAAGTGAGGAAAAGACTTTATGTTAGGAATTGGCTTTTCAGCTACACACACTCACCCCCTGCCCTCACATCTTTAATAATAAAACAAACCACACAAAATTTATTTCCAAGCACTTGATCATTCTGAAAAATCAGAGGGAACTTGAGCCAAAAGGGAGGAAAGTAACCCTTCTCCACAAAGGATAAATATCTGCCCCATAATTTATGGGGAATGCAAATCATCCAAGCAGCAGTCTATTGGCATTGACTGTTATTTCATTTAATTAAATGGCTACACAAGCCTCAGAATGCCATGTCTCCTGCCAGCTGACCCTATTCCCATGACCTTCCCTCCACAGAGTTCAGGGGAACATGATACTAAAGAAAGAGATTTCATTTTAACCTAGAGGGAAATATGGATTTGTACATGAAGGGAGGTTAGGTGGTGAGGGATTTTCCCTTGACTAATTTGTGCCATCAAATCCTCTGTGACTACTGTGCATGAGAAACTTACCCTGTCTTGTTGTTGTTTTAATTCAGAGGGCAGTCAGCCTTGTCACTTTTTCATTATCATGCAGCTAAATTTTGCATGCAATGTGTCACTGTTTATGCTGTTTTAAAAAGATTCCAGAACTCAGCATTTTCTATACTTGCTTTTGTTACTAAAATCTTGATTTTTAAGCAATGTTGGGCCTCATGAGTATGCTTTGGGCACTGGAGTTATGATCCTATGATTAGGCTGATTAAGTCTTGGAGGACATGCAGGGTGAAGCCTTAATGGGAAATTTCATGCTGGTTTATCTCACCTACCCACAGAGCTCAAGGTTCATGGGTCCATGCTAGGTCTACCTTAAATGAATCTGCACAGTCTCTGGTCTCCTCTCTTCTTTCCCTCTCTTCTTTCTGATGATTCCCTCTTCAGTTTTTGTTCTTATGACTACACTAATGGATTTTTAAAATTCTTTCATTCTCTTGTATTAAATATGAAAGGGAATGCATTGTACATATGTAATATAGAGTATTTCCAAAATTCTAAAAGGTTCCCTCATGCCCCCTCATTATCTTCCCCCAAAACATAACCACTATTACCTTTCTGTTGGTCACCATAGATTTGTTCTGTCTATTCTTTTACTTCTGATACATGGAATTACACAATATAGTTTATATTGCTTCTTTCATTCATCATCATGATCAGAAGAGTCCTCTGCATTGTTGCACATAGCAGCATTTCTCTCTTTCTTATATTCCACTGTATGAATACACAATAGTTTATTTGGAGATTTTCTACCACTAAAGATCCATTTCAATGCGGATAGTCCCCTCAGGCTTTTTTCTCTATTTGTTATTCTCCTGAGATGTCAACTCCATCTTCAACAGAGTCATACCCATCCAGAAGCCAAGAGCCATTCTAGGTTCCATGTAGATGAGTACATGAAGGAGATATATTCAGACCTTTGAGATCCTATTCTGGAGGAGATTCTAAGTCATTTAGAATCTTTTAAGTGAAAGAAGGAGGAGGAAGAAGAGAAGCAATATTTTCTTGTTAATGTTGACCCCTTTCAAAGTTTAACTTTTTGTCCAACTGATGGATATTTTTAGCAACTACTGTATGCCAAATACTTGTTAGGTCCTAGTAATGAGGCATCATATAAGACAGATAAGGATGCTGTTCTTCTGAAGCTAACCTTCAAAGAAAACATCAGATGGTGATAAAAGCTATGGAGAAAATTAAAATAGGAACGTGCAATGAAATAGCCAGAAAATACCTCTCTGGGGAGACTACAAAATGATAAGAAATAGTCATAGCAAGATAAACAGGGGGAAGCAAACAGGAGGAAACATTCTAGGCTGGCAGAACAACTATATTAATGCTCTTAAGTCAAGAATGAATCCGGCTTCCTTAAAGAATAGAAGGCAGGCTTATGAGGCCAGCACGTGGGCAACACGAAAGCAGCAGAAGATCAGATCAGAGAAGTAAGCAGGAATTAGATCATACATGACTTTGTGGTATAAAGTTAAGATTTTATTCTAAGTACAATGAGAAGCCATTAGAGGGCGTTAAGGAGGAGAGTGACATTGTCCTAGAAATCGAATGGAAAATGGTTTAAAAGGGGTCAGAAGTAGAAACAGAATACCAATGATATGGCAACTTCCTCAAAGGCAGAGGAAGTGGTACCTTGCACTAAGGTGGCAGTAAATGAGGCAAAGACATGGACAGAGTTCAATATGTTTTGGAAAGAATCAACAGAATATGCCATGGGAAAGATGTACCATTACACGAGGCAGCAGGAGGCAGTTAAAGGTAACACACTCAGCTGCCAGCTCTAAATCTATAGAGTTATAGCCACACAACCCTCCAACCCCAACTTCAACTTTGGGCAACCACAAATCTATTCTCTATCTAAACAATTTGGTCATTTCAAAAACGTTACACTTAACCTTTTGATATTGATTATTTTTTCACACAGCACAATTCCCTTTATATCCACCAACAATCATTGTGCATATCAAGAATTTGTTCTTTTTTGTTGCTGGATGGTATTTCATGGTATGAATATTCCATAGTTTATTTCCCCATTCACCCAACAAGAACATTTAGGTTATCTCCAGGTTTTGTGTATTACAAATAAAGTTTCTTTGATAATTTGTGTACAGGTTTCATGTGAATAAAAGTCTTCAGTTCTCTGAAATAAATGCCTAGAGGTATAACTGCTGGGTTGTATGCTAAGTGCACATGTTTTATATGAACTTGCCAGGCTGTTGTCCAGAGTGGCTGTACCATTGTGTATACCCACTGACAAGGTATGAGAAATCCAAATTCTTTGCCTCCTTGCCAGCACTGATGCTATCACTATTTCTAGTTCTAATTCTAATAGGTATGTGGTGATATCTCAACCTACTCTTAATTTCCATCTCCCAAAGGCTAATGGTTTTGAACATCTTTTAATATATACATTTGTCATATGCATATCCTCTTCAGTGAAATGTCTATTGATGTGTTTTGCCCATTTCAAGTTAAATTATTGTTAATACCTTTACTGTTACCTGTCAAGGGTTCTTTATTCTAGAAAAAAGTCTTTCTGTCAGATATGTGGTATGTAAATATGTTCTCTCAATTTGCAACTTTTCCTTCCATCTGCTTAACAAGGTCTTTCACAGAATTGGGGTGCCTGGGTGGCTCAGTTGATTAAGCATCCAACTTCAGCTCAGGTCAGGATCTCATGGTTTGTGATTTTTGAGACTCATATTGGGCTCTGTGTAGTCAGCACAGAGCCTGCTTGGAATTGTCTCTCTGCCTCTCTACCCTTCCTCCTCCCACCCTCGAAATAAACAAATAAACTTAAAAAAAAAAAAAAGTCTTTCACAAATCTTTAATTTTGATGGAAGAAAAAAAAAAAAAAGAAAAGCTGTACCATAATGCTAAAAAAGTATCCATCTTCTTACTAAGCCTCACTCCTATACACCAGGATGATGGAGGAAGGAATGAAGAACCTCAGAGGGAAAGATGATCTTGCCTCACAGTAATCACTTCCATTGACCCATGACATGCAGAAAGTACTTTCACATACACATTCTCACTTTGTTCTTACAACCATTCTACAAGGAAAGGAAGCACACATAAAAAGTGCAAATTTTACAAATAAAAACCTCGGAAATTGAAGGGTATAATGGACTAACCCAAGGATTCTATTAGTAATTACTAATTACAATTAGTAAGTTCCTAATCCAAGATTTGTACCCATCCTTCTGGCATCTGTCCTCTATATTGTTTTCCTGAGGTATCTGCTCTTGTGATCATAATAAATCTTAACTTTTATTGAGTGCTTTATCTTTGCCAGATACGATTGTAATTCATACATATATCACCTCTTTTAATCCTATAATGTAAATACCATTATTGCAGTCCTTATTTTGCAGACCTGTAAACTTAAGGCTAAGAGAGTTTAAGTGACCTTTCAAAGCTATCACGGCTGCCAAATGCTGAAACTAGAGTTTCAGCCAAGGCAAACTCACTCCCAAGCCCATTTCCCCAGTCATAATACTACACTATTATAGACAGAATAAGTAGAGTCTGTTTAAAATCCCATTTGCCACCTCCGGTGTCAAGTATCTTAAAATAATTTTAAACACTAATATTCCCTGAGATTTTTAACAACACCATACTGATAAATTAATATACAAACACTCTGGACATTTTCTTCCTCACCCATGGTATTCATTGAGGGATCTATTTCTAAGCTTCTCTCTTGAGCCTCTGAAAAATTTCTGCCAAGGGGAGATCTGAAGACTTGCCCTTTTACGATTTGAGCCCTAGAAACATCTATCTTTAGCCACCAGTGTAATTAAAGATGTGTCAAAACATGAGGGCTGTCAGCAAGGTTGACTTTATTATTTGCTCAGAAAATATAAAATATCCATTACAGAGCCAGCATTTCATGCTTATAAACATTTCTTAGAAACAAATAGTTTAACAATAGACACTCACTCATCCAGATTAAAACAACTATTTGTGAGATCTCCTTCAAGGTGTCTTCTGCTATTTAGTCAAATGCTACCTTACTTCTTTTTAAAAAAAATCCAATGCAAAAGGCTTATGATTAAAATTCTATTTTAGTTTCATAAACCCAGCATCTGCTATTTAAATACATTCTTTTAGAATTATAACCACTTAGAGTTAGAGTTAGAGTAATCTAAGTGTTTCCAGTTATGGTTGGACAAGCATAGTTCCACAGAGTTTACTATGTGCCCAGGGGCCCCAAGTGACTCGATGACAAAGCCAGGTCTATGTCTGTTTCAGCACAGCAATATCTTCCCATCCCTCTTTCTGTGTTACCTTTACTAGCATATTAACATTCTCTCTCTCCCATAAAGAAAGTCTAGAAACTTAGTCTCTAATTATCTACATAACTCCATATATAACCATATAGTGATCTATATAAAGACTTTACTATCCTTTGGAGCTGGGAAAACTCCTCCAGATCCAGTTCTGATGGGGCTGCACCAACTACCTCAGACAGAGTGAGTCATTCTGTCATCGAGTTCCCAGAAAGTGGTGCTCACATTTCAACTATAATAGTTATCACATTGTACTCTAATTTGCCCTGTTTAAATGCATGTCTCCTCATGCATTTAAAGGACTGTGAGTTCATCTAGGCAAAGACAGTGGCTTAATCCACCTTGCAAACCCAATACTTTGCATAAAATATACCTTCAGGAAAAGTTTCTGCTTATTTGTTTTTAACTTTTTAATGTTTACTTATTGTTGAGAGAGACAGAGACAGAGCGTGAGTGGGGGAGGGGCAGAGAGAGAGGGGGGGAGACACAGAATCTGAAGCTGGCTCCAGGCTCTGAGCTGTCAGCACAGAGCCCAACACAGGGCTTGAACTCACGAACTGTGAGATCATGACCTGAGTCGAAGACAGAGCTCAAACAACTGAGCCACCCAGGTGCCCCTGCATTCAGTAAAAGTTTTTATGAATGAATGTGTTAAATAATCAATCAATTATTAGACACCACCCTTGTCCACTCCTTGAGTCAAAGAGACAGAACAATTGACTTATTAGTGTCATATAAAAGCACCTTTGTCATCATACATTAAAATAAATTAAGCATAAATAAAACAAAGTAGACAGCTGAAGAGATTATTCTGGGTAGGAAAGAGATTATATCAGACTGTATAGTCTATACCAGATTGTATCAGATAAGATATCATGAAACAGAAACCACACAATAATTAAACAGAAGTTTAATATAAAGAATTATTAAACTCAGGAGAATAATTATAAAGATATACAGAGAACTCTAAAGGATACTTTGGATCAAGGGAGAATCCAGAGAAGGAGAAACTTTGAAAAACAACAACTGTGGCTCCCTCCCCAAGGCTGAGGTTCAGATCTCATCAAAGATGTGGTTATGGCCCATGGAATGGTAAAGAAGGTAACTAGTTGCCTGGGTTACTAGGCAAGCCACAGCAAGCCCCGCCCCCTAGGTCCAGTGGAGCTGTGGCTGATGTGTAGGCATGCAGAGGGAGTCAGGCACCGCTGCAGATTCAAGGCCTGGAGCACACAGCGCCTGCACCCGGGAGCCACAGGAGGCAAACCTCTGGGACACAAGCCAACAGAGCTTAGTGGCAGGGCCCGCAGAAGGAGTTGGGATGCCACTGGGGGCACAAGGGCTGGAACATGCAGTGCTCACATCAGGAGGGCCAGAACAAGGCGGTCACTCACTAAGGGACCGCCCACCCAGGTACGTGCACAGCTGGGGCAGAACCACAGCAGCCATGCCGGCACCCCACACACCCCTGACTGAAGGCAGCAGGAGCAGGGGAGAGCAAACACAGTAGCCAGAAAGAGAGCCCCTTCCTCCAGCAATGTCCCTCCAGCTCCCTCTGCTGACAAAGCTCAACATCATCCCACTGCAAAGAAGAAGTGCCCGAGAGTACAGTCCACTATCATACAGCAAATACTGAAGGACATATCTGGAGCCGAGAGACAAGAAACTCATAAGTGGGATCTGATATTCAACAAATAAAAGACGTTTACCCTAAGGTATGATGTCCTCTTGCTCTGTTTCCTCAGTTGCAAAATAGTATCTCTGTCATATATGGCATAAGTAAAAAGCATTGCGCATGCTTAGAACAGTGACAACACATGTGCTGGTCATAATACAGTGTCTACACAGAATAAGAATTCAATCTCAGAGGTGCCTGGGTGGCTGAGTCGGGTAAGCATCCAACATGAGCTCAGGTCATGATCTTGCGGTAAGTTCGACCCCTGCATGGGGCTCTGTGCTGACAGCTCAGAGCCTGGAGCCTGCTTCGGATTCTGTGTCTCCCTCCCTCTCTCTCTCTGCCCCTCCCCCACTCACTCTCTGTCTCCCTCTTTCTCTCAAAAATGAATTAATATTAAGAAAAAATTTTTTAAGAATTCAGTCTCAGGAGTGTCACTCTTCAGGAGTGTCTGGGTGGCCCGGTAGGTTAAGCATTAGATTTTAGCTCAGGTCATGATCTCCTGGTTCGCGGGTTCCAGCCTGCATGGTGCTCTGGCTGGTGGTGCAGAGCCTTCTTGGGATTCTCTCTCTCCCTCTCTCTTCCCCTCCCCCACTTTCTCCCGCACGCTCTCTCAAAATAAATAAACTTTTAAAAAAAGAATGCAGTCAATGTTTGCTGTCATCACTTTCACTGGAACGCAGAACGGGAATCAGAAGACCCAGGTTCCATTCCCAGCCCTGCTGCTACTGACTGGAAGACACAGCAATCAACCGCTCAAAAAGCCTCAGTTTCTGCTGCCGTCAAGTGGCCCTTCCCCACTTTTTTGCGGAGGTGGGAGGAGCTGCTTATTATCCATCACCTCTATCTCTATTTTCTGTTTAAGTCTGTGAAAGAAAAGCTTAAGACCGCTCAGTGGCTGTTCTTACCCAGGCAGGGACACGAGCCGCGGGAGCTGCAGACCAGCTCTCAGGAAGGGGCCGCTGGCACACGGCACCTGCGCCTTCAGACCCGCCTGCGGCCCCCGGTTGAGGATCACTATGTCGGGAAGCTGGAGCAGCCCATTCGCCCCGAAATTATTCCTTTGTCACGGTCTTTTCAGCCCTCCCTTTTCGATCTCTTCGGGATCTCTGTAGAAGGAAGATCACGTGTGCGCTCTGGGGCGTGGTCCCAGAGGGTGCCGCACGTGCGCAGAACTTTCGGGCCAGCGCCCACCACCTGCGAGCCAGTGGGTGAGCTCACTTATCGGCCCATGAGACGGGAATGTCCGCAAAGTACAGAGGAGCGTCTCTGTTGCACAGGTTACTGCACCGTGGTAGGCAGGACAATCCGAGATGCCCGTGTGCGCGGCTGGTGGTCACCCCGGGATTCGTAACCACCGGAAGTCGTGGCTCTGGGAAGCCTGTCTGGGCCAGGTTGGTGAAGGTTCCAGGAATGAAGCGGCCAGCCACAGAAGTGGCTCTGGTGGCAGCAGCAAACTCCAGCACGGCTCCCTGGCCAATATTTTTGGAGGAAATGACACTGACATCAGCTGGGTTTTTAAGGGCGGGAGCTGCCAGTAGAAGCATCTCCCGGGCTCTGTTCAGATGTGTGACTCAGGTGCCATCACTGTGTACTGTCCCATTTGCAAGCCAAGGTGGGTGCCACCTACGTGGGCTCCTGCTGCAAGGAATGTGATGACATCTTCATTTGCAGGACATCAAGGGCTCTGCACACGGTGAAAGTTTCCCTTTAAGTGACATGGAAACCCAGAGCAATGCAGTATGGACCCCACTCTGAGTAGCATGCAAAGGACCTTTCTCACTTTTAACATCCCACTTTTCCATCTCACATGCCCCCACATCCATGCCTTCTGCTCCACACCAGGGAAACCCATTTTGGGGTGTGTAGGGACCCTAAACCTCAAAACTATAGCTAGAAAATAAGAAAGTAATGGTGAAGACACTTACAAAACAACTAACAATCCGGTGTGACAGTTTTCTCAAAGTCTTCTCTGGAAAATGGTAGCACAATTCAACTATTAGTAAGCCTTAATTCATTAGGAAGTTTGCCTAGGGGCACCTGCATGGCTCAGTCGGTTGGGCGTCCGACTTAGGCTCAGGTCATTATCTCATGGTTTGTGAGTTGGAGCCCCGTGTCCGGCTCTGGGCTGATAGCTCAAAACCTGGAGCCTGCTTCGGATTCTGTGTCCCCATCTCTCTCTGCTCCTCCCCCACTTAGGCTCTGTCTGTTTCTGTCTCTCAAAAATAAATAAACGTAAAAAATTTTTTTTTAAAAAAAAGGAAGTTTGCCTAGTGGATAGTAAAGGGCACAGAGAAACTAGGTTTTAAAGACGCATTCAAAGGGAATGGAGGATTCTGTGTAGGGAGGCTGAGGTGGGATTGGATCAAAATGGTAGAGCAGTGCTTCTCAAACTTTAAGGTGCCTGTAATCACCTAGAGATCTCTTTTTATAATGCAAGTTCTGGTTCAGCAGGTCTGGGGCGGGGCCTGAGATCCTGCATTTGTAATGACTGCTGGTCCACAGAATACATACATTCCTGGCAGAGCTGTGGGAACAGGTAGTCCGGGTGTCCAAGACTTCTATCCCTGTGGGTGGGAAGCAAAAGACAAGCTTTTTCAACTTAAAACTTTTGCTTGCAGTCGATGACGTCACGGCAGATGCCTGACTTCCAAAATATCATCCGGAAGAAATGAGCTACAGAAATGCCAATCACTGAGCTCCCATTGCTTCCAACATTTTTAAATAACATCAAAAATAGGCCAGAATAAACATAAACAGACCATGAATAAACACAACAGGTCAGAAATTATTTAAACGATCATCAGATTATACCAGGTGTTCCCAAAATTTCTCAATTTCAAGGGATCCTTAGTGACCCCATGATTTTCTCAGTGTCCCCAGCCCTAAGCAAATAAACAACTGTTCTATTTACTAAGTAGTCAGGTCCCTACTTGGTAAGGTTTTTTGTTTTTGTTTTTGTTTTTTCTGTTTGTTTGTTGCTTATTTTGGGTCCTAAAAACTTAGTAGCTATTTGAAAACAATGATACACTTAAACTGAAGGAAAATATGTTTTTATTTCATCCTTAAATAGCCACAAGTACTTACAAATTGGGACATGTGAGTCTATAGGGACCTGCATAACTTGTCAAATTTTGGAATTAGATTGGACACTGCCACCCACATCCTCCATTCCACTTTGCTTTTCATGTTGTGTTTGTCCCTTATCACAGTAACTGTCAAAAACACAGCTTCACAATATATGACGCCACTAAGAATGTAGTACAATCTTATTGAAGAAACCAAAAACTATCCTGAGCTAGTGGTTTGTGTGGTATCCAAGAAATATCAAATATTGCTATACTTGCCCCTCAAAAACTGAAAATTTTCTGAGGCACCCTAAGGTACTTTACTGCAAGATCATACCCTTTACAAAGTACTAATCATGACCGAAGGCAAAGTAAGAATCCCAAAAGAAGAAATTTTTGCAGGGACTGCTAAAAGCAATACAGCAAAACTCCCCTTAGCTATTAAAGAGAAATCGATTATTCTCTGTCTTGTTAGAACAAAAGCGTATTCTTCTTAAATTAACATTAGGATTCTTGAGACAAAACGCTACGGTCTTTTGAAGGAAATCATCTTCCTAATATCTTCTCAATAACAACACATCACTTTCCCATTAGCAAAAAAGGCTTTGCATATAAATGTTATTATTCTTTTATTTTCTTATTTTATCCCCCATTTCTTTGATGTTCAATTTAAAAGTAAACCTAAGAAACAATTTTGAACATTCAATCTTTACCAAAAAAAAAAACAAAAAAACAAAAAAACAAAAAACTTGATTGATTCAAAGTTTTACTTTATGAACCTACAATTTCCCAGTAGTCCTATTTCTCAATCAGAATTTGAATAATCTTTACAACTTGTATTCCCCCAAACTCAGATTTAATGACTCACTAGGTTCCGAAAGAGAGATAACAGCTGCAGCTCATCCCGCGGTGCTATTCAGTAATGACAATGTTATACCACATTAGCAATTGTGACATTAATAAAAAGAAGCCCATAGGATTAACCAAAGACAGCTGACTTTAGTCAAATGTAGGTCAGGCTTTGTTTGCTCAGAAGCTGGTAATAAATTCCCAGGTAAGTGCTCTCGTGTGTCACACATATATGTCAGGAGCATAATTTCAGCCCCACTAAATGATTCACATTTTTAAGTTTCTGAAAGCCATTTTTGAATTATCGTTAAGCATTTAATTTCACTGCCAGGCCTATAGGCTCCTTAAAATTATTAACTTATGTGACATTACAGCATGTTTTTCCTTTAGGTACCACTTAAAAACACCTAGGAGAATTTCATGTTCACCTTCCAGATACTGAAGTTCTTACTAGAAGAGGCTCAGGGGTCACCCCTAATTTATAGCATAATTATGGGGAAAATGGTGTTGATGGCTAAGGTAGCCATCTATAATCAGCCCTCATTGTTATGGAAATGTCATTGTAAGCCTAATGTGAATATTGCATTCTTAATCAAGTCTTGTGGTCAGCTTTATACAAACAAGAGGTCCAGAACCACACAATCCTAAAATATATTTTAAAAATATAAATACTTTGGAAAACATTTTAGCAATTTTTAAAGGTTATACATGCATCTCCCATAGGATACAGACATTGCACCGCTAGGTATTTGTCTAAGAAATGCAATCACATGTCCACTAAAAGGCCTGCACAAAAATATTCATAGCAGCTCTATTCATAATGGTCCCAAACTGGAAAAAGCCCAAACCAACAGGCAGATGGCTAAAAAAAAAATGGTGGCATACTCATATACTGGAACACCACTCAACAATAAAAAGGAAAGGACCACAGATCTATGCAACAATCATGAATGAATCTCGTAAACACTATGTTAAGTGATAGTAGCTAAACATAAAATGGCATGTGGTGCATGACTCTATTTACATGCAATTCTAGCACAGTCAAACCAATGTGGGTGATAAATGGGAACGGTGGTCCTGGGGTACGGAATGGTGCAGCACTGTCCGGGGGGAGCATGAGGTACTTTGTGAGTAACGAGAAGTTCCCTATCTCGATGGGGTGTAGTATCGTGCACGTACACATTTGTCAAACTCATCAAACTGTTCATTTTAGAGAGTATATAAAGATGTGTATGAAATATGCCTCAATAAATAAAATATATGTGGGTATTCTGGAAGCTCTTTAATTGTATAGTTAAACTTTATTAAGTCAGACACCTTTATTAAATATTTACGTAACTGTAAAATGGGATGAGGTCTTTTATTTATAATCAAAAAGAGATGTCACCCAGAACAGTTACTAATCTAGTTTATCCAAGGAAGGATAAAAAAAAAAAAGGCATAGTTAACTAGTTTCAATTTATTGACATCTTAATTAATTTATTGCACATCCTTCTATGTGCAAATGGCATAACTTGGCATAACTTGATCTGTGCTTATAAATTTGAAAAATCATAAAAATGTCAACTGGTATAAATGCAATTAAGTACTTAAAACTTGTTTATATTAAGCCCAAATATATATAGTATACTCAAAATAGTAAATGATACAAACATCATTTGAATTTCTAACACTAAACAGAATGCAGCTGACTCTTTCAATACAAAACTTGCCCCTGCAACCACTCTAGTTCAGGCCCTTGTTTTTGTTTTGCTTTGTTTTTTAAGTACAGCAGATTCTTTTTTTTTTTTTTAAATTTTTATTTATTTCTAGGAGAGAGAGAGACAGCGTGAGCAGGGGAGGGTCAGAGAGAGATGGAGTCACAGACTGAAACAGGCTCCAGGCTCTGAGCTGGCAGTCAGCACAGAGCCCGACGCGTGGCTTGAACCCACGAACCGCGAGATCATGACCTAAGCGAAAGTCGGACGCTTAACCAACTAAGCCACCCAGGCCCCCCTAAGTACAGCAGATTCTTAATTGGCTTTCCTCATTTTGCCGTCATCCTCCTTTGATTCTTTTTTTAAATTTTTTTAAAATTTTTATTTATTTCTAGGAGAGAGAGAGACAGCGTGAGCAGGGGAGGGTCAGAGAGAGAGGGAGTCACAGACTCTGAAACAGGCTCCAGGCTCTGAGCTGGCAGTCAGCACAGAGCCCGACGCGGGGCTCGAACCCACGAACCGCGAGATCATGACCTAAGCGAAAGTCGGACGCTTAACCGACTAAGCCACCCAGGCGCCCCCTCCTTGGATTCTTTTAACGCCATCGTATTAATCCTTCAGCACAGCCTACAAGAACGTCTCCCACCATATGTCACAATTACATCGAGGTCAGCTCCCTAGCCCGTCAATCAAAATCCAGTGGTCTGACTGCAGTCTGCCTGCCATTATACCTAATCTCATGACCCCCTTATCCCCGGTCTCCCATCAGTCCACAGATCTGCACTGAGGCAGCTGGATGATGCTCCCATTCCTGCCACTGGGCCTTTGCTTAGGCCACCTGGCCATCTGAATTTTATATCCATTTGTCCCTTCCTTACCAGTTTTCAAGACCCACTTTATCTATCACTTCCTCTTTAAGGAAGTTCTTCATTTTCCTCACCCAGAGCAACCTTTCTTTCTTATGAACACTCATCATGTTGTATGCCCAGTTCTATCATAATCATCACTGTCTATCTTATATTTTGAAATGGTTTGGACTCCACCTCCAGAGATAAACACGCAGCTTACAAACTTAGCTCCCCAGCTATCAGAACTTAGGCAGGTTGCTTCATTTCTCTATGCTTCTGTTTATTCACCCATTAAAAAAATAAAATTAAAATAGTACCTTTCTTGGGGTGCCTGGGTGGCTCAATGCACTGAACTCTTGATTTCGTCTCAGGTCATGATTTCATGGTTGTGAGATCGAGCCCTGTGTCAGACTCTGTACTGGACATGGATTTTCTCTCTCCCTCTCCCTCAGCCCCTCTCTGCTGCTCATGTAGATGCCCTCTCTCTGTGCTCTCTCAAAACAACCAAAAATAGTACCTTTCCGATATAATTGTTGTGAACAGAAAATTAGATAATATACAGATAGTCATATTTTAAGTGTTCACTAATATTTTAAGTGTTCAGTAATATTTACACACATTTTAAGTGTTCAGTAATATTTACTCCCAAACCTGCTTGCTATGAGAGAATGAATTCTCTAAAACTGTTTAGCTTTATTTAAAGAATTGGAGGAACTTGTAAATGGAGAGTTTTGAGGATCATCAAGTTATACCAGAAGGTTGGAGGAAGATAACTTTTGCTGTGATTTCCAAAATAGAAATAAGTTAGGTTTCAAAAACTGCAGAATGCTGATATTAATTCTAGGCAGGAACAGTCTGGTGAAAAGGAAAACAAAAACAAAAACAAAAAAAAAAAAAAAAAGGAGAAGTCGTCCAGGTACCAAGGAGAAATGAAAACACATGTCAACATGAGGACTCCTACATGAATATTCAAAGCAGCTTCATTCATAATAGCTAAAAACTAGAAACAAATGTCCACCAACAGGGAAGTGGATAAACAAAATGTGTTCTATCCCTACAACAGACTATCAGTCAGCACTAAACAGGAACACGCCACTGGGAGAGTAACAGTGTGGGGAATCCCAAAGTCTTTATAGTGAGAAAAAGAAGCCAGACATACAAAAAGAAGTGCATACTATATACTTCTCTCTGTATGAAATTCTAGAAAGTATAAGTAACCTATCATGACAGAAAAATCAGTGGTTGCCTCAGGATGGGAGATAGAGGGAGGGGTTGACTTCAAAGAGGCAGGAGGAAACCTTGCAAGTTGGTGGAAATCTCTGCATCTTAATTAGTGACAGTGGTGGTTTCCAGGGACTATACATAATTCTGTCAAAATTCATCAAATTGTACATTTCAGATTTATGTAAATAAATTACACCTCCATCAAACTAATTTTTTAAAATCTTTTTAATATTTATTTATTTTTGAGAGAGAGAGAGAGAGAGAGAGAGAGAAAACAAGCAGGGGAGAGATAGAGAGAGAGGGAGACAGAGAATTCGAAGCAGGCTCCATGCTCCGAGCTGTCAGCACGGAGCCCGATGTGGGGCTCAAACCCACAGACCATGGGATCATGATCTGAGCTGAAGTTGCATGCCCAACCGACCGAGCCACCCAGGCACCCCTCCATCAAACCAATTTTTGAAAAAATAAGCAAAAAGTAAAGAGGGCCTAAGTCAATAAGACCCTGAAAGAGGAGTGGGGCTTATTGGAACACAGTATATTTTCATTAAGAAAGTATCATATTCATCTGGCAGTTTTTCCTTCTTCAGCAGGGCTACTTGGTTGCAAATCTGGCAGTATAGTAGCTGCAACGTGCCTGAGCCTCAGCAGGATATTTGAAGAGATTTTTCCTGATACACTGTGACATCAAGTAAAATTTTACAGCATAGGTGCAAGGACAACAACTGAAGAATTGGGTGATGATTCCTGTGTCATCCTAGAAGTGTCAGACCACATGGTTCAATATCCAGTCTGCTTAACGTTTTTATCAGTTATTTGCATGAACACCTAAGGGCACAGCCATCAACTTCATGTTGACCGAACATTTGCTATGTTAAACAAAAGACAAGAATCTAAATGCTCTTAACAGCAAGAGCAGTAGTTTAGATCTAACAAGGTGAAACTTCACAAGGACAGCTATTAAATAACTGAATTGAATCCAAAATCTAGCTTTCCAAGTACAAGACAGAAGCTTCGTGCCACACCAACAGGACAATAGAAAAAGAAGCCTCAGGGGCATCATCAGTAATAAGTTCAGTGTCAGTTAGCAATGAAATGGAACGCTTAAGGAAGTTAACATGACCTTCAGTTGCATCAAGAGAGATATGAACTTTAAAAGAAAGGAGGTGAAAATCTTGTTCTGTTCTCCACAATAGGCTTACACTAAAATATTGCATTAATGAGAAAGCAACAGGGGTTTTTAGCCTAGAGGAGAGGAGAGAAGACTGCAAGGGTAGGAGCAGGAGTGGAACAAGGAGAATAGGGCAGGATATGTTTACGGTAATGTCATAGATTATAGGTGGCCGCAAAATCTTTGTCAGTTCTCTCCATCAAGAAGCGGAGTTAGATTTCCCAGCATTTGAATCTGGGCTGCCCTGTGGCCATTTTGACCAAGAAAACGAAGGGAAAGCGATATCATGCCAGTTCCAGGCCCAGTCTTAAAGAAGACTGGCAGCTTCCATTACCTGTGTCTGAGAACCAAGTCACCCATATATGGAGTAAAATATCTCAAGCAGCTTCATGTACCATAATCGAGACACCCGGCCAACAGCCGCAGCCACGCTCCCTGCCAGACCATGTAAGTAAGCCACTTAGAAGTACATCTCTAGGGGCTGCCTGGGCGGCTTAGTCTGTTAAGTGTCAGACTTTGTCTCAGGCCATGATCTCACGATTGTGAGCTCAAGCCCGGGTTTGTTATACAGCAAAAGAAAACTTGCCTCTTCAAATATATGAAGAGCTATTGTATGCTTGGCTGCATGGGCTAGAATTAGGACTGATATGCATAACTGATGGCACGATAGAACTTCAAAGTTAAGACTAGGCAGAGAAATCCAGAAGAAGGGAGTGCCAGAGTAGTGGGGCTTGTGTGGTGTTAGTAGTGGCCTTCAGGACATAAACACAGAATCTAGATCGGAATGCCCCAAAATGCATGGCTAGCCCAGGTTCAATTTCAAATGGCATTGGTTCCTAAGGATTCCATCTGAAGTGGCAGAGATGGGCATCACAGTTCCAGACGGATTCCAGTCAACCAATGATTGGGGATAGACAGACAGGAAAAGACTGGAAAGTTAAGATCCTAGTTAAAATTCTGAGTGGGATGTTGTTAGAGGGACCACACCAAACCAGACAGAAACAAAGGCACAATGATGGTACCGGAGGGAGAGCTTAAATGGTGTAGCCGGGAATGCCCCGCCCCACCCCACCCCTGCCTTAGACCCATCAGACATCAGATCTGACTCTTGATCCCATTCTCTGATAGAAGCGTACCATCAGGCTAGATTAATTTAGAAACCAGCTAACTGAGGAATTAGTTTAGGAACTAGACAGAAAGCAGCTCTTCAGTATCCTTAGCTGGGGGGACTCTGAAAGAGGTTTCTGAGGGGACCTACTGAAAAGTGGCTTCAGTTTAGCACAAGAAAACATTCTCAGAGAGATATATTCCAATGCTGGTGGAAGGCTGAATTGTCACCTGCCTGCAGATCTACTGAGATGATGCACTCATCTCATAAGAACGATGTCAAATAACTTTTAAATTCTCTTGCAACCTAAGATTTCCCAACACCCAACATACACAAGAGGGCAAAGTGCTTGAACAGAGTACATAGGTACTCCACAAGGGGTGCCTGGATGAACAGAGAGACACACGTATGAATGAACAAATGGATAAATGGAAATGGATGGATGCATAGATAGATGAATACTGCAGTCTGACATTTTCAAATACTCACACTGCCTGTCCACAAACACACTAACTGTAGGAAATAAACTGGACTCAGAAGAGGAGAAATCGAAAGATATTTGTGCCATGGAGTGGCTCAGTGGGCTGATCTTGATCGGCTCAGGTCATGATCTCAAGGTTTGTGGATTCAGGCTCCGCGTGGGGCTCGTGCTGACAGCTCAGTGCCTGGAGCCTGCTTCAGATTCTGTGTCTCCCTCTCTCTGTGCTTCTCCCCTGCTTGCTCCGTGTGTGTGTGTCTCTCTCCCAGATAAACATTAAAAAAATTTTTTAAGTGTATTTGTTCTGGAAGTTTGACAAACACTTAAGTATCCAAATATATGTTGCATTTTTATAGTTATGAAAGCAATTTCCTAAGACATTGAAAATTTCCTATGAAAATCTCTTCATTTGTTCTGACCGGTTCAGTCTGAGCAGGCATCACTATGACCCTGTCTAATATGAAGGTCGATTTCCCAGCTGTTCTCTGTCAGGAACCCTGAGCGCCAGGACAGAAGAGAGGCGAGAAACAGAGGAGCACTGACCAGTGTTCAAAAGTTCTACTGGCTTCTCTTCCAGGTGACTGTTCATCTTTCAATTGTTTTTACATGACTTGCATCTATTTTCGACCACTGCTCCTGTCACACCCTCCCCAGTGTGGATGTTTCTGCCAGGTCGTGACATGAACTTTACACCTCCCACTCATCCACTCAGTTACAGGGCTCTTCATGGCAAAGGCTTTCTTTAAATACACTTGCTGACATCTTCATGCACAAAGAACGTCTTGCTTGCCCAGGCAGAGAATGAAGCTCTGAGTTCTACAGAGTGGTTTGTAAATTTTTTTAACCCAAACCCAGAGACCAGAAGGCATTTTATATCATGACCTAGTACACAGAACACATATAAAACAATACAACAGTTACCTAACTTGGTGCTATGCATTCTAATATTCTCTACCCTATTTCATTTTTTAGGCTGCCAGTCAGAACCCACTAATTTGATTTTATGACACACTAACACAGAGTGACTAGTGCTCTGAAAAGCACTACTTCAGGGATAATTATCATTAGTATTTACAGAGTGTGGCAGTGGACCAAGTGCCCCAAAACTGTGTTATCAGCATGAGAAGCAAAGCCAGATTCCCCCAAAATCTATAAATAATATAACCACTTTCTAAGAATGGAATTAATAAGGGTTAATGCATAATGGATGAGATTAGCTAAATGTAGAAATTAATTCAAGAAAATGAAGGGCTGCAGGGATTTGAAAGTACTGAAGCCCAATCAAGGTGTCCAGGATGTACAGTGTGACATCAGCCTTCCTGGATTACAGTTCTAATGTGAGTTTGAGACCACACGGTTTTATCCTACCTTGTGTGAGGAAATCCTGTTGATAGCAGGAACCGACTGTAGTGGGGTCTTATAAGTGAGAAGTCAAAATACAACGACTTTTTAGTGGGACCCCCATCCAGGAGCCCTGAACAAATATCCATTCTGCTTGGCAGCTTAGGGACAGGAGAGAAGTGGGGCATCAGGCTGACAACTCAGTGACTCAGGCTGTCCCCTTTCTCTTCATTTGGATCCACTACACAACTTGTGATTGAAACATTCATTTCCCAAACATGTTTTCCACGCATGCTAAGAGCACACTATCCAGCTAATATGAATTTCTCCTCTGCTTGCCTGTTATGTTTTTCATTGTAAATTAATAGATTCAGGATCTTGATCAGAGCTTGGTTGTATGATCCTTTCTGTGTTGAATGAAATATCAAGGTTGTGCAAGGCAAAAAACCAGACCTAGAATAGGCCAGTCTTGTTAGAATGATAGCACTTGGGGAAGAGCTTGCCTGGGCAGCCAGCCTCTCTCCAAGAAAGCCCTCTCTCAACTGTATCACTCTACCTGTAACAAGTTATTCAGAGGTTGATAAATGACAAACCAAATAATAATGTATTGGTTTTGTAGAGGCAGGCATTGACTCTAGCCAGCTAGAGCAAAGAAGCGTTATTGAGACCCAGTCAGATTTGCTTTCCCATACAAGGGCTGTGTGTGGTCCAAACTCCCACAGACTAATGTTAATATTTTTAAGAGAAGACTAAACAGTCTGTGTCACAGGTCTGATGACCCATCTCACGCCTTAATATTTAAAATCAACTGGTGGGTCTGGCTTTTCTAGGCTCCTCAGTGTCACTCATCCACTTCACACACATTTCTTGAGCGCCCATGTTCAGAGGTCACAAAAGAAATAAGGAAGGGGTCCACCCTCAGGGAAGTCAAAAACTGGAACAGACAAATAATTATAAATCAGTGTCAGAAATAGCATTATATGCAGTATGGAGTCATGACATCCTGTAGGATCGACTCAGGAATATGGAAGATTTCACAGGAAGACATTTGGGGTAAATCGTAAGGGAGAATTGGAGATAAAGAGACAGACCAATCGAGAATCTAGGAAGAGAGAACATGCACAGGAGTTAGGATTGGCTGGATTAGAATGGTTCCCAGGAGTTTAAAGAGGACATTTTAGGGGCACCTGGGTGGCTCAGTCAGTTAAGCGCCTGACTCTTGATTTTGGCTCAGGTCATGATCTCATAGTTAGTGAGATCCAGCACTGCATCAGGCTCCATGGTGACAGCGCAGAGCCTGCTTGGGATTCTCTCTCTCTCTCTCTCTCTCTCTCCCTTTGCCCCTCCCCAGTGCTTGCTTGCTCTCTCTCTGTCTCTGCCTCACATGCACACACACACACACACACACACACACACTATAAATGAACATTTAAAAAAGAGGACATTTTTAGGGGCACATGGGTGGCTCAGTCAGTTAAACAGCCGACATCAGCAGCTCAGGTCACCATCTTGTGGTTCGTGGGTTGGAGCCCAGCATCCAGCTCTGTGCTGACAGCTCAGAGCCTGGAACCTGCTTCCGATTCTGTCTCCCTCTCTCTCTGCCCCTCCCCTGCTCATGCTCTGTTTCAGTCTGTCTCTCCAAAAATGAATAAAAACGTTAAAAATTTTTTAAAAAGAAAATGACATTTTTGTTGTTGCAGATTTGCTTTATTTGTTTTTTGGGAAAGAGAAAGAGTGTGTGCATGCACATGGGGTGCATGGAGGAGGGGCAAATGCAGAGGGGAAGACAGAGAGTCTTAGGCAGGTTCCATTCTCAGCACAGAGCCAGTTGGGGGGCTCAATCCCATGACCCTGGGATCATGCATGAACTAAGCCAAAATCAAGTCAGATGCTCAACCGATTGAACCACCCAGGTGCCCTGCAGATTTGCTTTATTTTTAAGGAGAAGAGTATCACAATTTGTTTTGTTTTGTTTTTAAATTTTTTTATTTATTTCTGAGAGAGAGAGAGAGAGAGAGAGAGAGTGTGTGTGTGAGCAGGGGAGGGTCAGAGAGAGAGGGATATACAGAATCTGAAACAGGCTCCAGGCTCTGAGCTGAGCTGTCAGCACAGAGCCCAACGTGGGGCTCAAACACAGAACCATGAGATCATGACCTGAGCCAAGTCGGGTTAACAGACTGAGCCACCCAGGCACCCCAGACTTTCACTTTTTAAAGGACTCGGGCAGAAATGTAGTATGGACTGGAGTCAGTGGCAATAGTAGAGACAACGTCCAATAAGCTTACTAAATATCACCAACACTAGATTTGTTAGGGGTTATTTAAAAACTAAATGATACACACAAGACTATTATACTAGTTTTCTTTTGTTTTCTTACAAAAATGGAATTAAGCCTAATGTGAACTCTTGCCACAAGAAATACAAATAGCTTTCACGATGATCTGTATTGTTCTACTTTTTCCAAAGCCATCCAAAATGACAGGAGAATCTTTTCAGTAGGAAAGCACTACCACCTTTAGCTGATTTTTCCCACACATTATTTGTCTCTTTTTATATAATCTTAAAATATATGATTGTGTGAAAGGACACTCACTAGAAGTGGCAATGCTTGGCAACTTTCTTTTTTTGTTAATGTATATTTATTTTTGAAAGAGAGAGATAGAGCATGAACAGGGGAGGGGCAGAGAGAGAGGGGGACAGAAGATCCGAAGCAGGCTCCAGGCTCCAAGGTGACAGCAGAGAGCCTGACACAGTCCTAGAACCCACAAACTGTGAGATCATGACCTGAGCCAAAGTCAGACACTTAATCAACTGAGCCACCCAGGTGCCCCATGCCTGGCAACTTTCTGCTGTTTCCTAAACTGTCATGCATAGGGGGTCCAGGCTCTACAGATGTCCAATTCCCTCTTCAGGATGGGTGCTTTTAGAGTGCCCAGAGCCCAGCCAGCAGGGGTGGGGGACGCCAGGTGCCCAGGTCTGGCATCAGGTATCAGGATCAGTGGAAATGTCGGGAAGGACCATGTGTAGAACTGGGATGGCATGGGCTGCCTGGGTGGCTCAGTCGGTTAAGCGTCTGACTTCGGCTCAGGTCATGATCTCGCGGTTTGTGGGTTCGAGTCCTGTGTTGGGCTCTGTGCTGACAGCTAGCCTGGAGCCTGCTTCTGATTCTGTGTCCCCCCCTCTCTCTGGCCCTCCCCTGCTCATGCTGTCTGTCTCTCTCTCTCAAAAATAAATAAATAAATAAAACATTTTTAAAAATTAAAAAAAAAAAAAAAAGAACTGGGATGGCTTTCGAGCCCCAAACGCATGCCAGAGAGGAAGGGTCTAGGTAGACAGGCCTTAGGATGGAGGCAGGTAGGATGGTTCAAAGCCAACATGGTGAGGAAAGACCCAGAGTTAGTCCTGCACCAATCAATGAACAGTGGCAGTAACTATTTCTCCCAGGATTTTTGAGATGTGGTTAATATACATCCCTTTATAAGTTTAAGGTATACAGCATAATGAATTCACTAACACTTATTGTAGAATGATAACGATAGTATGTTTAGTCAGTCTCCATCATTTCACGTAGATACAATAAAAAGAGAAAGCAAAAACGGAAAAAAAATTCATTGTGATGAGAACTCTTAGGATTTACTCTCTTAACATATATGTACAGACATCATGCTATATACCACCTCCCTGGTATTTACCTTATAACTGGGTTTTTGTACCTTTTGACCCCCTTTCATTAGTGACTACTTTATGGGATGTAGTGGGTAAAGTCATACCCAAGGAGGGGAATGCATTGAGATTATTTTCTTCCCTCTTCATTAAAAAGGATTAGTGTTTCTGCCAAATGCAGGTACGGCACATTACTTTATAAATGCTTATACGGTATCAGAAATAAGTATAGCCAAGCAAATTTATTTCTAAAATCAAAGTTTGAGAGGACCTGCAGGCACGGAAAAATCATATATTTCCTAAAATAAGTTTGAGAGCTTCTTATAATTGTTCATGAGTCATTGACTCATATAAAAATGAGTAAAATAAAGTTGATTTTGTTATGATGTCAGAACATGCTCAAATTGCCAATTTTTGTTTAAGCTGGCATTTATTTGTTTACATGTTTATGTGCACCATATTACAAAAACAACCAGATGGCTCAGGGGAGCAGATAGAAACTGTTGACACACCATCTTCCTGAACTACAGTTAAGAAGCAGTATTGTCACTGGGCTGCCTGGGTGGCTCAGTCGGTAAAGCATCCGACTTTAGGTCAGGTCATGATCTCATGGTTCATGGGTTCGAGCCCCACATCAGGCTCTGTGCTGATAGCTCAGAGCCTGGAGCCTGCTTCGGATTCTGTGTCTCCCTCTCTCTCTGTCCCTCTCCTGCTCACATTCTGTCTCTCTCTCTCTCTCTCTCTCTCTCTCTCAAAAATAAATAAACATTGGGACACCTTGGTGGTTCAGTTAAGCGTCTGACTTCAGATCAGGTCTTGATCTCACAGTTCGTGGGTTTGAGCCCCATGTTGGGTTCTGTGCTGGCAGCTCAGAGCCTGGAGCCTGCTTCAGATTCTGTGTCTCCCTCTCTCTCTCTGACCCTCTCCTGTTCACGATGTCTCTCTCTCTCAGAAATAAGTAAAAGATTAAAAAAACCTTTAACAAAAGTGAATAAATACATAAACGTTAAAAAAATTTTAAGAAAATGATTCGACTAAAGAGTATCATAAGCTGTTTTTCATTTCAGTCACATGTTTTTCCTTCTATGCTATAATTCCTCCTTTTCCATGTATATGTCGCCACAGGCCCAGTTAGCCACTAAGCATGTACTACTAGCATGAGAGTACCACAGCCAGCTTAGGCTTCTATGATTGACCAGCAATACTGCTCTCTCCAATTGCACTCACACAAGTGGCTTAAAGTGCTCTACAAATTCAAAATAATGATGAAAAGGAATGGATGAGCTTTTGAAAACACAGAAATAATAAGGTAGTTAATAGTGCTGTGCATAGTCTCATATATGAGGCTGTTTGAAAATCTACAAAATTACATTTTATTCAAGATTTCATTGATGCTTTAATATAAAAACACCTCCTTTCGGGGTGCCTGGGTGGCTTAGTCGGTTAGGCGTCCGACTTTCGCTTAGATCATGATCTCGCGGTTCGTGGGTTCGAGCCCCGCGTCGGGCTCTGTGCTGACAGCTCAGAGCCTGGAGCCTGTTTCAGAGTCTGTGTCTTCCTCTCTCTCTGACCCTCCCCTGCTCACGCTGTCTCTCTCTCTCCTAGAAATAAATTAAAATATTAAAAAAAAAATCCACCTCCTTTCTATTTTTAGTTCATCAAGAGAATATAGAGAGGAATTGATATTTCATTTTTTAAGTGCTGATGCTATTATAATATTACAAAGTTTTTTGTTTTTGTTTTTGTTTTACCTGTGGGACTTATATAAGAAAGAAACATTTACAAATACTTCCCCTACTCCAGGACTTTTAAAAGCTGCTTGAGACGTACCTGGGTGCCTGAAGTTGGTTAAGCACCTGAGTTCAGCTGAGGTTATGATTTGATGGTTCGTGAATTTGAGTCCCACGTTGGGCTCTGTGCTGACAGCTCCAAGCCCGGAGCCTGCTTCAGATTCTGGGTCTCTTGTCTCTCGAACCATTCCCTACTAATGCTCTTTCTCTCTCTCTCTCTGTTTCTCTCTCTCTCTTTCTGCGTGTCTCTTTCTCAAAAATAAATAATAAAAATTTTAAACTTAAAAGTTAAATACATAAAAGCCACTTGAGATCACTGTAACCAGATTAGTGAGGTCCGGGTCAATTAATACTTAATTATCACAAGGTTGAGGAGCAAAGGCATGTTGTTAAGATACATGAAGGAACTTTGAGGGAAAGATCTGTTCTCTAGCAAAAAAAGAATGTAGCAAATATGGTTGCCTATAAGAAACACTGATAGTGTTAAAGCTTCAAGTCAATCATCCTTGTAGCTATTAAAAGAAAAACCCTCAAGATTAATGAAACATTTGCCTTTCTTAGTAAACCTATTTTGGACAGAAGCTCAGCCTTGTGATGACAAGATAAAGAATAAATATAAAATTAACTTAAATATTATGATAAATGATACATAAATATTTCCTACCCTTTCATCCTTTCTCAATAAAGGGCAATGACTTAAATCAGTGCTTTGCGTCTTCTAAAGTCCTTGTGTTAATGGTTTCTTTACGTAAAAGTTTTATTAAATGACATTAAAATTCTTTCAACTCTAATTTTAAACTAAGCAGAAAGAAAGAATCTAGGACTTACAATAATTTATTTCTGCATTAGCAAGGAATCTTTTCTTTAGTCATGAAAATTCAGTTGAAAAGGGCGTAGTAAAACAGCCATTCTTATCTATTTCTTGATGAGTGAATAAATTTGTATAACCTCCTGAAAAAGCAATTTGAATATATCAAGAGACTTATAGTAGTTATCTTTTCTTACATTAAAAATTACCTCAAAAACAACAGACAGTTTTATCTTACAGATTCTGTGGGTTAGGAATTGAGGAGTAGCTCATCATGGTAGCTCTGGTTCGGAGTTTCATGAGCTTAGAGTCAATATGGTGTCTAGGGCTGTATTCATGGACAGGCTTGTCTGGGACTACTGGGTTTGCTTCCAGAATGACTTCTTGCCTGCTATGGGATGGAGGGGCTGGAATAGCCTGTGAGCAGAGGTCCCCACATCGGCCTTCCTGCAAAGTTGCTTGGCCATCCTTACAACATGTCGGTTGGCTTTTTCAAGGCAAGTGTCCCAAAACTGAGCAAGGAAGAAGAAGTCACTGGCTGGTTACAGCTTAGTCTCTAAAGTCATACACGTCACTTCTGCCACAGTCTATTCATTAGAAGTGAGTCACTAAGTTCATCTCATACTCAAGAGGAGTGGAATTAAGAGACATCTGTTGAAGTAATCAAAGAAATTTTAGGCATACTTTAAAACCACAACAAGCTCTTAAAATATTTTGGGAAAGTTCTCCAAATCACTCACACACACACACACACACACACACACACACACACACACACACTTTTATGCTATTGTTCATTGCAGTGGTATTTACAAAACAGAATTATAAAAACCTTCAATATCCAACGGTTGGGAAAATGTTGAGCAAAGCAGGATATGTGCATGTTACGTAGGAACTTCAAATAACGTTTTCCAAGAATATTCAGTAGTATAGGCAGTGCTTCTCTTATAACCTTATGTAGGGAAAATATAATATGAAAAATATAAATGGAAAAAAATTTTAAAGAAATAAATCAAAATGTTAAAACCAGTTGCCTTTGGGTGTTAGAGTTGAGTGTCAGTATTCTCCTTTCCCTATTTTTTAATATTTTCACATAATGAAGCATCCAGTTTCCTCTCATCCCAGCTCATGATGTACTTACATGCAGTCTGTATGCAATACTCTTTTAAAACATACAAGTATGTTTAAGAAGCAGTTTCCTAACTTTTAACAGGAGAATTTCTTTAGTCCTTTTGAAATTATCAAATTAGTGATTTTTTTCCATTATAAAACCCCAAAGTGAAAGACATAGCAAAATAGACATTCTAGTTCATTGCTGATAATGGGGAGAATGCCTATATCCCCCTCCACAAGGGATCTTGTTAAGTTCAGGAGAGGCCTGGAATGGTGCTGGGAGGAGACAGGACGTGTGTCATGAAGGGCATTTGAAGGCCAGGCCTCAGTACAAGCAAGGTGGAGAGCTGACCCCATACAGTATTCCTGGACCCACAGGCTGGGACCAGGCATTGTACCAACACAGCTCATATGAACTCACATTGTAACTATATATAGCCTCTCTTAGCCACTCCCCTGAGAGTTTTCCACAAAGCAGGTCTGCAAGGGGCCCTCTTATGAATGGGATTCAGGGGTCTGACCGCTTAGCCTCCACTCACCCCATTTCATCCATGTTCCTATCACAGACAATTGTAACAGATACTGTCTGCACTCCACCCAGATCCCCTGGAATCCTCCTTACCACTCTGTCCATCCCCCAGCTTCTGGATGCCTGCAACTTTCTTCAATGAGCTCTGGCTGCAAATACACACAGTTGAAAATGTCTAAGAATTCATATATGATTCACTTGTACCAAACTTGTGTCCTAACATACACACACACACACACACACACACGCTCATGCACACATGCACACCCCCAACACACACAAAGAGCAGTCCTTAGCCAACGACTGATGGAAATAAGAATATGAACACCCAGCTCCATTGTCTCAAGCCAAGACAACCTCAAGGTGTAATTTATGCTCAGAGCTTCCCTGGAGATTGGTCTGAGACTGGAACTTGGCCTGAAATATTACTGTCTTGGTGTCTCTCCTTCCCTACTCTACTTCCCCACACTCTCTCCAATTCTCCTGGGAGTTTTTTCTTAATAAACCCTTTGTATAAATTCCTCTTTTCAGAGTCAGCTTGTGCAGAATTGATGAAAAGCCCAAAGGCTAGATGGAATTGAAGTGCCTGTAAGCCAGGGATGTTAAGGTCCTTCAATACAAAGAACATCCCACATAACAAAGGATTGTCTTGTCCCAAATGGCCATAGCCCCCTGACCAAGAAAGAGAGTGTGAGGGGAAGGGGAAAGGGAAAGCAAGATGGGGAGAGAGAAAGAGAAGTAAAGAACTCAGCTCAGACCAAATACAGAAAAACTCCAAAGTTTAAATTTGGTTCAGGAGGAGGAGTTAATTGATGACATGGAAAAGCAGTAGCCAGAGAGAGGTAGGGAGAAAACCGGGGGAGTGGGAAAACAAGAAAGCCAAGTGTTCCAAAAAGGAGAGGGTATCAGCAGAGTCAGGTGCCACTGAAGCCACACAAGGCAAAAATGGAGAATTGGCCACTCAGTTTTCTCCATGGAAGTCACAGGTGCCCCTGACAAGTGAAATGTCTAAGGGGAGCTGTGAGGGTGGGGTCGGAGTAAGGAATGAGTAGTGTAAAGGAAGAGGAGAAAGCTGGCGTGTTGGGCCATGAATAGGTGCGGAATGATGAGAGAGTGGTTTGAAAGGAATTTGGGGCAAGGGAAAGTTTTGTGAGAACATGTTTATATAGTGATAGGAAAGATTCAGTAAAGAAGGTGCAACAGATGGTACATGAGAGACAGGAGAAAACAGAAAGAACAGAGCATGCATGTCAAGGGATGGGATAGAGATCTCCCAAAATATATTCACCTTTCCCCAAGGGCCCCAGTTCTTAAAACCCTAATGCTTGTTTTCCTACACAGCAGCCCACCTCTGACCCCTTCCAAGGAGAAAGGAAATGCATTAATTTTTCACAATGACTCACCCTCCTCAAACAACAGACTGAAAGACTTCCTGCTAAAGTTCACACAAAAACCATAATAAATCTCCTCTTTTTTATTTGGTTCTCACGCTGAACTCAGTCTTGAATAATGTCCAGGACAGGTGGGGGAGGTTGACTTCAATTTTTGAAAGACAAAAATCCTCCTCTAAGACCTCCTCTGGACTTCTGTGACCTCTGAGGAAGTACACTGCTCAGATCTTCCTAGATAGACTTTGCTGCAAGGAATGTGGTTAGTTGACCAACCTCAGGTGCTATGTCTGTGAGATCTGTCCCAGCATTCACATTGAGGCCACGCTCTTCCCAGGTGGTGCTCAGCCAGTGACAGAGCACCACAGGGCACCTAGAACCATGGCTTCCCAGCCCACTAAGACAACTTTGGCAATCTTTGCCCTGGAGCTCCCCACCAGCCTGATCTAGATTTTCTCAGAGTTGCAGTTTAATCTTAGGTCCTTCCCCCAGAGCCCCCTTCCTCCCCTCCTCTCCTTCCACAGGTGTCACACCTGCCACATGGTCTGAAGATCCTAATTGCTCCTGTGACCTCTGCCCTTTATCTTTCACAGGTATTTCCTACAGCAAACTTCTCACATTTCTAATTCTGTCTTGGTGTCTGCTTCCTGCAAGACCCAAACTCACATAGATTCCTCTTCCTTTGGGTATCCAACACCGCCCCAAGATTAGGACTGTGTTGGGCACCTCAGTAGCTCAGTCGGTGGAGCTTCCAACTTCAGCCCAGGTCATGATTTCGTGGTTTGTGAGTTTGAGACCCACATGGGGTTGCTGATCTCAGCACATAGCCCACTTTGGATTTTCTGTCCCCCTCTCTCTCTGTCCCTCCCCTGCTTATGCTTTCTCTCTCAAAAATAAATAAAACACTCAAACATTTTTTTAAAAAGATTAAGATTGTGTTAGCTCACCATTTTGATGATTTTACATGTATGCATTTCAACCAAAGCCTTGGCATCTGTAGAAATATTAAATCAAATCTTTGTACTTTCAAGACATGGATGATTAACAAATTGTTGTTATTATTGATAGCTATGCTAGAGTTATAAATGATTATTGTAACCTCCAAAGGATCTTGCACCAACTCATATTTGTCTGTTCGCCATTGAGTAAGAATAGTTCAATAGATTGTTATTCTTATTTGCTCTTTTCCAACAAAGAAATCACAGTGCACAGTTGCCAAATGAATAGACTGGAATAATATCATGATACAAATAGAGCAAAGAAACCACCCAAGCATTCGTTACCCGTAGGGTTCTTGGTTACAAGCAAAAACTAACTTAAGCAATAGGCAATTTATCAACATGATATAGGGTAGTGGAATGGAGACTGACAGGGTACCAGAGGCCAGGGCACCAGGTTTGGGAATGGATTGAAAGAACCAAGGGAGCCCTGAGGGCCAAGATGCTGGCAACAATACTCAGCAATCATGTCATGGTGGAAAATCCTGGACAACATTTTGGCCATTGCCGCAACAAGTCACCCGCAACCATCTCTGATACCTGTGTGTCCAACTGCTTGGGCTCAAGTCAAACAGCTTCCATGTGGTGGAAGGTAGGGGGGTAATGGGGGGGGGGGGGACAGGCACTATTTCTAACATGTCTGTAAACAAAGGGGAGAAGAAATTCCTTCCCAGGATATTAAGATGGTATCATGAAGGTGCTAACTGTTGGGAAGATGAAAGTTAAAAAGACAAAGATCTACTGCACACATCTAGATCCCAAGCCAGTCCTTTTCCATCATCCGAAGGCATGGGAAGTTTTTTCAAAGAAAATCTTAGAGCAGTGTTTCTCAGCTTTGGCTGATGGAAGAATCATCTGGGGAGCTTTTATGAATCCTACTGGACGGGTCGAAACCCAAACCAATTAAGTAAGAATTTAGGGAGTGGGACCCAGGCATCAGTACCTTGTAACGCTCCCCAGAGCTCCCATGCAGCCAAGGTTGAGCACTGCGGTATTACCATAAAGCCCAATACACAAAACAGACAAAGCAGCCTTGCTCAAGTTGGGCGGGGAGACTGGCAAAGCTCCCCTTCTGCTGGTCCCCGAGGCATTTCTGAGGAAACCTTTTATACCGGCACTTAAGATAGGTTGTAATTGTACATTGTTGACAGGCTGATTTTCTCACACCCAAATCCACTGTCAGTTTGGCTCAATCTTCAAAAGATAATCAGAATGTGACCACATTCTCTGGCCACCACTCTGGCCCGAGCCAGGGTCCTCTCCCACTTGGATGCTGTGATAGCTTCCTAATGGGTCTCCCTGCTTCTGCCTTATACCCTTGCCCCCCAGAGTCTGTGCTCAACATAGCAGTATGAGTGATTCATGTGTAAGATAAACTGGAGAGGGGCCCTCCTCTTCCCAAAACCTGAGATGGTTCGCATTTTGTTTAGAGTAGAGGCCCAAACCCCTGAGCCTCTACACTAGGGGTCAGCAAATTTTTTTAGGCTGTGTAGGCCATATGGTCTCTGTCACAACTACTCAACTTTGGCCATGCTAGCCAGAGAGCAGCCATGGATGATGTGTAAATGAGCAAGCGTGGCTGTGTGCCAATAAGACTTGTACAGAAACAAGCAGAGGGGCCAAATTTGTCCACAGGCCAGTATTTGCCACCCCCTGCTGTACAAATCATATCCCTCGATGCAGTTTTGGACTGGTATCTTCCTGTCCACCTCCTGCCTCTCTACTTTCCAGTCACATTGGCTCCCTGAAGCCGCTGGAATGCTCTAGGCATTCTCCTGCCTTAGGGAGTGGGTTCTATGTTC
This sequence comes from Hyaena hyaena, assembly GCF_003009895.1. Classification (NCBI taxonomy): domain Eukaryota; kingdom Metazoa; phylum Chordata; class Mammalia; order Carnivora; family Hyaenidae; genus Hyaena; species Hyaena hyaena. The sequence goes on along the minus strand of NW_024081809.1, from coordinate 146,991 downwards.
TTCTGCCCTCAAAGATTTTCCTTTGGCTACCCTTCACCTCATTCAAGGCTTTGTTCAGCTCTTACCTTCTAAATAAGGCCCATTGGGATGCCTTATTTAATAGGGCATCTGCCTCCCCACCTCCACCCCCATGGCACCCTAGATCACCATCATTTGCTTTCCTGATTTTCTTTCCATAGCACCTTTCACTTCTCAGTGTACTTTAGAATTTACTTAGTAAGCCGTTTTACTGTCTATCCAGAATGTAATCTGCACAAACACAGAGTATCTGTCAGGGTTCAGAGCAACAGAAGCACTGTGAGAAAGAGAAAATGGGGTTTACTGTAGGGATTAGCTGGTAGGCAGTTGTGGGAGCAGGTGGGACAGCTGTGCAGGCTTCTGCATCTAGTTGGAGCCTGAACCACCCGGAGTCAATGATCCAGGAAGGAAACCTGGATGTGAACGAGAGCAGGGACAACATGGAATTCACAAGGACAAATACAGACAGATTGGAACACACACCTGTCACTCACTGACTCCAAACTCAGTGCTATGGGCATCTGCAAAAGTGGGCCCCTTTGCCACTGAGCAGCATCGCTCTGGGCTTCAGGCCACAGAGAAAAGGGAAGAGGAGACCCAGCAGGATCCAAAGGTCACCTAATAGCACACAAGGAAAGCGATGCAGCAGGCCATCTCCAAAGTACAAGAGCTGCAACAGTGCCTGGAGCCCTGCACTGACCATCAGAGGCTAATGGTTGCAGCTTCACTCCTGGCATTCAGATCTTTTTCAGATTTCTCATATGTCTATCCCTAACCCAGAATCTTAGAGACAGAAAATTCTGGGGAATGTAGTTCCAGCTTAGATAGGTTGACACATTATAAAGCCGCCACAGGCAGGAGTAATATTATCTGTTTGCTTTATTGATGAATCAGAATTCGTAGAACCCCAAACAGTGCCTGGCACACTGTAGGTGTTTAAAAATATAGTTGGTGATGGGGCGCCTGGGTGGCTTAGTCGGTTAAGCGTCCGACTTTCGCTTAGGTCATGATCTCACGGTTCGTGAGTTCGGGCCCCGTGTCGGGCTCTGTGCTGACTGCCAGCTCAGAGCCTGGAGCCTGTTTCAGTCTGTGACTCCTTCTCTCTCTGACCCTCCCCTGCTCACGCTGTCTCTCTCTCTCTCTCCTAGAAATAAATAAAAACCTTAAAAAAATTTAAAATAAAATAAAATAAAATAAAAATATAGTTGGTGAATGAATGACTGATATTTTGATGGATATTTGATTCATGCAAGTTCCTGTACTAGTATATAATAAGTTCATGAGAGCAGAGAGCATGTGTTTTATGTCCACCACTGTATCATCGGCACCTAGCACACACATTCAGTCCCTATGCAGGCTCTCATTCCAAGAAACACTTACCAGTAGCCAAAAATAAAGCCACCTGATGGTATCTCTGCAAAATTGCCAAAAGGTATCCAACACAGAGCCACAGCAACATTGCCTAAAATACCTTCTCCAAACTCCAAAGCCACCCCAAGGCTTCTGCATCCCTCCTTCAGTTTCCATCCCCCGGCCAAAAATTACTCCCTCACCCACTCTTCAGCACACCCCCTTCACCTTCCTGTATTGATTCTTCTCTCCCTTACCTTTCTATGTAAATCTCCTTATCCCCTACACTCCACCCATCACCAAGCACCCTAACACACATCAGAAGATCACAATGAGCTGGCAGATTCAATCTCCCTTAGATTGTATATGTGTGTGAGTATACATGCATATCTGTATGCACATATTATTATATAATTTTAATATACTTATTATATATTATTTATATATTAAATTTCTTTTCTCCCTCCTACTAAATGAATAAACAAACTGTTTACAAATAATAGGACTAGGAATACATGACAAATTAAGTCCTTTGGATACTAATGTGATTGAATAAAACCAGGTGATATTTCAAAGGTAGATGATTGATAGCTAGCTAGAGTGACACATATGTGGATGAAAATAGTCTGCGAACTCAAGTCATAGTAATGTTAAAAATAGAAGAAATCAGGATTATTGAGAAAATTACACAGATGCTAACAGATATGAATCTGTCCTTTAAAATATTTTTAAAAGGTGATTTTGTTTCATGCCTTTGTGCTTATGTTATCTATTAAGCAATGGTAATAAAGTCAAAATTCTTGACTTCGTAAAGGCACTGACAATAAACAAATAGATAATATAAAATTACTTTGTTTAGTTTTGAAATGCTATATATGTATATATGTTTATATGTGTATATATGTTTATATGTGTGTATATATATGCTTATACTCAGGAAGAGTCTAAAATTTACCCTGATAATTCACAAAGTGGATAATTTACAGGCAAAATTAATCCAGCTTTAGCCTAGTTCAGAGAATTAAATATTCTCTGGATATAACAGACAATAGAGGACAAAGAACAGGGCTGTACGTCTCTGGTACATTTTGAGCAAGGCAAAGAAATTCCCAGGAAATCCCCAACCCACTGCCATAGCTATTCTGAGCCAAGGTCAAATTCAAGAGAGAGGTAAATCATTCACTCTTAATACCTCCTGAAGCTTCCTGCTTGAGCAAAGATAAAGACTTTCCCTAGACTTCACCCCCAAATCAGGGAACAACCTCATGTTTTCTAAAAGATGATCCAATATCGGGCACCTGGGTGGCTCAGGTGGTTAAGTGTCCAACTTCAACTCAGGTCATGATCTCATGGTTCACAAGTGACAGGTTGGATCCTGGAGCCTACTTCGGATTCTGTGTCTCCCTCTCTCTCTGCCCTTTCCCTGTTCTCTCTCTCAAAAATAAATAAACATTAAAAAATTTTAAATAAAAAAGTAAGAGATGATCCAATATGTGTGACTAATGATAATGCCAAGGATGATTTGTAGGAGCACATGTACCCCAATGTTCATAGCAGCACTCTCAACAATAGCCAAAACATGGAAAGAGCCTAAGTGTCCATCAATGGACGAATGGATCAAGAAGATGTGGTTTATCTATACTATGGAATACTACTTGGCAATGAGAAATAATGAAATCTGGCCATGTGTAGCAACATGAATGGAACTTGAGGGTGTTATGCTGAGCGAAATAAGTCAGGCAGAGAAGGACAGATACCATATATTTGCACATATAGGAGGATTAAAAGGAACTTAAAGGAGGAGCGTGGGGGAGAAGAAGGGGGGGATAGTGGGGGAGAGGGAGGGGGGCAAACCATGAGAGACTCTTGAATGCTGAGAACAAACTGAGGACTGGTGGGTGTGGGGGGGAGGAGGAGGTGATGGGCATGGAGGAGGGCACTTGTTGGGATGAGCACTGGGTGTTGTTGGAAACCAACTTGACAATAAACTATTTATTTTAAAAAAAAATCCTCCAGCCACTGAGGTTTGTGATTAGTCATCTCAGAACAAAGTTCCCTGTCTTCCCTGGGACAGACTATGCAAATGATCCTCACTAGTTTTGCCTCCCTCTAGAGTGTCTACAATCAGACAATGTTGGTGTTGTTTATAACACAAGCCACTACCAAGTGTTCGACGAAATCTCCACAGTCTCAAAGTGGACAGTTTCTACCTGAGAAAAACGGCACTGTTCAGCAATGATTGAGCTTTAGATTCAGACCCCTGTCCAAGCCAACTTTGTGACTCATTGTTAAGTAGTCATCTCAAAAGAATCATGGTTATGAATTGATTTGCAATCAATTCTCTATAAATGAAAGCCCTGACTAACCCAATTCAATGAGTCATGTAAATCCAGAGAACAATGTGAAAAATTAAGAGTGAATCACACTAATACAGACAGAGGTGAGGGGACAATGTGGCTTGATTGGGTCAGATTTCATGGCTAACAGTGAGAAACTGGGAAAAATCCATTATGCTCCCGTTATTGGCATAGGAGGACAGCTTTTATTGATTGATTGATTGATTGGTTTATATTTTTTTAATGCTTATTTATTCTTGAGAGAGAAAATGCAAGCAGTGGAGGGGCAGAGAGAGAGGGAGACACAAAACCAGAAGCAGGCTCCAGGCTCTGAGCTGTCAGCACAGAGCCCAAAGTGGGGTTTGAACCCAAGAATTGTGAGATCATGACCTGAGCTGAACCGAAGCTGGAAATTTAACTGGCTGAGCCACTCAGGCACCCCTGGAGGACAGCTTTTAAACAGCAAGAGGTACCTGTCTGCTGTCAGAGTGCTTCACACTTCCTAAATGCGTGACCTAAGCTATTCACTCAGAAAATCTGATGAAGTCTCTTCATGCTTATAATCATCATCATCATCATCATCATCATCATCCTTATCATCATTATCACTTGAAAATAATGAACTGGACTTCCACCCTAAAATAAGAAAAAAAATATTTCTTAGGCATAAAAGGAACAGAAAGTTCCATTATATACCCTTCTGAATTTTCTGCTTTACCCAGGGGAGGGAGGAAATGACTCAGCTTCCTCTAAGTACTGGCCGCCTCCATTTCTCCAACTTATTTTTACATATGTGGTAAAAATCCTATACACAGTCAGCAAGTATCTATAGAGCATGTACTATGTGTCAAGTACTTTGTACAACCATACATAACCTTTCTTGCCAAATTTATTAAGTGTATTTTTTTCAAATTGTGTTACTGACATTTTTCTTTGATTTAAAATATATGCAACAATTCTTTAAATTTAATTTATGGATGTCTGTGCTCAGAGCAAACTGTTTTGTACAATAACTTACCCATCACTGAGTTTGGTATCTTTAGGTCAGCTAGAGTTCACATTTGAGTCATTTTAAAAAATTTTTTTAATTTTTTAAAATTTATTTTTGAAAGAGAGACAGAGCATAAGTTGGGGAGGGGCAGAAAGAGAGAGATACACAGAATCTAAAGCAGGTTCCAGGCTCAGAGCTGTCAGCACAGAGCCCGATGCAGGGCTTGAACTCACAAACTGTGAGATCATGACCTGAACTGAAGTTGGACACTTAACCAACTGGGCCACCCAGGTGTCCGCTGAGTCATTTTTTATGGAACTTTCTTCAGTAGCTACTTAGCTTACCTTTTCACAAATGGAACAATATATATGCAAGAATAAAATCCTTGTACCATTCTTGTACCAAATCTTTATCCATATATCCCTATAATCTGTCTGCCTCTAAGTTTTAATACTATAGAGAATATATCAGAGGGAAACAAGATTTCCCCCCTTTTCAGGCCACCTTATTTTCTCTTGATGCATTGGAAATATTTAAAATTTTTAAAAATTACCAGGATGTGTTAAGAAACAGACAGATGATGCATTAGTGATCACTATAAACATATGTGGGCCTCCCATAGATTGGGCAAGTTTTCCTCCATTATATATCTGAATGTCACTCATCTTTTTGCTTTGATCTCCTTTTTAGAAACCTCAGTTCTCTCTGTTTCATCACTACCTTCTGATCCTCAACTACCCATTTGTCATTATTTTATTTTATTTTTTAAATGTTTTTTATTTGTTTCTGAGAGAAGGAGAGACAGCGTGAGCAGGGGAGGGTCAGAAAGAGAGGGAGACACAGAATCGGAAGCAGGCTCCAGACTCTGAGCTGTCAGCACAGAGCCCCACGCGGGGCTCGAACCCACGAACCGTGAGATCATGACCTGAGCCGAAGTCCGACGCCCAACCGACTGAGCCACCCAGGCGTACCGCCATTTGTCATTGTTTTAAACTCTTTTTCTCTCCATCTTGAAAATTGGGTTCTCCATTTTTCTTTCCATCATTGGCTCTTCTGGATGTTCCCTACTTATTCAGCTCAGAGGAAGGGAAGACTTACTCTGGCCTAGTGTTTCCCCCACAAACTGAAAGGATGGGTTTACTTATTCCTCTTGACGGTCCTTGCAGTTCTTCTGTCAGATTATGAAGCAGAGGATGGTGGATGTCAATGTCTCTTTCCTATTCAGCCTCAAGTGAACGGTATGCAGTGGGAGCCAAAGGCTTTCCCAGCAGAGAAATGTCTCTGCAGAGCTTCTTCCCAGCACTGGTGAAGCTGGAAAGCCTCCAGCATTCTGCTTCTGGCTTGCTGTTTGCCAAGCCTCCGTGCCAGGTAACAGCTGCGCCGCTGCCCACTCCCTCCTTGGTCCTGCTCACAGCCAAATCGGGCACAAACCACCCTGATGGACGCATTCCCTGTGGCTGCTCTGTGAAACCAGCCACCTCCCACTTCTGTTAATTCTAGTTTTCTGGGCCACTGGAGTGGAATCGAAGCCCAAAAGCGTGTTCTAAGTGACCCCAGGAGCAACCCTGCACATTTCCAGCCTATACTCAATCGGGGATGTTCAATTCAACCATGTTCTCCTCCCTGACAGTTCCCCCCTGTCACGCTGTCCTGCTCAGAATAATGATGGCACCCATAAATCCTGGAGATCCTCTTTTTCTCTAATGGATGCTGAAGTGAACTGAAAGACAAAATCCGCCATGTGCGTTTTAAATCCTGTACCCGGTCCGTCAATGTACCATGCGTTATCACCTAGAAACCATAACATTGGAGCATTACTTTGCAATAGTTTCCGTTCTCCTCTTCGTACATTTGAGAACACATGACAAATCTGGATAGTTCTCTCCTCTCTTTCTTTGCCAAAACTACCTTCTTACTTTTCTCCTAGTCCTAAACCTACCCGAGGTGTTCTGGGGTAGCAATCCACAGCCCAGGCTGCTGTGAGAGAAACACAGATGCGGATTATTTTGTCTGGCGTGCACACATACACGACCCTTTGTAATAACATTCTCACTTCAGAGTTTGCAAAGTGCTTGCACGTAGGCTACTTCCCTTCTCTTCATAAGGACTATGTAAGAGAGAAAACATGGATACCTCTGTCTCACAGGTCACAGGAATGTGCTCAGCAACCTTTACAGCTCTGCCCCGCCAACACCTTTGCCCTGAGCATCCTCTGATCAGTTTCCATTACTTAAGTCTCCCCAGACTCTGGCAGTCTGCCTCCCAAACTTGCTTGCTCAGTCTTACAGGGCCTCTGTTGCTGATCTTTCCCTTTGGGTCACTGGACTAGCGGTGGGCCTTGCAGACATCCCTGTGCTCCCTGCCCTGCCCTCCATAGCCTGCAGCCCTGGTTTCCTTCACACTTTGTTCCACGCCCTCAGCTGTCAACGAGCCCCACTCATTCCCACACCGAGCCTGGAAACTCAGTATGGGCTGAGCCTTGGTCTCCTCAGTTACCCAGAGAAAGACAAATAGAGGTGTGCAAATTAGGCCCCAGAGGAGGCAGGATATATATTGAATATATGATCTGCCAGGCCAGGCAGCCCAAGCTAGAAATGCAATCAAGTCATCTACTAGGAGTAAGACCCTGGACAAAGTGTCTTAACCTTTTAAAGCCTCTATTTCCAAACTATTAAAAAGATATGATGATAATACATCTTCCTCCCAAAGACGTTTTCGCAAATATCATATGAGATGGGTATAAGTTAAGTGCCAAGCATAATGCTTGGGCCCTGGTAAGCTGTCATAAATATTAACTGTCATTATTACTGTTATTATTAATAAGGTTAAAGATTGAGTAATGGCAGAGCTAGAAATTGAATCCTTCTCTATCTCTTCATTTCATTTTTAATAGCACATAATTATAGAAAATTAGTACATGATGGTAGACAGAAATGGTCACTTAATTGCTTTTGACTAAATGTGGAGAGGCTTGATTACTTCAAGAGCTTACTAGAGGTCAGAAAAATATTACTTGCCCTAGATAAATATTACTTAGCAGTTTCTATTATTTTATTAGACTTTTTTGACAGGGAGCTCTAAAGAAAACATCACTACTGGCAAGTGAGTTGAAACACATTTTCTTGATCCTTGTTGTTGTAAGCAAATGTATGTTATTAAATCCAATGGCTTTCCCCATGGACTCAACGATAGTCCACTGCTAAAGGATCCTGGGTGGAATTACTCTCTCTTAAAGGTAAGCTCTGGAATTACTGCACATAGTCATCTGTGCAATTAACACACACAATTTTGCAGTAGCTTCCTTGGAAGTTGAACAGGACCTAAGGAGGCAGTAGTATTTTTGATGGCCCTTGACATAAGGGCTACTTTAGAATCTTTCCTAAAGTAATAATATTCATTAGAGTGCATGGTCCAAAGACAGGCTTTCAAAGCAACCACAATACATGTGTCAAGATCTGTTCAGTAATAAATTATGTGTGTTCCAGTGTAACCATATTAGCACCTCCAGTGTGTCTCAACAGTGAGTCTATAGTAGGTTTTTAATTTTATTTGATGGACAAATTGGCCAAAGTGTTTATTGTGAGCCACAATCTTTATGGATTTTGACAGATTATCCTTTGATGGTTTTCAGCAAATCCTGCTACAGGAGAGGCGATGTGTTCTTGTTCAGATGGTACACTGATCTCACATTTTGCAAGCTTTTAAGGCTTGCTTCCAGATTTCCTGGCAAGGAGAAAAACTCTGGGACAGCTAGGGGTCTAAATGGATTCAGATAATCTCTCTGTATAAAATGCTTAGTTATGGTTCCTCGGGGTTTACCAACACAGTGGTTTGCGCTCTCTTGTCCCAAGGTTAAGCTGGGTGTGATTTTATTCTGACAATGACCCCAAAAAGATGTAAAACCCATGGCAAATTGAGCATCAGGCGAGCAAATCTAATCTAGATGAGAGAATAACTACTCTGGACCAGGGATGGTGACAAACATTTCACATTCATGAGCTCATTTGATTCTCATTTCAAAGCTCTCATGTGGGTGCTATTATTAAGCCCATTTAAAGATGAGGAAACTGGGGCTCCTGGGTGGCTCAGTTGGCTGGACATCTGACTTTAACCCAGGTCATGATTTCATGGTCAATGGGTTCCAGTCCTGCATCGGACTCTGTGCTGACAGCTCAGAGCCTGGAGCCTGCATTGGATTCTGTGTCTCCCTATCTCTCTGCCCCTCCCCTGCTCATACTCTGTCGCTCTCAAAAATAAATAAGCATTAAAAAAAAAATTTTTTAGGGGCGCCTGGGTGGCTTAGTCGGTTAAGCGTCCGACTTTCGCTTGGGTCATGATCTCGCGGTTCGTGGGTTCGAGCCCCGCGTCGGGCTCTGTGCTGACAGCCAGCTCAGAGCCTGGAGCCTGTTTCAGTCTGTGGCTCCCTCTCTCTCTGACCCTCCCCTGCTCACGCTGTCTCTCTCTCTCTCTCTCCTAGAAATAAATAAAACATAAAAAAAAAATTTTTTTTTAACACCAAACTGCAAGCAAGATGAGGAGGAGGACTTAGCCAGAGGGGTTGATTCTAGATGATTCTAGAACCCCAGCTGTTTGTTAACCAGGACCCAGCCAGACTTGCCCTTTTGTTCTGATTCTAGAATATGAAAAATAACAAAACAAAACAAACAAAACAAAACAAACAAACACCATGACACACTATAGTCTTTGCCAACTTAGTGCCTCAGCAGTGAGCACTCTTCTCACTCATGATGGCTTCTTGTTGTCATTCACAGCTCAGCATAAATGCTCCCTACTTGGAAAGGGCTTCTGTCACACAGGATGCTCAGTTGTCTCAAGCAAGGAATAGCAGAATTGAGGTAGTTATCCATTATTCCCCATCCATCACTGTCTGAGGGCTGGTCCTAGGGGCTCTTCTGGCCTGCTCTGTGCATAGACAGAAGCTGTGACCTACACACACAAATGATGAGTGCTGAAGAGCAGGCTTTCAAGATGGGGTGGCTTAGAGGCTCACTAATATCCTCAAGAACCAGATAATTTCCTTCTCTACATTGAGCTGCGTGTCCGATTTCCTCTCAGGAGTATTTCCTTCATGTCCTATGGCCACTTGCCAAGAACAACTGTCTGCTGACTTCCTCGTTCACATCTAGTAAGAGAAACAGACCATCTTTTCCCATTAAGAGTAGAAAATTTCTCAGCCATTTCCAGAAAACTCCCCTGCACATCTTACCACTTCAAACTCAACTGTGTGCCCATTCCTGATCAGATCTCTAGTGACAGGAAAATACAATGTGCTGATGGACTTAGGCCAATATTCTTAGACCAATCACTGGTAAGGGATGACATTACTACAACTAGATGATATTAATCTGGGCAACCGCTGAAGCTGGTCTACTCAGCCTTCCTTGAGATACATGGACACTTGGGAAGTGGTTTGTTTAGGAAGGAATAAGGAGAAAATGGATGCCAATAGGCTATCAAGCATCGACTGCAGTTAATAACCTTGAGGCTATTTTAAGACTTCCCTAAGTCTTTGGCATTCTTATTTGTGTAGGCAAACAATACATCCCCAATCCACCCCAGTCAAAATCACATGTCCTGGCCTTATTTATGCCATAGCACTTATCACCATCTAATATATACTTGCTTGTTTGTTTATTCACTTAGTCTGTTTTCTCCACCAGGAAACAAGCTCCAGGAGAATAAGGATCATTTCTGGCTCATATACTGCTATAGCTCTCACCCATAAAGTAATGCCTGGAGCCCAGGAGATGCCAAATAATAAATAATAAATGCTTGCTAAATGAATGCATGAACTAATAAATAAGTGAATCAATAAATAATGGCTCTTACTACACAAAGCAGGGTAATGGGAGAGAAGTACTTTGAGGCCACTGATGGGGAGTCCCTTAATCCATGGCAGTGCTAGGAGGGAGCAAGAGACTGGGAAAGGGCCAAAGGAATAGAACTCCTGCTGCCTAGGTCTGCTGGGTCCTAGGCTGGGGGTTGGGCAAGGTACAACCTGTCTGTCTCAGTTCTGTAGACTTTCCCTGGTGGGGAGCAGCTAGATCTAGGAGGAGGCAAGGCAAGAGTGATGCCCCCTTGTTTAGAAGAGGAGATAACTATTTTGAGAGAAAGAACAGCCAAGGCAGAGGAGCAATCCTGGGCCAATGAGAGCCATGTCCTAAAGTGGCATGCAGAAGCCCTACACACATACCCAAAGCCCAGCTGTGTGTGTTCTCAGACCACTCTGCCTCCTAAACATACTAGCTTTCATCTAGACCTAGAAGATATGCCACAGAAATGCAAACAAACAAGACAGACCTCACTGGCCTGGAAAAATTGACCATTGTGCATATACTGAAGATCTAACAGATTAATTACACCCAGCATATTAACACTTTCAGACACACTAGCCACTCTGGACAGAACAATCATGTCCAGAATATGGACCTGCTGAGATTTGTGAGCTGGCGGATGCCTGGACCACCCTGTACTTACTAGTGCCTTGGACAATAGCAGCAGCCTCCAAATCTCTATCAGAGGTGGAAAGCGGGTTACAAGCAAGGGCTAGAGGAATTGTCATGAAATGGAGGAGGATGCCTTTGTTACATAGATGATACATGATTTGAGGTGTCAGATCTGCCGCTATTACACTGACCATTGTAGAATTCTGACTCCTCTACACTTATGTCAAGCTTTAGTCAATGCATGCTTCCTGCTCACTGCTATTGCTCCGGATATAATGTTTTACTTGTGTGAACTCTATTGTCCAAAACAATGAGCCATTGCTGGTCCCTTGCACTCTACTCTAGCGCCAGCATTTTCTGGGACATTGCTTTCTAGATTTAGATGTAAAAGCATTGGTGTCACAGGGAGAGTGGAACAGAGAACTCTCTGACTCAGAAAACAGTACCTGTGCAGGAGAAGACCTGCCCAGAATACTAGTTAGTGCAATGCTTGCACTCAAGGAGACAGGTGAGTGGCTGATACAGAGCTTCTCTTCTTGGCTTTCTGGGCATGTGCAGTCTATTTCTGTTGGCACAGTTCAGTTGGACCATCTATTGCATTCTTTAAAGTAATCCATTATCTTTGTAGTTTGCTGAAATGTCTCCAAGATTATGGCAACAGGATGAATTATGGCCCCAGCTTTTAATACTAATTTTCCCTTTGCTTCAGAGGCATGATAGAGGGCCCCCAGCCCGGGCTATGTGGAAATCTATTAGCCTCCCCAAATGGAGCTCTCTGAAGCAAGCACATGCAGTTTAAAATGTTCATGTCCAGGGCCCCTGGGTGGCTCAGTTGGTTGAGCAGCTCAGGTCATGATCTCACAGCTTGTGAGTTTGAGCCCCGCATCAGGCTCTGTGCTGACAGCTCAGAGCCTGGAGCCTGCTTCAGATTCTGTGTCTCCCTCTCTCTGGGACCTTCTTCTGCTCGCACTCTGTCTCTCTCTGTCTCTCCAAAATAAACAAATGGTAAAATTTTTTTTTAATGTTCATGTTCTTCTGTGTCTCCCTCTCTCTCTGCCCTTTACCCCTGCTCATGCTGTCTCTCTCTCTCTCTCTCTCTCAAAAATAAACATTTAAAAAATCTTTTTAAATAAAATGTTCATGTCTTTTCATTTTCAAAGGTACACTCTCAGTATCAATCTTCAAAGAAATGGTCCTTGTCCTTTCCCTTTTAATATGCCCTATACAGGGTGTCTGTCTCCTGAGTCTCAGTTTTGTTTTATTTAATTTGTTTGTTTTATTTTGAGAGAGAGAAATGGGGAGGGAGAGGGACAGAGAGAGGAAGAGAGAATCCCAAGCAAGCTTCACACTCAGTGCAGAGCCTGGCAAAGGGCTCAGTCTCACAACCGTGACATTATGACCTGAACCGAAATCAGGAGTCAGACGCTCAACCTACTGAGTCACCCAAGTGCCCCCTGAGCCTCATTTTTTATTGTTAATTGAAGTATAACTTAAGTACTATAATTATACTCAGCTTAACAGTTGGGCTCATTAAATTTTATCAGATGTATAACGATCACCTAGACAGAGATATGGAACACTTCAATCACTGGAGAAGACTTAACATCCCCCTGATACCAACCACTCCTTTAAAGGTAACCATTATTTAATTTCTAGCACCAAAGATGAATTTTGATCCAAAAGTGTTTCTTAAGGTTTTTTTAGGGGCAAGTTGCCTCAGGCATTGTTCCCCCCTTGACTTCCTGTCATGAAAAGTGAAAAGAGAAAGATCAATGGTGACAAAAGGGAGGTAGGACAGAGAAACTCGAGGTTCTAGCCGTGGTAGTCATCCAGGTCATGGTTCTCAACCTGAGCCATTGTGTCCTTCAGTGAACTTGGCAACGTTTGGAGACATTTTTGGTTATCACGGACAGGGGTGAGGAAGTGCATCTAGTAGCATCTAGTAGGAAGGGACCAGAACACTGCTAAACAACCCACCTTACACAGAACAGCCCCCACAGCAAAGAGTTATCTGGTTCCAAGAGTCAATGGGGCAAGGTTGGGGAATCCTTATTTAGAAGACGGCCACCTTTACATGGGGGGTGACAATATCTCTTCCTATCACCCTTGAGGCTCTTTATTCTGTTCTGATGTAAAAAGTGGGGTATAGACCAAAAATAAGATCTCAAGTCATCTCTATCAATGAGAGCAGAAATTTCATGCAAAGTTTGACTCACTGTCTTTCCTTTAGTCTCCTCCTCTGCTGCCCATTTCAGTCTTCTCTGTACATCTTTTCAGGGCACTGTACCAGAAACTGGCAGAAAAGGTGTCAGACACAGCTAGCCTGCTGCCATAATTACCGGAAGTCTCTATTTATAACTCTTATATTAAAAATGCAATCAACATCAACATTATTATTTTAAGTGAAATGCTTTTGTGACTATGAAATAGGGAGCAATTTTACCTGCTGGGAATTCCAGGAGAGTAGATGAAATGGAACAAATTGTTTCCTGGACTGTCAACCTTAGCTTTTTCTAAGAAAAGGCTGTTAGCAAGGTCCTCTTTTAACAGTATGTTATTGATCAGTTTCCCAGGGAAATTTGCTAGCTCTGCAATGTAGGTCAGAATCACAATTTATAAGTGACCACGATGCTTTTTCCCTCTAAAGTAGCAAATGCTGCAATCAAGGGCAATGCAATCTAATTTCCCCTCCTGGATTTTTAAAAGCATCTCTTAAGCCTCATTTTCATTAAGACATAAATTGTGCAAGTGTGTGAGAAACACAATTAGAAAGAAAAGGCCAGTGACAGTTTTATTTCCATTGCATTTCATCAGACAATAAGAACTTTACAGGAAAATATCCATATTCTCTCCCCACTCCAACCCTCAATAGCAAATTTTTTATAAAATACATTTTATGTGTCAAACATTGTTGAGGAATTAGGTATTTCATGTGAGCAAACCTTCCAGTTAAGTGAAACTTAACCTTTTAAGCAGGAAAAGTATCATTTATTTTTTTAAAGGGGGGACTCTTCTCTCTCCCAAAAAAATTCTACTTATGCTTTCAAGCCCCTTCTCCTTCTTGAGAAGTTTCCCTTATTGACTGAATCAAAATGAATCACTTCTACTTAGAATTCCAGAGGTATTTTAATTGTTTTTCCACACATTGTGCTTATATTGAGGGCCACTTGAAGAACATATAACCAAAACAAATGTCTTCTCCCTTAGATAGATGAGCTGTCAAACCAATACGTGATAGACAAAGATGAAGATAGACAAAGATACTTTAAAGAGGATTAAATGAGTCAATGTATTTAAAGCACTTGGAACCATGCCTAGCACATCATAAGCCCTAAATAAACACTGCTACTGTAATTATTGATTTTATTATTAGGATTAAATAACATGAATTGCTCCTAGAGAATAATGCTTGATTGTAATGGAATAATGTACCTATCAGATAGAGGGCTGCCCATCACTGCAAGCCCAGAGAAGAGAGAATGCCAGAGGCAAATATGGCTAGACCCATCCCAATAGTGTCGAAGGGAGAGGGTGGCTTTACCTAAGAGACATCTATCTGACCTGGGGCAAGTATATCCCACATTGTGGGCACAGTAATTGCTGTAACTAACTCCACTCTCTCTCTTCTTTCTCATTCCATGCACAATGATCAAGATGATAAACTGGTGTTCCAAGTTGAAAGGCCTCACAGACAATACGTGCCAGATGGACTGCTATATGCACATATTTTCAAAAAAACTGGGTTAACTTACGTTCATATGGTAATTTGGCTTTCTGTGTGAAGTATCCATGAACATAAGAGGACCACTGGAGGCCACGTCTGAGCCCTTTGGCACTCCTCATCTTCCTGTGCATAAATAAACTGGTTTTTTACTTCAGGCTCTGTGAGTTTGGTTATTATGAACCTATTCCTGAAAAATCAGTCCACTCAGTGGGCCAACAAATTGGATATGAGTCTGACATTTTGGCTGGGAAGAATTCACTAAGGCGTCCTGACGATAGCTTAACACTTTTTCCCATTGCCATGTACTAAAGCTGTTATTTCTACAAGTTCAACTGCCTTTAATGCATTATTTTTATTGCCTTATTACAATTATTTTTATTCTTGATCATATTCGATGTAACTTTCCCCAACAGTAGTAGTCATTCATTTTTACCATCTCCCATGGTGTTTAATTTATGAAGTGCTGTTGAGGGGGTAGAAATGAAATTTTTTTTTAAATTTAAATTCATGTTGGTTAACACATAGTGTAGTATTGGCTTCAAGAGTAGAATTTAGTGATTCATCCCTTACATATGACACCCAGTGTTCATCCCACCAAGTGCCCTCCTTAATCCCTTCACCCATTAAGCCCATCCATCACACACTTCCCTCCATCAACCCTCAGTTTGTTCTCTATCATTAAGAGTGTCTCATGGTTTGCCTCCATCTCTGTTTTTATTTTATTTTATTTTTCCTTCCCCTCCCCTATGCTCCTCTGTTTTGCTTTTTAAATTCCACATATGTGTGGAATGATTGATGACTGATTGATGAATGGATAAAGAAGATGAGGTATATATATACTCTGAAATATTACTCAGTGATCAAAAAGAATGAAATCCTGCCATTTGCAATGATGTGGATGGAACTAGAGTGTATTATAGTAAGTGAAATAAGAAATGAATTTTAATGTATTCTTAGTGAGCATATCAACTGGAAAAAAATATTTGCTGAGAAGAATTGGACAGGTTTAATCAAACTTTTATATGTGCATGCCCTTTGACCCATTCCATCTCTCAAAATCTACTTTAGAAAAAACTCCTAAGTGTGTACAAGGAGATGTGGATAGGCCATTGTTTAGCATTGCTTATAATCATAAACAATTGAAATAATCCATATATCCATTAAGAGACTGTATAAATAATCCATAGTGTATCCATTCTATTGAATGCAAATCAGTAATTTAAAAGAATGAGGGATTTCTAATGGTCTACTGTGGAAAAATCTCTACGTAAGCTATATTGTTGGGAGACAGAAATGAAAAGCAAACCACACACATAAATATGGATTACATGATACAATTCATATAGATCGAGAAACACTGGGACATGATACCATATGGCTTCTCTGGGTACATTTACATATATGGGGATACTTACAAAATTGTGGAGGGGTACCCTACAAATCAATTAACTGTGAATAGGGAAAAGTGATATGTCTGAATTTGGGATTATAATTTATTTGTAATGTTTCAATTGTTTACCAACAAGAATGTATTCATATCTTAACTATGTGATTATAATTGAGCTTAAAAAGGAAGAGTTACTGGGACGCCAAGTAGCACAGTCGGTTGAGTGTGTGACTCTCTCTTTTTTTAATGGTTGCTCATTTAATTTGAGAGAGAGAACCTGAACAGAGGAGCAGCAGAGAGAGTGCTGTCAGTGCAGAGTCTAAAGCAAGGCTCCGCCTCACAAACTGTGAGATCATGACCTGAGCTGAAATCAAGAGTCAGACACTAAACTGACTGAGCCACCCAGGTGCCCCAAACATCTGACTTTTGATTTCTGCTCAGGTCATAATCCCAGGGTCGAAGGATCAAGCCCCACATCAGGCTCCAAGCTGAGGATGGATCCTGCTTAAGATTTTCTCTCTCTCTAAAATAAAAAGAGAAATGAAAGTAGAAAGAAAAATACAAAGTTACTAAGTTGCATAAAAGGATACTTAAATAAACTGAGAGACATCATAGATACACCGAGATGGAAAAAAAAAATCTATAAAAATGTCAATTCTTCCCAAGTTCATTAATTTTTTTTTTTTTACTTTAAGCATTTTTTAAAAGTTTATTTATTCTGAGAAAGACAGAAACACTGCAAGCCAGGGAGGGGGAAGACACAGAGAGAGAGAGAGAGAGAGAGAGAGAGAGAGAATCCCAAGCAGGCTCTGCTCTGCACTGTCATTGCAGAGCCCAAGGTGGGGCTCAAACACATGGATTGCAAAATCATGACCTCCCTCAGCTGAAACCAAGAGTCAGATGCTTAACCAACTCAGCTACCCAGGCGCCCCACCAAGTTCATTTATAAAGTAAAAGTAATCAAAATAAAAATCCTATTACTTGGGGAGAAATTTACATAATAATTACCTGGTGAAACCATTAAAATTGCTATGAAATAAAAGAATCAGAAGAGCAGCATTTTTGTCAGTAATTAAAAGGTACTGACCGTCTGTTTACCGGGGAAGGGAGTGAAATAGACAATGAGATTTCAGGAGGACCCTTTTTGTGATGCGCACCAGGTGATGGATGGAGGTGCTGAATCTCTAAACGATACACCTGAAACTAATATTACACTGTACATCAACTAACTGGAATTTGAATCAAAACTTTAAAAAATGTAAAACTGGGGCGCCTGGGTGGCTTAGTCGGTTAAGCGTCCGACTTTCGCTTAGGTCATGATCTCGCGGTTCGTGGGTTCGGGCCCCGCGTCGGGCTCTGTGCTGACTGCCAGCTCAGAGCCTGGAGCCTGTTTCAGTCTGTGACTCCCTCTCTCTCTGACCCTCCCCTGCTCACGCTGTCTCTCTCTCTCCTAGAAATAAATAAAAACATTAAAAAAAAAATTTAAAAAATGTAAAACTGGCACAATTCTAAAGATGTTAAAACAAAACTACAAGGACAACCTTTAAAAAATCACAAACAATACTCTATGGGAAAGCAAATTCATAGCATATATCATGGAATGTATTAGTGTGAGAGTTTTCTAAGTGTTACTTTAATGATTCTGTTTAAGTTGAAATCAATGTTACAATTAAAATCAAAATAACTTAAAATTAATGTTTTTCTAAGTTAAATACCTACTTGTCTTTTGCTTTTTTTTTGAAGTTTAATATGCAAACGTGGAGGTATGTAGATCATAAGTGCACAGCTCAGAGGAATATCAAAAAGTGGAAAAAATCCAGGTCAAGAAGCAAAATACAACAGCACCCAGAAATTCGCCTTCTGTCCCTTTTCCATTGCAAGCCTCTGTATTCCCCAAATTAGCACCTATCCTGATTTCTAACACCACAGCATAATTTCGTCTCTAACTTCATGAAAATAGAGATTGTTCAGCATGTTTCACTTTGTGTCTTGCTTTATTCATTTAACATTATTGTCCCTGAGTTTCAAGTGTGTTGTTACTTGAACTTTATTATTTTCTTTGCTGTATAGTATTCCACAGTGCACATATCACCATGTTGTCATTCATTTCACTGTTAATGCATCTGGGTTGTCTTCAGTTCTACCTATTAAGATAGAGCAACAGATACTCTCAAAATGTATTAAGAGATTTAAGCACTTAGGGAAATGGATTGATCTTATCTATCAATGTCCAACATAGCATTCCTCATTATCCCGCAAATTTGCCCCAGATATATACCCAAAAGAAATCCATGCTCTTGCTTACCAAAGTAAACATATAAAACCATTCCTAGTAGCACTCACCAAACTCCACGCCCGAAAAACAAACAACCCAGTGAAGAAATGGGCAGAAGACATGAACAGACACTTCTCCAAAGAGGACATCCAGATGGCCAACAGACACATGAAACAATGCTCAGCATCCCTCCTCATCAGAGAAATACAAATCAAAACCACACTGAGATACCACCTCACGCCAGTCAGAGTGGCTAAAATGAGCAAATCAGAGAACTCTAGATGCTGGCGAGGATGTGGAGAAACGGGCACCCTCCTTCACTGTTGGTGGGAATGTAAACTGGTACAGCCCCTCTGGAAAACAGTGTGGAGGTTCCTCAGGAAACTAACAATAGAACTCCCTTATGACCCAGCAATAGCACTGCTAGGAATTTACCCAAGGGATACAGAAATGCTGAGGCATAGGAGCACATGTACCCCAATGTTCATAGCAGCACTCTCCACAATAGCTAAAACATGGAAAGAGCCTAAGTGTCCATCAACAGATGAATGGATCAAGAAGATGTGGTTTATCTATACCATGGAATACTACATGGCAATGAGAAACAATGAAATCTGGCCATGTGTAGCAACCTGGATGGACCTTGAGGGTGTTATGCTGAGCGAAATAAGTCAGGCAGAGAAGGACAAATATCATATGTTTGCACGTATAGGAGGATTAGGAGGAACTTGACGGAGGACCAAGGGGGAGAAGAAGGGCGGAAATGGTGGGGGAAAGGGAGAGAGGC
The DNA here is from genome assembly GCF_003009895.1 of Hyaena hyaena. Classification (NCBI taxonomy): domain Eukaryota; kingdom Metazoa; phylum Chordata; class Mammalia; order Carnivora; family Hyaenidae; genus Hyaena; species Hyaena hyaena. The sequence goes on along the minus strand of NW_024081809.1, from coordinate 127,656 downwards.
AAACCATGAGAGACTCTTGAATGCTGACAAAAACTGAGGACTGATGGATGTGGGGGGGAGGGGGGGATGGGCATGAAGGAGGGCACTTTGGGGATGAGCACTGAGTGTTATGTAGAAACTAATTTGACAATAAACTATTTGTAAAAAAAATAAATAAATAAATAAATAAATAAATTAAAAAAAAAAAAAAACCATTCCTAGTAGCATCATTCTGACTTTGTTTGTTTGTAAAATTTTTAAGAGAGAATGCAAGTAGGGGAAGGACAGAGTGAGGGGGAGAGAGAATCTTAAGTGGGGCTGAATCTTAAAACCATGAGATCATGACCTGAGATGAAATTAAGAGTCATATGCTTAACCGATTAAGCCAGTCAGATGCCCCTTATTTTTATTATAATAAACATGGCAATTACTACCTTTGTCATCTGAGGTTGACATAAACAGGGCAAACATCATGGATATATTTATAGTACTTAGAAACACTACTCCAAGTGCCATTAAATGGTGTTTTATACCCTATGTCACTAGGTAAATAAATTCATGACTAGACATGACCCTAATTATTAACCCTCAGCTTGCTGGAAATAATGCCATGTGCAAGACCGTCGTCTGCCCACCTTGCTACTGTGCTTTGTTAAAAGACCTACATGTCAACCAGCTCCCAGTCTTCACGGCAGCTGAACAGAAGATTTTATTTCTTTATGAACTTGAGTATTATGGGGAGATTTCCATTTAATAATTAGCTTCACTAATGATTTAATTGTCATCTTAAATTACTATTAACTCAACCTGAAATCCACTTCATTAACTTTAAAAATATAAAACTACTGCTAAATTGAATTTAAAATGTCAGCAGCTAAAATAACAAAAAAGAAAGACATGCGCTCTGTGATTTTCAAACCTCTTGTTCCATAGAAGATTATTTTAAAGATAGAAATAATTCCATATATGTTCTGAGATAACTTAGCATCTTCAGCTTAAATACCTTTTTAATCAGATCACAAACTGAGCACCAAAAAAACAAACCCGAAAATAGAGAAATTACTTCTCAGTGTTTGAAACATTATTGAAATGCAAAGCCATTCCTTATTAAATAACTTAAAATTTCAAGTGTATACCAAAAGCTAATTTTATAAATTTTTGTTTAATAGCAAAATGATCTGAATTATTAGGTGATGGCAATTTATTAAAATGAAACCCTAATGTAGGTTATTCTGGTTTTATTCAAACACTTTGGAAAATTAATTTTAAACAAAGATTTACCAAGAGCCCAGCAGATCTACTCCTTCCGAAAGAAATCCCCATTCACGAGAAATGAAATATTTACACAAAGACTTGTACAGGAATATCTAAAGCAGCTTTTACTTATAACAGTCAAAAGTGGAAATAGCCCATCCATCACCTGATAATGATAAAATGTAGTGTATCCACAGAATGGAATATTATTCAGCAACAAAAAGCAATGAGGTACTGACACAAATTAAAACATGGATGAGTCTCAAAACATTACACTAAGTGAAAGAAACCTGACATGAAAGATCACATACTGTGTGATTCATTTATATGAAATGTCCAGAAAAGGAAAGTCTATAGACAGAAAGTAGATTCATGGGTACCTAGGGCTATGACTGTTGGAGGGCACAAAGTTTCTCACTGGGGTGATGGAAATGCTCCAAAATGAGAATGTGGGGATGGATGCACAATCTTGTAAATATCCTAAAAATCACTCAGTGATTCACTTAAACCAGGTGACATTTATGGTATGTAAATCGTGCCTCTGCAAAGCAGTTTTTTAAAAACAATTGAATTTTGGGAAATGAGCCAGGATCTTATGAATTGGCTGCGGTTTGACATCAGTGCATATTATGTCTTTCTGTTTGTCTTCTTAAAAGCCCTAATGTTGCATCATCTTCGTTTTAATGTAGTAAAGCTCATTGGGCAAAAAAAATAACAGTACATAACAAAAATATAAAAATATTCCATTAGTGAATATAAAAAGACTCAAATTCAAAAAGGTAATTTATAAACTAACATAACTTTAAAAAATATACATATCCAGGGGAAACAGAATTAACAGAACTGTTTATAAGAGTTTTTTTTTTTTTTTCCATGAACTTGCTTCTCCATTCAGGATCCAGAGCAAATTTTTTAAACTGTAAATCAGATCACATCATTGCACTGTTAAAAGCCTCCAGGAATAACAACAATCTTTGTATCACTCTTAACCTCAGTCTGTAAGGCCTTTTGTGTTCTCCCCTTCACTTACTTCTCTGAACTCAGTTCGTATCGTGTTCCTCACCCCTAAATAAACACCAGCCATGCTGGTTTTCTTGCTGTCCTTCCAAAATGTCAGGTTTGTTCAGCCTCAGGGGCTTTGCACTGGCTATGCCTGGAAAAGCAGCAAGGTATAGTGGATAAGTATGCGGACTGGCTCCAAATTGCCTGGCTTTCTGCCTGTGTTTGAGCTAGGTGTCATTTTCTCTGTGTCCCATTTCTGCATCTATATAATGGGAATAATAACTATGCATACATCATAAGGTTGTTAGAGGATTAAATGAAATAATTTTTGAAAAGTGCTCAGAAGAGCTTTTGTAGAAAAATCTTTTTTTTGAAAAAATATCTGCAATGCAATAATCTTTCCCCAGATCTTTTCAGAGAAGGGCTTTTATTCAGAGCTCAGCTCAAATGTCATGAGGTAGTTCCCAGCCCCACTTACTCAATACACATTTATTAAATGCTTGCTTTATGTCAGGCACCATTTTGGGTGCTGGAAATATGCCATGAAGAAAACAAAATCACTGTCCTGGTGGAGTTGACTTGTAGCAGGCTGAAACAGATGATAAAATAATGACCACAGCACACATGGCATGTCAGAAGCAACAGGTACTGTGGAAGAGAAACAGAACAAAGGAAATGGGCGGTGCAAAAGTAGAAGGGGAGAGGAACTGTTTATCTCTTTACACGGGGGGGGGGAGGGGGGGGTCAGGGACACTGAGAGGGGACATATAATATAAACAAGGTGACTCATAAGCTAATGGCATTTACCAGGGGTCATGTGCAGGAAACAAGAAATGACAGTATACTAGAATGTGTACTAGAGTGTGAGGTCATGAGAAACACTCAAATTTTATCTTTCTCGTAGAAATTCTATCTAAAATATTATTATTTTTTTGCTTATTTGTTATAACCTCTTCCCTTCCCAAGCCCAAGAAAGTCCTATAGTGACAAGGACCCTGTCCATCATTTTAACCACTACAACCAAAGCACACAGTAGGTACTAAATGCATGTCTATGGAATGAGTGAATGGAAGAATGAATACGTGAATAAATGAAATCCATTAATATGAGTTTAAATCCACTAATGAGTTTCTACCCTAGACAAATATTAAATTATCTCACTTATACGTGGAGTCTAAGAAACAAGATGAACACACAATAAAAAAGACAGAAACATACTGATAAATACAGGAAACAAACTGATGATTGCCAGACAGGGATGGACAAAATGGATGAAGATGGGGTGGGAGGTATAGGTTTTGGTTATGGAATGAATAAGTCATGGGGATGAAAGGTAAGCACAGGGAATATGGTCAATGGTATGGCAATAGTGTTGTATCGTGGCAGATGGTAGCTCTGCTTGTGAACACAGCATAACACACAGACGTGTTGAATCACAATGTTGTCCACCTGAAACTACTATAACCTTGTGTGTCAACTATACCTTAATTTTAAAAATCCACTTTCTATCCTTTATGAACTATACATATGATTTTAATATGTGATAAGGGAGACATTTCAGATTAATGAAAAAGACTTTAAAATCTGTTGCTGGGATAGCTAACAATTTAGAATAAAAATCAACTAGATGCTTAGTTTATACTATACACTAAAATAGATGGCAGATGGTTTAAAGAGTTTAATATAAAAAAAGAAATCCTAAAAAAACAAAAAGAAAATATAACTTAATTATTTCAAGTAGAAAAGGACTCTCCAAAAGCAGAAACTATCAAAAAATCAAAGATTGATAAGTTTGATAACATGAAAATCCTTAACTTATGCACAGCAAAATCACTATAAACAATATAAAACCCAACAACAAACTGAAATAAACATACAAAAAGTTACTACATATAAGATCATGTGATAATATCCTTCACACAGAAATCATACATGCACACACATACACACACACATATATATGAAAGAACCCCCCATGGAAAAATTTGGCTAAAATATAGGAATAAGAATTTATGAAAAGATATAGAAATGTTTAATAAACATAAAAATATTCAACTTTACTGGAAATCACACATGTGCAAATTAATATACAATAAAATACCACTTTCACCTATCAAATAGATACTGATTTCTTTTAGTGCTAGTACCTACGTAGGTTAATGGTCATGATCATTCATTTTGGTTTACATGATCATGAACTGATACAATATTTCAAGAGGTAATTCAGCAGTATGCAGCAAATACCTTTAAAATGTTCATGGCCATTGACCACACAATTCTACCTACTATAAAGGAATTATCCAAAGTGTGTATGTCTATCCAATGGAAAACTAGAACGACAAAAATGTTATCATTAGAGGAGAGGTATTAACTGTAATTGAAAATTATTCTCAGGGTGCCTAAGTGCCTCAGTTGGTAAAGAGTCTGACTTCTGCTCAGATCATGATCTCACAGTTTGCAGGTTCGAGCCCTGCGTCAGGCTTGGAGCTGACAGCTCCGAGCCTGAAGCCTGCTTCGAATTCTGTGCCTCCCTCTCTCTCTCTCTCTCTCTCTGCTCCTCCCCAACTCATGCTCTGTTTCCTTCTGTCTCTCAAAAATAAAGGTTAAAAAAATTTTTTTCAAAGAAAAATATTCTCAGTGTACTATATTACTAAATGGAAAAAAGTTATAAAGTAATCTGATATTGTGTCAGATTAGACACAATGATCTCAAAATTTTAAATGAACATATATAATTTTTATAGTGGTGGTAAATACATAAATATATACATATGATAAAAGTGATAGAATTCTACACACACACTTATCACTGTCAATTTCCTGGGCTTTGATATTGTACCATAATTATGTAAGATTTAACCATTGAGTGTAACTGGGTAAGTATACATAGGACAGCTCTGTATTATTTTTGTAATTTCTTATGAATCCATGATTATCTCAAAATAGGTTTTTTCTGTACATATACATTTTGGAATATAGGGAAATACAATAAACTGCTAACAGTGGTTTCCACTGGTCTATAAGATTTGGGTGATTTTTGTTTTCATCACATTTTTAAACTTTTCTTCAATTAGCAAAGATTATTTTTATAATCAGAAACTGTTATTACTGTATACTGTTTTAAATAATGTAAAAATTTTAAGACATCCCAAGAATTAAAACCTTTTTTTGAATACCAACAGTACTTTTTGCAGAGTTAGAAGAAATTATCATAAAATTTGTATGAAACTACAAAAGACTCCAAAAAGCCAAAGCAACCTTGAAAAAGAAAAACAAATCTGGAAGCATTGCAATTCCAGATTTCAAGTTCTATTACAAAGTTGTAGTGAGCAAAACAGTATGGTACTGGCACAAAAGTAGACACAATGGAATATTATTAAGCCATAATAAAGAAAGAAATTTTACCACTGCAATAACATGGGTAAAGCTAGAGAGCATTATGCTAAGCAAAATAAGTTAGTTATATAAAGACAAATACCATATGATTTCAGTTCCATGTGGAGTTTAAACAAATGAGCAAAGGAAAAAGAGAGAGAGAGAGAGGCAGACCAAGAAACAGACTCCTAACTACTGAGAACACTGGTAGTCACCAGAGGGGAGATGGGTGGGAGTTGGGTGACATAGGTACTGGGGATTAAGAAGTGCATTTGTTGGGGCACCTGGGTGGCTCAGTTGGTTAAGTGTCTGACTGGTTCAGGTCATGAACTCATGTTTCATGAGACTGAGCTCCGTGTCCGGCTCTGTGCTGATAGCTCAGAGCCTGGAGTCTGCTTCGGATTCTGTGTCTCCCTCTCTCTCTTTGTTCTTTCCCAGCTTGCCTTCTCTCTGTATCTCTCTCAAAAATAAAGATTAAAAAAATTTTTAAGTGCATTTGTTGTGATGAGCACAGAACGATGTATGCAAGTATTGAATCACTATATTGTACATCTGAAACTAATATTACACTGTATGCTAACTGGAATTTAAATAAAAATATTAAAAAAGAAAAAAATTGATTGCATGTAAGTACACATATATATTTATCTATATGGTAGACAAACGAGGAAAGCTGAATGAATGGATGATAGATAGATGACAGGTAGATAGATAGATACAGATAAACAGATATGGCCATTACAAAATTATCAGATATTGGAATGAATTATCACAAAAATGTTTCTGAAAAAGGCATGGATATGTGAGTCACAGATACAGCCTTCATATTACTTGTGGTCAGCGATCATGCTGTTAAATAAATTAATAATCAGTTATTTACCTTTATATAATTTTATATTAGGTGTTATATTTGATCAAATACAAATGCAGGTGTGAACACTGGGTGTTATATGGAAAACAACTTGACAATAAACTATTTGTAAAAATAAAGAACAACAACAACAAAAAAACAAATGCAGGTGTGAACATCAACAAATGTCAATTACAAATGTCATAAATAGTCTTGTTTCTTCTCTCTCCACTGATGAAATGACCTTCACCTGTTTCCTTTCCTTTCCCTCAACTGTTATAGTAAAAACAGTTTGAAGTGGAAGAAACCGCAATTTGCATTCAGTTTCTTCTACTTAGCATTTGAGGTCATGAGCAAATCTCTTACTCTCTCTGAGTTTCAGTTAACTCAGTAACATGGAAATACTAAAACTCGCTTCAAAGTGGTTGGGAGAATAAACAGAAGTTATATGCAAAGTAAATGGAACTAGTAGGTTCTCAGTAGGTGTGAATACTTTCCTTTTCTTCTTCTCCCCCACCCCACCCCGTTACTGCCCATTTCTCAACTCCTTGCTGCCAACTCTTTGAAGTCTTTATTCGCTGAGAAAACACGTAGATTTAAATTAAAAAAAAAAAAGCAGAGACTAGGGCGTTAATTTTCTCAGCAAACTCCCATTTTAAGAATTAAACATCACTAAAGGGCTCCTCATTTTGGAGAATGAGGCAGGGGAAGGGAGTGGAGGAGAACAGAGGCTAATATATTTGATTCTGTCACCAGAAAGAGTCCAGTGTTGTATGGACAGCCTCTCCCAGTTAGAACAGGTGTTGGAGATCCAGTTTTACTCAGTCAACCAAGAGTGTATTTCTCTGGAAGAAGTCTTCAGCACTCCAAAGAGAGCTAAGAGAAATTCTATTCTTGAAGCACTATTTCTTCTCCATGTCATTTCTAATGCTGCCGAATGCCATTATGCAATGATTTTAGTAGAAGACAGCTTTTCAAAATGGCATATTTTCTCACCTATCCTCAAGAATTCATCTATATTTCAAATGGCCTAGTTTCAAGCTGTTATACCAGTCAGACTAACACATGGTCTCAGACTTAGGGAAGGGGAATGGGGGAGATGAAAGGACTTCATTTGCTCCTCAGATATAGCACAGCCTTCAATCTTAAGATTCTGATGGGCATTAAGAAGGGCCCTTGTCATGATGAACACTGGGTGTTATCTATAAGGATGAACCAATAAATTCTATACCTGAAACCAATTTGACCATATATGTTAATTAATTAGAATTTAAATAAAAACTTGAAATAAAAAAATGTTAAAGATTTCTTCACATCCTGGGTTTGCCTCCTCTGCTTTTGCACGTTGCCTCAGACTCTGAGCATTTTACGTTCAGGTTGTCCAGACCTGTGTCCAGCTGACTTTCACAAGCCTCCTCAGGAGCAGCCACTGTGGCTATTCCTCTCACTCAAATAAATAACAAGAAGGTGTGTGCTCCATAATAGCAGTAAGTGAGAAATGAAGACCTGTCTGTCTTACACCTGACTCACAAGGCAGCAAGCTAAGGGAATCTTCAGTCTCGTGGTCTTATTATATAATAACCCCTCTGCTTCAGAGCTGTGGGAGTCCTTCCCATTTATATCAGTGTCAGACTTGTCCCTCTTTTACCATTTTGGCAACTGGCCCACGTCCATTCTCTCTCAGTTCTAATCTAAGTGAATGGAATAGATTCTGTAGAGCTGAGCAGGTAAGCCTAATTTTTAAATGTACACATATTTTGATAGAAATTTCTATTGTTCCATTATAGTGAGCATTGGTTTTCCATGTTCTGAGCCTGGTTGGCCCAGCTTCCCCTCCATCCTGGGGGCTGCCAGTCCTTCAAGGAAACTCCTTTTCTGTAAAATTTAGCCAGAATCAGTTTCTGTTGTTTACAAACAAGAACCCTGAATGATATAACCTTCAAGACAGCATGATACATTCTCATAATTGTAGATAATAGCAATAAAAATATCTAGGGAACTTTAGATCATGTGAATACTAACAAAATATATACTTGAAAGAAACATGTTAATGAAATACCGTTTGGGGGGCAAAGCAATTTATAAAACAATATGTACAGTATGGTTCCATTTTTGTAAAAAAATACATATCTTTATGTCAAATTTAACTAGGAGATGTACCCAAATATTATTAGAGTGATCTTCAAGAGAAGGACGTGCCTACAGCCCTTATTTGATTCTTTTAGCATCTCCATATTTGCTATATTTTCTACAATGAATACGTATTCCTTCTGCAATGTGAAAAAAATGATAAATGTTATTTTAAGAAAAGCATACTCAAGGATGAACTTACAGAATAATTAGGGGTTAGTTGCTGATTGAAAACTACGTGGGCAATTAATGAAATGTTATTCCAAAGACTCGCCTTTGTAAGAGCTCTTGAATCTTAATGATACCACTGGAGTATATCACCTATTGTTACCCAATCCTCAGAAACTCAACATGTACAAATAGGTCATGTTGTTAATCGTGACTCACAAAGATGAATCATGGCATATAACTCATGCTGCTAAAAGATTGTAGTTAAACATACTATCAATCTACATATAAAATTATCCACACTATTTTGAGAATCCAAGTATCCTTTTTAAATGATTAGATTACATTAGCTTGGTATTTTAGCAGCTACTCCTTCATAGCAGTTAAAACAACGCATTATAACTGTTGAAACACATAATAAAAGAAAATATTAATAAAGTAAATTAACAACACATGAGTTAATTTAGCTAGATTGCAATTTCCAAAATGAAAATAGAAATATTTTAGAAGCTTTTAAAGTTCCCTAGTTATATTTAAACTTTTTCCACATTTAAAAAAATTGTGCCATTACACAGGCACAACAATTTTTTCACCTTCCATCAATGCCTCTCCTGCTAACATTCTTTAGAAACATTTGTCTGCCTTTTTTTCCCTTTTTGGTAACTATTCTTTATTAAGTCTGTTTTCTTTTTTTAAAGGTTGGGGTAAAACTTTTTAGTGCTCTTAGAATTTATTCTCTTTCAAATGTATTTGGAATCAAGTGTCCATAATTACATGATCTGTTAAATGTTAGTTGACTATTAGAAATTCTACATCTCTTGGCTACCATATCCTAGGATTCGGATGTCTCCTTCTACATCTTTCGTTCTCAAACTTTTTGGATTTCAGGACCTCTTTATACTTTAAAAATTATTGAAGACCCCCAAAAATCTTTTTGCTCACATGGGTGACATTTTTCAGTATTTACCGTATTTAAAAGTAAAAGAGAAAATTTTAAAATATTTACTCATTTAGAAATAACAATAATAAACTTACATTACTATAACTAGTATATTTTATGAAAAATAACTATATTTTCCCAAACCAAAAAAATAGTGAGATAATAACATTGTTTGACATTTTTGCAAATTTCTTTAATGTTTAGCTTAATAGATGAAGCTGGATGATCCTATCTGCTTCTGTATTCACTCTGTTGCAGGCGTCACACATCATTTAGTCTTTTAAAAAACCCCACTGCATACTTAATGAAAAATAAAAGTGAAAAAGACAAATAATGTCTTAATTTCATTATGAAAATACTTTTTATTTCATAGACCCTCTGAAAGGATCTCAACGAGCCCACTCCCCTGGGCTTCCAGTTTTTAGCTACAAGCATAGTGGACCCTCTTTTTGGACAATTCCCAACTCTGTCCCTCTGTCCCAGAAAGAGATGCAAATACGGTTTGTACCTAAATCACTAAAGGATACTAAGGAAAAGAGGAACTTCCATCCCCAGCATTGACTATCCCAAAGATAGGTCCTGAGGCTATGTTAACTTTCTCATTAGTCTTCAAAAGAGATTGTGAATTAAAATTCAACTAACAATGGGTGGACATCTATCATGTATTATACACTGTGCTAACCACTTTATTTACATTTCCTCACTTAATGCAAGGAGGATTCCTACCTTCTTCTGTGGAACATTACTATTTTATGGAAACCCTTTAGTGGCCAATGACCCATCATGGCCAAGCCATCATCTAAGATAGAAGGTTGAAATTTCAAAATAAGTATAGAAAGTTAAAGTAATAAATGAAACTCTTATAACTATCTTCCATTCATATACCCAATCATAGATTAACCAAGGCTTTCCTGGGCCCTCCAAAAAATATACTGATGGATGCCGATGCTATGTTGACCCAAATGATCAGTGTACACACACACACACACACACACACACACACACACACCCTACATAATGATAGGGATGATACCAATTGAGTTATATTTTAACAAGACTCAGTTAAGTTTGTCCCCAAATTATTACTGCCAGTTGGACTTGTGATTGTAATTAGGTAATTTAATTGAATATTCTATAAACTGATAACTAGGAGAATAAAAAAAGAGTTGTTTATATGAAATCTCAGCTGAATGCTTTTAGAAAATTTCAGTAAAGGCCCTTAAGAGTCCCTTAAGAACACTAGAATTGAGGGGCATCTGGGTAGCTCAGGCTGTTAATTGTCCAACTTCAGCTCAGGTCATGAGCTCACAGTTCATGAGTCCGAACCCCATATCAGCCTCTGTGCTGGCAGCTTAGAGTCTGGAGCCTGCTTCAGATTCTGTGTCTCCCTTTCTCCCTGCCCCTCCCCTGCTCCTTCTCTCTCTCTCCTCCGCCAACCCCCCACCCCCCGCCCCGGCTCTCCTTCAAAAATAAAATAAACATTAAAAAAAAAGAACACTAGAATTGAATTGAGTCTGGGTTAACAACTTTTATTTTTATTTATTTTTTTAAAATGCTTTCTGCTTATTTTATGCTTATTTACTTATTATTGAGACAGAGAGAAACAGAGCATGAGTGGGGAGGGGCAGAGAGAGAGACACACACAGAATCTGAAACAGGTTCCAGGCTCTGAGCTGTCAGCACAGAGCCCGACATGGGGCTCGAACCCACAAACCGTGAGATCATGACCTGAGCTGAAGTCAGACGCTTAACTGACTGAGCCACCCAGGCTGCCCCTGGGTGTAACAACTTTTAAAGGCCTGGAGGAAAAGGAAGAATGCTGGAAGGACTCTATCCTCAAATTTCTCTACAGAATGTCCTGGTGCTCAGAGAGCTAGTTCCTTCCTTCCTTCAAACACCAGATAAAATATCCCCTCCTGAAAGAGGCCTTGAGCAACCCACTAGTCTACCTAAGTAACCCCAACCTCTACCTTATTATTCTGTGCCATGGCATTCTGATATGCTTTTTTCCCTTCTGGGCACTTATCAATAATGTCTAATTAATCTTATTCATTTATTTACTTGTTAAGTATCTGTTTTCCCTCTGGAATTTAAATGCCATGAGAGCTGGAAGCATATTTGTTTTATTCACAAATATATATCCAGAGCTCTGCACGGTGCCTGACATATAACAGGTGTTTGATAAACATTTACTGGATGAAGCAATAAACAAATGATTTTGCTGTTAAGAAATAGTCACTTGTAATTCTTCAGTGAATACCCATCAGAGTTTTCCCTATATGTGCACTTTTATATTTTCCTTTTCAGAAAAATAAGATTATACTGGGTGGCTCAGTCAGTTGAGTGTCTGATTTCAGCTCAGGTCCTGATCTCACGGTTCATGGTTTTAAGGCCCACATTGGGCTCTGTGCTGACAGCTCAGAGCCTGGAGCCTATTCAAATTCTGTGTCTCCCTCCCTGCACCTCCCCCACTCACACCCTATCTCTCCCCCTCTCTCTCTTTGTCTCTCAAAAATAAGTAATTTTTTTAAAAATTAGAAAAATAAGATTATACTGCTTTTATCTATTTTGTTCACCTAAAATGTCTCCCAAACATCTTTCATTGGCAGATTCTGCTGATCTTCATCTCTATTCGAATACAGCAGAGACCTCCAATACACGGAAGATAACTACTTTTTTATATTTGAGCATTTGGAATGATTTTTAACTAATTCAGATATACTGTTGTCTGAATGTGAAAGAAGCATTGTCTTTCTCTTTTAAAGCTACTCATTCATTAACTGTAGAAATTTTCTTTTTTTACATGATGTCACCTAAGAATTATCATTTTCTGTTCCTTGGTATTTAAAAAAATTACATTCTATTTTCGCATAGCTCTTCCCTGTATTACATCATATCTCATATTGTTTCAACATGGGAGAAAACAGTGGACACTTTTCCTCTCAGACTGCAAAGTTTTCTACTCAAACTGCAACATTTATTCTACACGGCTCCTTTACATTCTGTATTAATCATTTCATTTTCAATCTTTGTATTTCAACATTGAGATGTTTCCATAGGATGTTCTTTCTTGCCTGGTTCCTCACAAATATACGAAGGTAGATATCATATTTATGGTAATTGTCCTTCTCATCGTTGTAGCCATATTATTATTTTTTCCGAATGTAGTCAACTTCTATGTGTATGTGCTCTATCATTAGATCCATTCGTCAATATCTCCAAGTCCCAGGTAAATATTTCACGAGTTTTTTTTCGGGGTGCCTGGGTGGCTTAGTTGGTTAAGCGTCCGACTTTCGCTTAGGTCATGATCTCGCGGTTCGTGGGTTCGAGCCCCGCATCGGGCTCTGTGCTGACTGCCAGCTCAGAGCCTGGAGCCTGTTTCAGTCTGTGACTCTCTCTCTGACCCTCCCCTGCTCACGCTGTCTCTATCTCTGTCTCCTAGAAATAAATAAACATTTAAAAAAATATATTTCACGAATTTTTTAAAATACCCCATGAAACTGTTATGCCTCTCTGCTCTCAACTCTTGTTTGTGACTCTGTTCTCTACTTCATACATATTTTTAGTTTTTTCTTATGTTACTTCCATAATTAGAAAGAGTGCTAGGAGTACAAGAAGTGATCTTTCAACATTCAAAGAGCAAAAGCAGTCATTCCATGAGGACCAAAGAGAAACCGAAGCACCAAAACACAAACGATGACCTATCCACAGTAGACTCCCCAGGAAATTACCTAAACTACTATGAATGTATTTTATAGGAAAAGAGGATATCAATATAAAGCAAGAAAAAATAAACAAAGGCAAATATTCTGCCGAAAAGTGTTTCTAGTGGTTAAGTAGGTGAAGAGATATAGACAATAGATGATTTTTTTTTTTTATGTTTTACTGATTTCTAGGAGAGAGAGAGACAGCGTGAGCAGGGGAGGGTCAGAGAGAGAGGGAGTCACAGACCGAAAGAGGCTCCAGGCTCTGAGCTGGCAGTAAGCACAGAGCCCGACGCGGGGCTCGAACCCACAACCGCGAGATGTTGACCTAAGCGAAAGTCGTACGCTTAACCGACTAAGCCACCCAGGCGCCCCAGATGATGTTTATCAATATCAAGAGATGTCACTATCCTCAAAAGGATGGAGAATTCTGGCTAACACTGGAATGTAAAATCCATTTGGTGCAGTAGGGTAATGTGAATACTGTCCTGTTGATAAAGGACTTGTTTTGGCTAGAAGAAGGTGAGTGATATTATATACACATGGCTGATAGGAAAGTCACCTGCTATGGAACCAAGATGGTAAATCCAGCACCATCCAAAAGGTGAACAAGGACAACTCACTTCACAGAAATTCTCCATTCACTAAAAAAATCTTACTGTGAGTTACTCAAAGGAAAATGTATCATTTCTGTAATTTCTCCCTTTTGACCAAACCAAGCTATGCGCCTACTTTCTTGCTCTCTTTCAGCCAATCCCACTGATTGAGTTTCTTGCCAAATACCTACATTATTGATTTCTAAATCTATAGTAATTATATATGGGAGTATTTCAGTTATTAAAATAGCTACCAGTGGGGTGCCTGGGTGGCTCAGTCAGTTGAGCGTCTGACTTCGGCTCAGGTCATGATATCACAGTCCGTGGTTTCGAGTCTCATACTGGGCTCTGTGCTGACAGCTCGGAGCCTGAAGCCTGCTTCAGATTCTATGTCCCTCTCTCACTCTGCCCCTCCCTTGCTCATGCTCTCTCTCTCAAGAATAAATAAAAAATATATTAAAAAACAAAAAAATAAAATGGCTACCAGTTTTTGTACTTCTAGTTTGTACCAGGCAATAGTAAGTGTTTTCTATATACAGTATTTCTTATCCACAAAACAAATGTGTGAAGCAGGCATTACGCTGATTTTACAGAGGAGGGAATTGAGGCATAGGTGAAATAACTTTGCCAAGATCTCCCAGCTAATAAGAGAAGAGGAAGACTTGGAACTCAGTTCTAACTCCCAGCATGCCCACGCTTGCTGCATTCTCCTGCTTTACCTTGGAGAATAATATTTTGACAGCACACCGCGAGGCATTTATTCATTCCTTGACATGGAAAAGTAGATTTAATTCATTTTGTAATCATTGAACCAGTTCAGAACAATTACACACACTCTAACTAAACTTGTAAGAGAATTATAAAATGTCTTTAACAAATGCTTTCTACCTTTGAAATGCATAGGATACTGACAACAATCCACTGTTACCTGCCTTTTACATTGTGCCTTTTTTCTGTCTGAAACCGTTAAGGACAAACAGAAGTTTAAACCACATTTTGTTGAAAAACAGGCAAAAACTTCATGTCTATCCACTAACCCCTAAGGCAGCCAGAAATTTTCTTTCCAACTGATCTACTAGAGATTTTTTTAAATCATTTTTTCTCTTCTACTATATGAAAATACATTGGGCCATGTCCAGTAGTTAAGTGCTCCCCAGCACACTTGTGCTCATATGTGCCCATGCGGGAATGGGTGGAATTCCCGTGCCTGGTACTTGCAGAGATACTCCCTCATCGGGAGCTGGTTTAATGTCAAACGTGCTAAGCCAAATCCTACTCTGTAGAATTGTCTCTTTTTCACAATAGGAAAAACCTTTATTAACTAGTCAGATTATTTGACCACCCACTGGAAATACTTGGGTAAAATTATCCCTCTTAGTGATAACAAGAGCTGGAGATATTCCCAGTACTCCAAAATGGTAGCCACATAATTTGATTCAAAAATTACTGCACAAAGTTTGCTTTTATGAAACAATGCAAAAGAAAAATAATTAAAATTAAGCCATTGACAATTTCCCGTTATAACCATTCACAGAAATATTTACAATGAATATCTTCACTATATTTAAATTTGTAAGATCCCTTTCTCTACTTAGAATAGCTAAAGTGTTCCTAAGTAAACATTAAACTTACATTAAAAGAGTAAACCATTAAAAATCAAGTAACAGCCATAGTCAGACATATTAAAAAATAATATCTATAAAAAATATCAATTACCTAGTAATTTTTATTCTATTCAAATGAAAACCAGTATTATTATCCTTTTATAGTTTATGTTTTCAAAGAACGTTTATTGTAGTCAAGAAAAGGATAATGGGAAGGGAAAATACATTAGTTGTAGAAAGTTCCATTTTGCCTTTCTCTGACATAATATTAATGGTGGAAACCTACACCTTTAGTTGTACATACTTAATTATACAATAGTCCAACTCTGGCCAATATCAACATTGTACTGTGAGTCTTGGTCTTAGAAACCACCTCTCGGTTTTACAAACTGAGAACTAAGCTATGCTAGGGACAGTGAGGCATACAAAGATAAAACATTCTACTTGCCATCAAGGTGTATGTTACACAGAACAATTCTTGAAGCATGTGCACCAAAATATTATTAAGCATGTGAGAGGCACAAAGAAAAATGCCTTGGAAAAAAGTGCACTGTTTGTTTCAGATGAAGAACATCAGCAGAATCATAATGCAAGAGTTAGTGTCTGAACTTCTTCCAGGAACTTGAATAGGGTGGTGAGGAGGACAGAACGAGATCAGCACAACACGAAAACAGGACAGGAAAAGACAGGTTGGCTAAAGCTTCCAGTTACACAAGAGACAGACTTGGGGAGACTGCGCAAACCTAATCATAGTAAGCTCACTCGATAGGCAGAAAAAAAATTGCAGGTTCTCATTTCTCTTTGAAACCTTTGAGCAAGAGGAACACATTCTGACTTGTCCTCAAAGAGGTCACTGCGCAAAGGGCCAAGGTAAATAATTTGAAGACAAGACAGATTGTCACGGAGTCTCTCACAATTGAAGAAAACAAAAGTCTAAAGAAACGGAATTAAGGCAATGAGCAAACATATAATAATATAAGCCACCTAATCGCATATTTTGATATGAGTTGTTAAATACACACAAGAATATCTTCTATCCTACAGCTATATCCTCAAATGAAACATTAGCAATAAAAAGAAAAGCCCACTAAACAGACAGCTCATTGAGAAAGATACACATGGTAAATAAGCATATGAAAAGATGCTCCATGTCACATGTTATTAGGAAAATTCAAATTAAAGCAATGAGATACCACTACGCACCTATTTAAATGGCCAGAATCTGGAACACTGACAACACCAAATGCTGGCAAGGATGTGGAGAAACAGGAACTCCCATTTTTGCTGGTGAGAATGCAAAATGGTATGGTCATTTTGGAAGACAGTTTGGCAGTTCCTTACAAAACGAAATATACTTTTAGCATCCGATCCACCAATCGCACTCCTTGATTAAAGTGAAGGAGTTGAAAACATATCCACACAAAAACCTGCACACAGATGTTTACAGCAGCTTCATAATTGCCAAAACGTGGAAGCGACCAAGAGGTTCTTGAGTAGGTGAGTGGATAAATAAACTGTGCTACATCCAGACAATAGAATATTACTCATTGCTAAAAAGAAATGACTGTTAAGCCATAAAAAGACATGAAGGGGCACCTGGGTGGCTCAGTCAGCATCCAACTTTGGCTCAGGTCATGATGTCACAGTTTGTGAGTTTGAGCCTTGTGTCAGGCCAGAGTCTGAAGCCTGCTTCAGATTCTGTGTCTCCCTCTCTCTCTCTGCCTCTTCCCCACTCATTCCTTCTCTCTCTCTCTCAAAAATAAATAAACATTAAAAAAAAAAAGACATGAAGGAACACTAAATGTATATCCCTAACTGAAAGAAGCCAATCTGGAAAGGCTACATATTATGTGATCCCAACTATATGATATTCTGGAAAAGGCACACCTATGGAGACAGTAAAAAGATCAGTTGTTGGGGGCACCTGAGTGGCTCAGTTGGTTAGGCATCTGACTCTTGATTTTTCCCTCAGGTCTTGATCTCAGGGTCATGAGTTCAAGCCCTGCACTGGGCTCTACACTGGGCTCCACATTGAGCTCCATCTTGTGTGCGAAGCGAACAAAAAAAAAAATCAGTTGTTGCCAGTGGTTATGTGGAAAGAAGGATGATGATACAATATGGGGCAATGATGCAATATACTGTGTGTGATACTATAATGGGAAATCTGTTGTTATCAATTTTTCCAAACTCATAAAATGTATAACACCAGCAATGAACCATATGTAAACTTCGGCCTTTGGGCGATTATGATGTGTCAGTGTAGGCTCATGAATAGTAACAAATGTACCACTCTGGTGGGGGATGTTGATAATAGGAGAGACTGTGCATGTGTGGGGGTGCGGGGTATATGGGAAATATCCTTACCTTCTGCTCAATTTTGCTGTGAATGTAAAAGTGCTCCAGGGGTGCCTGGGTGGCTCAGTTGGTTAAGCCACCTTGCTCTTGATTTTGGCTCAGGTCATAATAGCAAGGTTCATGAGATTGAGCCCTGCATCACGCTCTGTGATAATAGCTCAGAGCTTGCCTGAAATTCTCTCTCTCCCTCTCTCTCTTCCTCTCTCTGCCCCTTCCCCGCTCATGCTCATTCTCTCTCTCTCAAATAAATAAATAAACTTAAAAAATGTTTAAGTGCTCTGAAAACTCAAGTCTATTTTTAAAAAGCCCATTAACTAAATTCAGAAATTCAAAACAATGCATATAAAATTTAGATGCACTGTAGAAAACTTAATAAACTATGCATAAATTTCATTTGGGCTATTTATAAAGATTTTGTAACATTAATAATGTCTACAACAATGCTATACTCATTTTGAAACTGAATTAGAGATACTTATTTTAAGCTATATATTTAGTGTACTTAAATTCTCTGAAGCTAATGTTTAGTATTCATCTTATTACAGTAAAACTTGTTCACATTTAGCAAGAGCTTCGGAAAATCTAGGGCTATTCAATCTGCACATGGGTTTTATTTATCTGTGTTATGACTGTGTTGAAAATGTATGTATGTTGAGTTTTTATTTTTAAAGATAATTAATTTGTATCTATGGATTTCTTTCCTCATAAGGTTATTGTGGGATGCCACTAATGTTTGGTAAGATTTAAAGTATAAATGTTAAGGTGCTGTATGGTCACAGAGGTAGAAGTCCATTATACTTTTGTGAATTAACAGTTACACTATAAAATAACTATAGACTAATGTGAAATTGCTGGTTCAGTTTCTATGAGCACAAGCATTTGAGAAAAAATTGAAATGCTTTGCAAAGTAGCTTATAATTAATCTGAGTTTAAATTTGCTAGTGATTTTTCAAAACTCAAATACAAATAGTTCTGTCTCTCCCTCACTGTATCCTTTCATAATACGAATAAAAATTTCATGATAACAATGACAATTTATTTCTAACATGACATTTACACAAGATGTGTGCAGAAACTTCACTGAAACACTAAAAGACTTAAGTATATACTGACCATGAACCTGGATTGGAAGACTCAAAATTGAAAAGATACCAATTCTCTACAAAATAATATGTGAATATAATACAATGCCATATAAAGTCCTAAGACACTTTTGTGACAGAGGGGCCTTGAAAAAAATTCCATTTGTTTAGAAGAATAAACATGAAAATTGAATATCCAGAAATTTCCTAAGAAAGAATACAGAGGCGAAACTTATTCTACCATACTTTAAATATATTTAAAGTTACAAAAATCAAGACTTGACAAAGGAGCCAGAATAGACATACAAATCATTGAAACAGAATTTTAAAAGTGGTTAATAATGATAAAGGAAGACTTTCAAACCAGTGGGGAAATAGTGTTATATGGTTAAAGAAGGAAAGAAAAATTTATCCTTAATTCACACTTTCATTCAGAATAAAATCCAAATAAAATAAAGATATATAAGTATTAAAATGTAATTATACACAAAAAAGAAGGAAATTCAGGTGGATATTTGCACAATCAGTATGAGAAAAAACATTCTAACCATGACATAGCAAGGAAAAAGTCAATAAATCTGAATTCATAAATCTATTTAACAATAAACTTCAAAAATGTTGACAATAAGATTAAATGACAAACTTGGAGGTAAACTATAATATATGAGGCCAAAAAATTATCATGAACATGAGATACTATTTTTCACATCTGTTAGTCAGGGTCCTGGCAGAAAACAGGACGCACTCAAGCAAAGTGATTAGGAAGTTTAATATAAAGGGGCTTTTTACAAAAGTATAGACAGTGCCAAGGGAAACCAATCAGAAATGGTGAAGCACCCAGGGCTTGCAATAGACCAGAAGGGAGCCATTGCCCACCTTAAGTCAGAGAGAGCAAGGAAGGAGCAGTTTCTGGCCATCAAAATGACTAGAGATCAGCAGACAGGAGCTGTGACGTCTGGTAGAAGGATACAGCCCATCCACCATCAACCTGGTAGAAAGGGAGTAAAACAACAAATGCCTTGACCTAACCATGCTCCCATCTGCCCATCTCCTGCCAATGGCTTCACTGGCTGACCTATGAGGGAGCCCACGGGCAAGGAGACCACTGATGCTCCAAAGAGCAGGAAGGAGAAGGGTGGAGAGTAATTCTGGAGGTGGAAATGGAAAGTTTATCATTGGAAAATATTTTTAAATGACTAATAGCAGTGCTCTAGAAGGTAGGGAGAACCGGAATTTAAATACATGCAGTAGTTGTGTAATTATTTCTACCCTCTGGAAGTGGACAATATGAAATGTTTATATCTTATAACCTAGATATTCTATTTTAAAGGCTCTATCCTCCAGAAATAGTCAAAGATCCAGCATATGTGTGTGTGTGTGTGTATGTGTGTACACACATGTAGCAATAGTCATCACAGAGTTGTTTATTATAATTAAGATTTAATAGCAACCTTAAGATCTACCAAGTGGCCATATATTATTAAAATATATTATTGTATTCAAAAATGGAATAGTATGCATATATTAAAATTATTTAGTCTCATATTTCTTTTTCAAATTTTTTTATTTCAGCTTTATTGACATATAAAGTATGTTGACAAATAGCTGGCTTATATTTTTGGCTTATATTTCTTTTTTTAATGTACATTTATTTATTTTGAGAGAGAAGAAGAAGTACAAGCTGGGGAGGAGTAGAGAGAGAATCCCAAATAGGTTCCACAGAGCCGGACACGGGGCTCAGTCTCAGGCCCATGAGATCATGACCTAGCCAAAATCAAGAGTTGGACACTTAACTGACTGAGCCACCCAGGCCTATATTTCTTAATAAGGATATATGATCATAACAAACCATTAAGTGACAAAATTATATATACCAAGAGTAAAATGGTGAAATTATGTGAGTGGTTTTTATTTATTATTTTTATTTCTGGTTATGTGTGTTTTCTAATTTCTCAAACAATGAACCTGAATTATTATATACGAGTTGGGTTTTCATTTTAAGAAAAAAAAAAGAAGAAATCTGAATGTAAAATTAACACTAACATTAGATATTTTGGATTCTTTTCAATTTGGTTCCTTACTGGTTTCAAAAGCAAAATATGTGCCCTTTATTAACCAAAAACAAAACAAGATAGAGCAGTGCATCAGGGTAAGTGAAGGCCTGTGTAATAAAAAACCAAGGGAATGGAGGGCTATAAATATTTATGAGAGAATTGTATTTGGTGAAGGAAGGAGATGTTTCTAATGATACAAAAAAGGTACATTATAGAGTTGTTTCAGCCACAAAAGTGACAGGATCACCAGTCATCAAGCTCATCTTTTTCTCTAGCTTCTAAAATACAGCGTCAAGTTCACAGCATAAAGCCCATTATAAGTTGCAGCCCTAATTTTACCTTAATATCAAAATAAGACTAACAATACTTAAGTGTCAAACAACAAATTGAACATAGTATTATTACATCTAATGGATAAACCAAAGGTTTTCTTTTAATCCCTCAATTTCAATTAGATTAACTACTTGTTCTCAGGTATTAGGGAAAGGTGATTTATTCATAACCAGAAAATTCATCTATGAAATAAAATTATATTTCATTCTGAGAGCTGCATTAAAAAACATTTCTGGCTTCGAGTTAAAAATGACAGATTGACCATATACATTTCTGTCTGTTCCTCCTAAGAATTCACTAATGAGAGTGAAGGAATAATATATACACCTACCATTAAAAAAAGAACAAGGGGGAATCCACTGGCAGACAGATTTCAAGAAAATGTTGGAAGATGCAAAGGAAGAGGGCTAGGGGAAAAGGCATAGCATAACATGTGCATAGAGGCAGATATGGAAACGAGGACACGAAGTTACCTGACTTCTCCACAGAGCCCCAGAGGGGCTTAGCATTGGAAATGAATCTACATCACAAAGTAAGAACAAGATGTTAAGCTGGAAATAAGATGATGAATTGGAAGGAAGTTTTGTAGCCTTCTCCCAAAATGACTTCCAATGACCCTTACCTCTTGATATTCATTTGTAGAGTCCCCTCCCATATTAAATTAAATAATGGATGGCTTTATAGAGCTAATAAAATATAGCAAAAGTGACAAGGAATGATTGCAGAGGGTAAATCTCAAAAGGCTTCGCAGCTTCCACATTGTTCTCTTAAAGAGCTCACTCTGGAGAAGTTACTCATCATGCCGGGAGGGCGTGCTATGGAGAGGCCCAGGTTGAGATGCCAGCACGGACACCAACTCTCCAGACACCTGAATGAGACTCTGTGGAAGTGGATCTTCCAGTTCCAGTCAAGCCTTCAGATGACTGTAGTCCTAATTTGTGAGCAAACCAATCTCAAACCACCAATCAGAGCCACTACTAACTTTCTGACTCCCAGAAATCTTCAGAAGTAAGAAATGATTATTGGTTTTTAAAGCTACCAAGTTTGGGGGGAAATTGCTATACAGTATAACAGCTGGAACAGTCAATATAGGGATGAGTCAAGTACCACAACTTCGCACAGAATGTTTCACGTGGGGATCAGCTTTCCCAGACAGGGAATCAGAAACTTCTCCCTTCATATTTGGGTTACCTTAGAGTCCCCAGTGCAGGTTGTCTCCCAACTTAATCACTCTACAGCCAAAGATACCAACCTATAAGCCCCAACCTTGCAACAGAACTCCCAGTCAACTTTTAGCAGCTCATTTTAAAATATGAATCAAGAATCACCAGATGTTAGTAGAAAGTCTTCCACATGAAAGAGGAAGGCTGGCGTGAACTAAGAGAGGTTCACTTTTCAAAAAAGCAGGGTGGTGGTAAGAGGGTAGAGAGACAATGCTAGAAATAAAAGAGAACTACAAAAATCTGTACTTGGTAGCATTGGGGAAAATCAGCAAAATATTGAATCTATTTATTTTTAACACAAGATGATATAGGGGCATCTGGGTGGCTAGGTCAGTTTAGGGTCCATCTTTGGCTCAGGTCATGATCTCAGGTTTTATGAATTCAAGCCCCTCATTGAATTCCAGGCTCTGAAACCTGCTTTAGACTCTGTGTCTTCAATCTTTGTTCTCCCTCTGCTCCTACTCGTGCTGTGACTCTCAAAAAATGAATAAACATTAGGAAATTTTTTTTTCTAAAACACAGGATGATATAAATAAGTAAAGTTCTTTGAAATTTAAATATGATTGCCAAAATTAAAAATTCAGTAGAATTGGAAAACAGAATTGAGAAAATTCTCTAAAGAGTAGGATTCAAAGATGAAAAATATGAGAGAAAAAAATAGACCTGGAGGATCAGTCTGGAAGTCCATACAGCATCAGATCAGTCAAATATCTAGGACTTTTTGTTAAATGGTTATTTATTTTTGACAGAGAGAGAGAGAGAGAGAGAGAGAGAGATCTGGGGAAGGACAGAGGGAGAGAGAGATGGAGACAGGGGATCTGAAAAGGATTCTGCACTGAGAGCAGAGAGCCCAATGTAGGGCTTGAACTCATAATCTATAAGATCATGACCTGAGCCAAAGTCAGACACTTACCCGACTGAACCACCCAGGCACCCCTAGGATTTGGATATTCATAAAGAGAATGGATAAACAGGAAAATGTGTCAAAGAAATAAATCTAGGGGTGCCTGGGTGGGTCAGTTAGTTAAATGTCCGATTTGGGCTCAGGTCATGATCTCATGGTTCATGAGCTGGAGCCCTGCATCAGGCTCTCTGCTATCACCTTGGAGCCTACTTCAGATCCTCTGTCCCCATCTCTTTCTGCCCTTCCCACCATCAAAAATAAAGACATTTTAAAAGAAACTTTAAAACTCAAAAAAAAAGGAAATGAATCAAGTAATTTCTCTAAAATTGAAACTGAAAGTGTAAAGGAAAAGAGAAAAAGACCTACATCAAGGCACATTACGAATGTAGAACACTCGCTATAAATTTAAGATCCAAAAGCCTTCCAGAGAGAGGAAGGAAGGAAAGGAGAGAGGAACGGAAGGAGAAAACCAGATTGCATACAAAGCAATAGTAATGTGGACTGAACTGAATTTTCTCACAAGCGAGCAATGCTGGATAGTAGACAACAGTATGGTGGTTATGAGCATGGGCTCTGGAGTCAGTCTGAATTCTCTGTGTTTTCACTTACTAGCTGCCTGACCTCATTTTAACTATTTTCCCTGCCTCCAGGTAGGTGTCGATGGCAATAGGTAGTCAGATCCATAATAAACAAAAATTGAAAAAAGGATAGGGACTTCTGGGTTGGGTTAGACAATGCAGTTAATAAGAGAAAGTCCCAGCTTAGTGATAGGAAGCAGCACTAATGACCGCCACCAGGAAGAAGAACTAGGTCCTCAATCTATCAGCTGAGGTAGAGGGCTGGCCTCAAGAAAAAGGAACCCAAAGCCTGTTCTGTGGGACAGTGATCAAGAGGGTTCAAAACATTGCAAGAGGATCTTTAGTTCCCTTCCCAAGAGAAAACTAGCAGAGAAACCAGACAACACAGGTGGGACAGGACCAGTTTGACAGACTGATTCCATGAGATGAGAATTAGATGCACACAGTTGAGTCACCACCAAACCCACACCCCGGGGGCACTCGACAAAGACTACATCTACGTCTTACTTCCTGGAAAGAAAGGCAGGATTGTTACTTCCAGCACAAGGTCAACTTATCCAGGAAGCGTCATAAATAAACCTTGATATATTCATTAAACTATAAGAAATGTCTCCACCTTAAACTATTAGAGCTCTGGGAACAGAGATTACATCTTGTTCCTCTTTATCCCCAGTGCTGAGCTCTTGGTCAGCACTCAATAAATAAAGGAAGGAATGGTGCATGATTCTATACATGAAAGGGGCATTTTAGAGGCCACTGAATCCAAAACTAAAGGATTAGGACAGATATCCAGACTCAGAATTACTTTCTTACCCAACTGTAGCCTTTGCTTGGAGGCACTATCGCCCCTACCATCCTGGTACCGGCCCTTGCGATGTGTATACTCTCCCTGGCTACTACCCCACTCTGGTCATCTCCAGACCACACCCTCTGAAGCCAGCACTGTCCTAAAAGATGCCTGCCCCCTAACAAGGGCATAAATGGCCACTCATCCACTCTGATCCAGTTAATCAAGATGGCTAAGCCTGCCCAGAGTTTCCCTAGCTCTTTTCCTCAGGCCTGAGGATCTGTTCTCCTTGGGGAGAGCCTCCCCAAACTCCAACTTTCTTGATTTTTCCCTGGCTGACAGTCCTCTCAGGCATCCTAGTCTTTTTTTTCCCACTATTGGGGACATGGTCCAAACTCACCGCCCAGTAACTGTGGGGAGAAACTTGCTCAGTAATACACAGACAAGGAAACTAAGTCTCAGGGAATGAGTAACTTATCCCTGGTCATAGAGTTAATAGGTGTGGAAGATAAGATGAAAATAATGCTATTTCAGACTCAAGAGTTTGTGCACTCCATCAACCCTTCGAAACTCTTTAATCTTCCATGAGCAGGCTCCCTGATCTCAGCAGCCCCACCTTCATATCCAGGAAAGTACCCCTGACCTCCCCTTGCCCTTTCCTTCCTGAGGGAGGAAACATTCCGTCAGAACCTTCATGCCCTATAAATCCTAGACTATACTTTGTTTCATAAAGTTCACATCCAAACACAGGTCTTAGAAACACTTGAGTTTTTGCATTTATCCTGAAAATATGGCCTCTAGCTTCAAAGGAAAAAAGCAAAACACCATAAATTTGGAACAAATTCAAGGGGCAAACCTGTCTGAAAAGGGAAGAAGTAATATAACAATGTACTACTCTTAAGGAAATGAGGCTTTGCCATGGCCATGTTCATATACTAACTGGAGCTGGACATACTAATCACACCTGGAAGAAGATCTTAATTTAATGAATAGTTAAGAATTATTTGAACTGGTAAATTAGGACATCAATCCAAGCAGCTATGAGACCCAGCTTACAGAATCATTGTACTTTGTCTGGGTATGTGCAATTACTGAAGTTCTTTATTTATTTTCCAAAGCAAATGAATATCACTTCCTGTACTCTTACTTACAGTATTCCTTACTTAGCAACATCCTTTTTGTCTTGATAAAGAGAAACCATAGTCAAAATCCTTTCTGAATAATCATAAATTTTAAACCGGTAATTCCAGGATTAAAGAAATGTCAATGCAATACCTAAATTATCTGTGAATTTTAAAAATGAAGCTAACATAAAGTAAAATAAATTTTAAAAATAATAATAATAAAGTTAACATAAATATAAGTGATTTTATAGTGGCACTTCCCACCACCATGGAGCATTAACAACCATACATTTGCTAAAAACTTTAAATGCTCCAAAATATTACTATTCATTTAATTCCATTCTTCTCAATTAGTATGTGATTTACAATTTAAACCAATTTTGATCATCTTTCTTTTTTTTAAATATTTATTTATTTGGGGGAAAGTGCAAGAGAGGGAGGGGCAGAGAGAGGGGGATAGAGGACCTGAAGCAGACTTTGCGATGACAGGCTGACAGTAGTGAGCCTGATGTGAAGCTTGAACTCACAAACTGTGAGATCTGAACCACAAGATAATGACCCGAGCCAAAGTCAGATGCTCAACCAACAAAGCCACCCAGGCGCCCCTTGATCACCTTTTCTAAAGAAGCTGATTTTTTTCTCCTGTATTTCATTTTCTAAAGTGGTTATTCTTGATGTTATGTGAGTTATGATATCTTTTTATTGATCACTTGATTGTATCAGTTGTCTTTTCTAAAAGTGCTCAATACCATGATACGAGTCATAGCCAAGAATCATAAAATTTATAGCCCGAAAGGGAGCACTTTGGAGATCAAAAGGGGACACTATTAATAAATGTACCAGATATAAACTAACTCTGTCCTAGGCAAACCAAGAAGTATGGTCAGCCAAGCCCAGTGAATGACACACCCTGAGAATATACCCTGAGTAAACGTTTTCAGAGGATAAAGCTAAATACACAAAGATTGTCATTGCTACAGAATATAGATTAGTGAAAAATGAGGAGCAACCTAATATGGGGAAAATTAAGCTAAGGTATGAGAACATTAGCTTACTTAATTATAGATGCAATTAATTGAATATTATATACTCATTAAAACTAATCACCAGGAAGATGGTGAAATAGCACACAATGACATGAAATAAAAATACTTATGGTGTAATTTTGTAAAAAAAAAAAAAAAAGGACACAGCTTCAAATCATCACTGGTCTTAGACCTATGTAAAATTATATGCAGATATACACAGAGACATGGGGCACCTGGGTGGCTCAGTCAGTTAACTGTCTAACTTTAGCTCAGGTCATGATCTCATGGTTGATGGGTTCAAGCCCCACGTCGGGCTCTGTACTGACAGCTTGCTCAGAGCCTGGAGCCTGCTTTGAATTCTGTGTCTCCCTCTCTCTCTGACCCTTCCCTGTTCATGCTGTTTCTCTCTCTCTCTCTCTCTCTCTCTCTCAGAAATAAATAAAACATTAAAAATAAAATAGACATAGACATGACCAGGTACATAATTTGTGGGGCCTTTCTGAGTATAGGATCTTCCACCGCTGCAAAGCTCACACACCCATGAAGCCTGGGGACAGACAAAGCTAGAAAAAAAGAAAGTGAAAACAAGTGACTTATTTGTTAGGATCATAGGATCATTTGTTTCATTTTCATTATTGCCATTGTAATCTTCTTCATACATTAAATAAAAATTTTTAAAAATTGGTAACACATCATTAGGTCAACGTACAGTGAAATAAACTTTGCTTTGTCAATCTGAGCATTTCTTTTTTTTTTTTTATTTTTATTTTTTTAATCTGAGCATTTCTGACACCCTGAAAACAGACATAGTCTA
Source organism: Hyaena hyaena (assembly GCF_003009895.1). NCBI lineage: Eukaryota > Metazoa > Chordata > Mammalia > Carnivora > Hyaenidae > Hyaena > Hyaena hyaena. Next base: position 99,773 of record NW_024081809.1, on the reverse strand, counting down.
GGGCTCTTGTTCCTAATTCTGCTTGAGTATCAGCATTTCCTTGTCACTTTATACATTCCAAATGTCCACTCTTCACTTGGAGATACTGATGCAGCAGGTCTGAAACAAAGCAATCAAAACCTAGCTATATAGCATTCTGGCCTGACTTTTCCAACAGAAGGATGGCAAGTGTTGGTTTTGGCCTCTGAGATCTCATTCTCTTTCAAAAATAACAAATTTTTCATAACCTAATCATGATTACAAGTCATGTGGGGAAAGGGTTTTGTGGTTTATTGGTTTGTGGTTTTGACTTTTATGTTTTGTTTTTTGTTCCTTTTACCCATTTTTATTCACTAAACCTACGTATTCTCATCCATAGATAAGCTTTCAAGATAATAAATATTCAAGCTATGTAATTCTTTGGTAAAATATTATATTTGTAAGAAGACTAAGAAGAAATGTCGGATACAGAGAAATTTGGTTAGAGAAGTGTTGAGATTTTTCTCTAAATGTGTCTTTAAGAAAAGATCTGGCATGGCTTTACATGGGCTTATTATGGCAAACCACAAATCTTATGAATAAGAACAATGTTTCAGACAACAGGTGATCAGCCAAACAAACATGGAAAAAATCTTTATCCAGGTAAATGGTGCATGCATTAGCATAGGCATTACCTCCTGGCAATGTCTGTCATGGAAAGTGGCTGGGTCAGAATTGGGGCAATATAGGGGAGGTGCCTAAGGTACAAAATTTAAGGTGGCAGTCACTCTCAAGTGCCAGCCATGCTCTTGTACAACACTGAGAATAGGTGCCTTCTTAAATTCTGTGCCTTAGGTACCTGTTAGCAAAACTCTGGGCACAAGAATAGAGATTTATATCACGCATGTTCTGTGTCTGTCTTCTTGACTCTAGAATCTAATAGTTTTTTCCTCAATAGGGTTTTAATTTTTTTAAACTTTATTTACTTTTTTTTTTTTTTTGAGAGACAGAGAGGGAGAGAGTGTGAGCAGGGGAGGGGCAGAGAGAGAAGGAGTCACAGCATCTAAAGCAGACTTCAGACTCTGAGCTATTGGCCCAGAGCCTGATGCAGGGTTAGAAACCCACAAACCATGAGATCATGACCTGAGTGGAAGTCTGAGCTTAACTGACTTAGCCACCCAGTTGCCTCCCCCCAATAGAGATTTAGAGAAAATTCTCAATCATCAGTAAGTAATTATTTGAATTGGATGTTATCTTCAGAAAACCTGGCTTTCAAGCATCCATTAACAATATGTCAGGTTATGCCTAATTAAATCTTTTGACGACATAAACAGAAACTCTGTATCATTTAGTCTGTACCATTAAGACTTAAAATGACCATTAGATAAAATGTGATCTGGTGCTTCCCCATTCCAGGAAAGAATCAGTAACCCTCTGCAGACAAGCTAGCTCTACTTGAGTATGCTGATTTTCATCAATCTGAGAAGAAAAAAGGAATGAGGGAAAAAATAATCCTTACAGAGAGGAAAGACAGATGGGACCATCATTCTTCACTTCTGGCTACTCACATCTTAGCTCAAGGAACTGATGTTTCCAACCTACAGCCCACCAAGTTAGGTATTTCATCTTTCGCTATCCAGTGTTTGTGGAGCAAACTGTGCCAGAGCATCAACGGCATCACTTAAAAACTTGTTGGAAATGCAGAATCCCAGGCCCCACCCCAGGCTTGCTACATCACTACGTGCATTTCTAACAAAATCCTCAGGCGATTTGTAGATTCATTAACATTGGAGAGGTATGTTCTATTCCAGCTCATCCCTTCCTCAACAGTCTGTAGTATTTCTATCACACTCAAAGGGACCACACACATCAGAGTGGGCCTCGACTTCCCTATCTCAAGCAGCCTCACTCCCTAACCCTTGATCTGTTTGCCCAATCCCTACAATGGGTACCTACCCCAGTTACTTAGTTAGCAGACCAAGGCTGGCACTCTCTGTTGATTCCTTTTCTGTCAATCTTCTGTGCCTCAGAGGACTTGAGAAATTTGGGGGTGGGGGAATGTTGGGCTGTCACAATGATTGGGTGTGCTATTGATATTTAGTGGGCAGGAGTCAGGGATGCTAACTGTCCGGCAATCCATGAGATAGCTCTATAAACAAAGAGTGGTCCCACATTCCACAAAAGTTTCAAATAGCCTCCTGGGCATTCCTGTAGTTGAAAATGTGTCTATAACTATCTAAGCCTAGAACTGAACTTTGTTTCACACATAAATACAAAGTATTTGTGCATGAAAGCAATCACTGTGCAAATCAAAGTAAAATTTTAATTGGTTTTGATCAGAATTTTACCAAAAATTGTCCATGAATTTCCTGAAGAATCACATTAATAATGGCAACACTTCTCCTGGCAATTCAATAGTGAATTCAACACACTTCCATCAGACTACATTTCTAGCTTTCCCTTGCTCGGTCCAATAGTCTGATTTCTTTATTATGTCTTCTAGGTCCAAAATGTGTTCCATGTGCCAACAGCATTGACATCACCAGGGAGGTTGTAAGAAATATGAAATCTCAGGGCCCACCCAATACCTAATGAACCAGAATCTGCTCTTTAACAAGATTCCAGGAGCTTTGTACGCACAGTTGAGTTTGGGAAGTGCAGTTCTAGTGTATTTGGTGAAGTACAGTTCCAATGCTTATTTATTCAAATAAATATTATTAGTTACTTTTTTCTTTTCTATTTTATAATTAAGGCACACAGATTTTTTTATATTATGTTTGTACAAAAAACCTGAAATGGGCCCATAAATACAGACAACAAACAGGTGGTTGCCAACAGGGAGCGTGGTGGGAGGATGGACAAAATGGATGAAGGGGAGTTGGAGATTCAGGCTCCCAGTTAGGGAATGAATAATTCGTAGAGATGAAAAGGACAGCATAGGGAATATAGTCAATGGCATTGTAATAACATTGTATGATGACAGATGGTAGCTACACTTGTGGTGAGCATAGTATAATGTATAGACTTGTCCAATCACTATGTGTACACCTGAAACTAACATAACATTGTGTGTCAACTCTATTCCAAAAAATTACGTGTGTAGTCTATTTTATGTCAAGTGAGTGGGCGTAACAAAATGTTTGTGTTAGATAGAGGAAATTGAGAGTGTCAGGATTGACAGTCACTTAGTGGGACCTGACCATCTGCCCAGCCATTGATTACCAACTGTCTTGAACCCACAAACACTATCTGAAGACTTGAAGCCACCCATATTATGGTGTCAACATTGACTGAAATGCCTGTTGCTGCCACCCACTAACCAGATGGATCCCTCTGGATAACCACATCAATGCAACTCAAAGCCAAATCCCAGAGTTCTTTGGATAAAGACTGTCTTTTCCCTAGCTGGCCATCTTCTTTCTCTTGATCTGCTGACAAGTTAGCCCCACCTTGTTACAAAAATTTCCCGTACCAATTAAATATTTAAAATTCTAGTATGTTCTGCCAATAATCCCACCAGAGTTATGAAGGAGACACAGATATGATCTAGTGGAGGATTCTATATGAAACTTTCTAAGCTTCCAGAATGTTGCATACACCCATATCCAGCTGAATTGTAAAAATGCATTTCAAAAGCAAAAGTAAATGATTTGACAAGAGTGAAGAGGTTAGTGTTCACACGTGTATAATATGTCATCTTTCCTGGTTATAGCACAAACAGGAAATTGTTCATTTCGATTATAAAAGCTAAACGATGGGATCTCAGTTTGAATTATGCTACTGTAAAGATAATTAGGAACTGAATCATCCAAGTTTCAGCTTGACAAATTATCTAGGAAATCTAATCATTTTCAAATATAGATTTCTCTCACTAACCAAAAGTAGAACATTCCTATAAAATTTTTCATGAGCCAAAATGGCGTAAAGAGAGAAGTATCTCCTGCTGTGTGAAAGTTCATGTTAGTTCACTTTGCTTTTAGGAAAGGCCTATATTCGTAGCTGTTTAGCCAAAATAAAAATCCAAAGAGGATTTTTGCTTTATATAAAAAAATTTAAAAGCTCAAAAACCTGTTACGATACTAATGTAAGTCTTTTGTAAAAGTTGCGTGGAATAGCACAACTTTTGGAAAGCAGGGATACCTGTTTAGTAATTTTTTACATTGCGTGTATGAAGCATGATAGAATTATCACTTGGACAAAACTTTTTGAGGCTCACGTATTAATATATTTGTAATACAACTTTTAGATGCAGTTCCCAGCAATAAAAACAGAAGTACCCAATTTACCAGTAATATTCCTGGGTAGGGGCTCAGTATAAATCATTTATACAGATCACATTATGTATATTTTTCTTCATTCTGTACTCGAAATAATTTTTTCCTTGGCATTCTACCCTGCATCATTATCTCTAATCTTGTAGTTTGGCTAATACCATGATTTGTTCCATAGCATAACCTGTAGACCCTTATTTAAGATAGTTCAGATACAAAGCAGAAAAAAGCACTCAAAAAAGTCAGAAAACTAGTGCTTAGCTATTGTTTTGCCAGTTATCAGCACTGTGATTTCAGGCAATGTATCAAACTCTGCAAATCACAGTTTCCACATCTACAAAAGAAGAGAGTGGACCATGGTCTATAACTTTATTTTCCAGTTTTAACATGTTGTGATTATGTCTAAAAAAACAAACATGCACATGCATTCTTTAGAATGACAGCAATGTTATACCCTTTCTGAATTCACCCTTGATATTAGGTCACTTGGTGATCTTTCAAAGGATTATAACTGCCAATTCTTGGTTATATATGTCCATGGAAGGAAACAATGCCATTCTTGATACAAAAATCAGGTGTGATTCACTACCGAAAGTAGTATTTTAACTCTCTAACCTTCCTGACTAACACTGGCCAGCATTTCTAACTAAATGGAATTGAGAAAGGCAGACCAAAACAAGATGAATCACCAACTCCAGGGCAAAGGAGGCATGCACACATCAGGGAATCAAAAACGTTAGAGGCAAAGGGGTGAGGGATGGCACAGCTCACACGTATGCAAATAACTCTAGTGGCTTAAATTTGATCAGTTTGAAAGACTGATTTGTACAGGTTATAATCTAACTTTGTGATAGAAGAATTCTCATATTTGTGCTGTAATATAAAACAGATTGTGGGTGTTTACTAAATGGTCTTTGCAACTTAACAAAACCTGCCAAAATGTAAAATGTACATGACCTTTGATTCAACAGCTCTGTTTCTTCAGCTCTATTCAATGGAAATATTGGCACATGTAGAGGGAGAGAAATGTACTGCAGGACAGTTTGTCCTGTGAAAAAATGGGAGACAGGCTAAATAAATGACCCACAGCAATGTAGTGGTCATGTCCACTGCACACTCATTTTATCTTGAAGTAATTTCAGACTTCAAGAATAGTTGCAAAAACAGCACAGTGAATTCCCCAGATGTCAACATTTTATCACAATTGCTCAAGCCTCCCTCCCTCCCTCCTCCCTCTCTCCTTCTGCACACACACATGCACACACACACACACACATGCATGTGTGCACATTTATTATTTAAAACAAAATTTAAAAACTCCTTTTCTCTTGGGTCCAAGACTAGGTAGTGCATTTGCTTGTCAAAAACCTGAGTCTCCTTTAATCTGCAATATTTCCTTTGTCTTCCTTTGTCTTTCATGACTTTGACATTTTTAAAGAGAACACGCCAGTTATTTTGTAGAATGCCCCACAATCTGAACATGGCTGATGGTTCCTCATGATCAGATTATATGGACATTTTCATCTTAATAAATATATTTCTAATGACATGGTAGCCCTTAGAATATTCTACTAATGGAAAAGGGACCACGTTGTCACGGTCACAGTAGGAAACGGATGGCCCACTCAAAGAATTTAACTACAATTATTTTAATGAAGGGGCTCCTTTCAGAGGTGTGGACAAGTTTCAAGGAACAAGAAGGGGTAAAGGGAAGTGACACAGGATGGTAATACACCCTGGGATTAGCAGGGATGGGAAGCTTTACCAGCCTTGGGCTGAAGGAGCAGGAGAGCTAAGGAAGCACAGCAGCTACGGAGGCATTCAGCCGTGGAGGAACATGGGTCAGGAGACAAGGTCAAGGTTATAAATATCCCAGCTTCCTTCTTTACACTCTACAGTCGACTACCAGTGTCTCTTTTAACAAGGACCAACCAGAAGCAATAGGACAAGAGAGCCAAAGTAATGTAATTCAGGGGCACCTGGGCGGCTCAGTTGGTTGAGAGTCCAACTTTGGCTCAAGTCATGATCTCGCAGCTCGTGAGTTTGAGCCCACATCAGGCTCAGTGCTGACAGCTCAGAGCCTGGAGCCTGCTTCAGATTCCATGTCCATCCCTCTCTCTGTTCCTTCCCCATTCACACTCTCTCAAAAATAAATAAACATTTTTAAAATTTTTTAAGTAATGTAATCCATATTAGTCAGCTTTCCAGGGCAACAGTAGGGCAGATAAAGGTGAAGAATAGATCTAGGGCAGAGGGACAAATAGAGAACAACCAGAACAAGAAGTAAGTTCTTAGTGTCTAAGGATATGAAACAAGATGTCAACTTGGATTTTTCTCATGGTGCAAAATTTCACCTAAGAGTCCAGGCCAAAAATAGAAGGCAGTAAGCACTTCATGTTTTATGTGCACAAAGCAGCCAAAACTGGGGTCACCCTCCTTCCCACAGACCTCACAGAAAGAAGCAAAAATGTAGAACAAATCCCAGCACTGCCCACCACCACATGACCCTCCTCCAGTCTATGTAAAAAGATAAGTGAGAGGGAGGGAGGGGGTCACAAGCCTAAGAATAGCAATTTATGGGAAGAGTCTATTCCCTCAGCTCCCCTTGCAGGGGAGAGAGACAGACAGAATATTTCTTCCCCTCCCTCAGGACAAGGTAAACTATCTCTAGTGAGGCTCCAAGAGAGTTGCTTATAGACAGTTAGGGGTGACTGCATGAAGAGACTGGCATTTAATTCTTCTCTGCATGCCTGGTTGCTGGTTGGCCAGCAGATCTTAATAATCTGCTCCCTGTTCCCCTGCTAGGAGAAGAGAATTGGAGAGAGATGGCAAGTGGCCAGTGGCAGGGGCTAGAAAGGGCCAGGTAGAAAGAAAGTCAGAACCACTCCCATCCCCATCAAGTTCTTGATTTCTGACAGAGACGGAAGAAGGGATCCCACATGTATCTGGCAGCCTTAGAGATAGTGTTGGCAAGCAGGTGAGACTGGAAGAACTCTTCACTGAACCCCCAAGGTTGGGTATGGCATGAGAACAGAGGTGCATCCTATTAAAGAATGGATGCCACCGTTGGCTGGAAAGGTATCTAAATATGACAAAGGGCTACTGATGCCCACCATTGCCGAATGGAAGCAAGCCTCTCTTGCAAGAGGCATATTGATACTTCTACTGCCTTCTTTTAGCTCATAAAGGCTAAAAGGCTGCAAGGAAGCTTTCCACCCCCACAGACCCAGCAGCTGCAGTTACGCACAGATCTGGCCGTCACTGGGGTTAGGAGAAGGAAACTGTCTGAATTGCATTTAAGACTGAAGTTTTAAAAAATATGTAATCATAAATATTGTAATGAAATCATTCTAATAACTGAAACTAACAGGAAAGTCATAGAAAGGGACTGAAATTTCATTAAGGAACCTGTGTACCACCCAACACGAAAGGGAACTTTAAAATATCACAGTTGGGGAGAAGGTCATTTTTTAAAAATTCAATCATTTCAAAAAAATTCAATCATTTCATATGTATGTTCCAATGAATTGTGCCCCTCTACAATTACCTTCAAAGCCATATACATATGTGCAAATAACAAAGTTTCTTGGGGGCACCTGGGTGACCTAGTCGTTTAAACATCCAACTCTTGACATCAGTTCGGGTCGGGTTATGGTCTCATGGTTGTGACGTTAAGACCCACATCAGGCTCTGTGCTGACGGTGGGACCAACTAAGGATTCATTCTCTCTCTCTCTCTCTCTCTCTCTCTCTCTCTCCCTCTCTCCCCCTTCTGCCACTCTTCCCCAGTCACATACACTCTCTCTCTCTCTAAAATTAAAACAAAATTATTGGACCATATATCAAATTGTCAATAGTAATTATATATATGAAAGAAAGTGGGATTATGGGAAGTGGCAGGATTGAAGATAAAGTATCATGTCTGCCTTCTTTGGTGTCTGAAACTGAAAATAAGCATGTGTTTGCGTATTAGGTATGGGATTATTACAAGGGGGAAAGTTTTCTTGCATGTTCTCTGTGAGGCACTGTCACTTCTCAAGTGTTAGTAATGGATTGTGAGGATCACAGAGGATGATACATGCAAAGCCTTGACCATAAGACCTGGCACAGGTGTGCACTTAGTTCCCTCTCCACGGCCCTCCCACCACAACTCTGCCATTAGGAATTTACACCAAGCACGAAAGCCCAAACATTACTTTCTGTTTAAAACGAAAACACGATATGTACTACAAATGCAATGATTAGGTCATTCTTTATTTTCTTTTTGAAAACCAGTACTAAATATGATCTTTATAAATGGACTTAGCTTTTTTTTTTTTTCTTTCAGTGTTTTCAAAAGCTTTATACTTAATTCTTCTCAGGTTTCTTTTTCAGTCCTCATAGATGTGTTTTCCACTTACCATGGATGTAGCAAAGCTCAACTTCTGCTTAGTTCTGTGGGACCTGTATCCAGGCAACCTCTCCTACAGAGCACCTCTAATGTGCCTCTCGTTAAAGCACATGTGCAGTCCTAAAAGTGAGAATGTACCAGAAAGTCCCAGAAACTTCATCCTATATTATTCCCTCCCATTACCTCATTGGCTTCCACCTGTTCCCGTTCCTGGCTCACATCCGGATCTCACCTCTAGTACTTGCCCTGCTGAGCTGGCGATGCCACAAATAACTCCTAGATTCCCATCACTTATTGCATATCTGGGCTATATCAGGGGTTGAATAAAATACAGTCCTACTGGCCACACAACAAAGCCACAACCTTCCCTTTGTCGGCCAGTCCCAGGTCAGCCAACACCTCTATGCCAAGCTTAGCAAGAATATCATCTCTGTGGTATTGTATAATTTCAAAAGTGATTACCACAATGATGTGTGCTGTTAATGTTATACTTCAGTTTGCTTGGCCAAAAAAAAAATCTAAGCTACAGTTCATTTTTTGCCTGTGATAACCTACCTCTCTGGGTCATAAAATGTTAACAGCGTAACCTTAATTTTATGAGCAGTGAAAGCTGTTAACAGTAATGTTTAAAAGATGTTTATTTAACATAACAAAACCAGACTGGACAAGACTGTGGTATGTATGGGCTTAAGTCCACTTTGCAGGCGAACTTCTCCAGCGAAGGCAAAGATTCTCATGGGCTGGGAATGTGACACAAGCTTTGCCTTTCTATCACTGTACTGCCTGTAACTCTAACCTCCTGGAAGACTGAGAATCAGGTTAGAGATGTTAGTTTGAAATTCCTGATTTATGGGGATTGTCCCAGTACTCTGCTTATTTGTGCTTTTGAATGAAGTTAATATTAATTTAGCAATTCAGATATGAGCACATCTTTAATTAACTTTTCACTTTTCATATAATTCTTCTCTTATCACGATAAGGTTTTTGATGGCATCGGTTCTCCATTCAGTTTCTTGTATTTGAGAAGAAAAGAAACAAAATTTCAAAAAAAAAACAAACCCAGAATTTAGTGGCTAGAAAATAAGAGAAATTAATAAACTTGTGGCACATGAAACTTACCTCTGAATCTGGCTGTTGGGATCAACTCAAATACTGTGTTTGCTGGGAGAATGTCATAGGTCATCTTTAGAATCATGTTGGAATAAATTCAGTATTCAAATTCAGTACTTCAAAATCTTGCAGAATATGTTTTCTGGATTTTTTTAAACAATAAATTGATCACCAAAAATAAAAGGAACATAATCTGCTACTATGTTGGCTTACCACTAAAACCAAAAAGTTTATATTTAGATAGGGTGTTACAGCACGTGAATTTGATTTATTTTAAAACCACCGCTCCTTTTGAATCTTTAAAACCCATTCCCTCCATTCCCTGCTCAGCGTGAAACTTACTCCTTATCCCCCTTCCTCCCTCCCGCTCAAATTACATTCCTTTTAAGTAGGAATTCACTCAACTGTTATCCCTCCAGCAACTTCACACCAAACTATTCTTTAACAATATTTCAATCCAGCCAGAACCAAATTTCAGGAGAAAGAATGTGACTTCAAGCCAGAACCTTGTCTTTTTATAGAACAGAGTAGAATCCGCAGCTATTTGACTTGTACTGTATATAGTACATAGCCAATGTCATGTGCACGAGAGCTTATTAAGACAATTTGATGATGAAATACCCTCCCTGGGCAAGAAAGCCACAAGGAAATTCCAGAGAAAGGAGCAGGGCAACAAGTTTAATTTAGCTGCCAAATCATAACATGTAATTGATAATAGCAGCTAACAAAAAAAAAAAGCACAAAAGTTAATCCTTCGGCACTGTACTCATGATATTCAATTATAGCATGGAAAATACATATAATAAAATAGACTAGAAGATTAATGCTTATAAATCTGTTAGCCTTTTCAACACCTATTGTACTTATCCTGATATGCCTGATAAGGTATCAAATAGAGGCTTTTATTCATTATAGTTTAAATTACAAACATAGTGTCCTCCAAAATTATGCATTAACAAATACAGATGTCCATTTTAATATTCACAGAGTAAATATACAAGCTATTGCTTCTTCGGAACCTCAAGAAAATACTCCTTGGTTTGAAAGAATCATTTATTGACTGCATCCCTGATTAATAACTTTTAAGAAATTACAGAAAACAAGAGAAGTCCCAAAAGAATAAAAGAAGAAGGGAGACTGCCAGATATGGTTCTCAACTTTCTAATGGGTAAGAGTTGGATTCCACAAACTCTAGACAGGTACTGTCCAATGGAAATATTATAGCCACACTTAAAAATACTAAAGAAAAAAAAAAGGGAAATTCATTTTAATAATACATTAATTATCTCAATATATCAAAACTATTATCATTTCTTCATGTAATAAATATAAAAAATTATTAGTGAGATATTTTAAGTATCTTTTGTATATCTTCAAAATTTAATGCATATTTTACAATTATACTACATTTTAATTAGGACCAGCCATATTTCAAGTGGTCTATAGCCATGTGTGGCTCTTGGCTAATATCAGGCTGTGCAGCTATTGATCTATAAGCCAATGACCCCAGCACAATTTGGAAGCTGATTGTAGCTTGGCAAAGCCTGAGGCAAAAGCTTATGCACTACCATGTTATTAAAGGTGCAATCCCATGAAATGGAAAAGAGACAAAGGTAGATAAGGAAGGCCACTATGTGTAGAAACATGGATGGACCTTGAGGGTGTTATGCTGAGCGAAATAAGTCAGGCAGAGAAGGACAAATATCATATGTTTGCACGTATAGGAGGATTAGGAGGAACTTAACTGAGGAACAAGGGGGAGAAGAAGGGGGGAAATGGTGGGGGATAGGGAAGGAGGCAAACCATGAGAGACTCTTGAGTGCTAACAAAAACTGAGGACTAACGGATGTGGGGGGGAGGGGGGAATGGGCATGGAGGAGGACACTTGTGGGGATGAGCACTGGGTGTTATGTGGAAACTAATTTGACAATAAACTATTTGTAAAAATAAATAAATAAATAAATAAATAAATAAATAAATAAATGAGAAGGAAGGCCACTGAGTTGGCCAGTGCTTGGAAACAAGGGCAATTTTTCCATCTCACACCATCGTCTTCTGAGACACATCAGCTAGTATGTCTCAGCAGAAGGAAGGCTTTATCAACCCACTTCCATCTCACTTTGACCAAAGTTTGCTTCACAGGACATTAACTCCCCCACACTTTCAGGTTGCATATAACATGATGCTGGTTCAGCATCTCGCACCTCCGGGGCTTTGGGGCAGGCCCAGAGCAGAAGCAAGTAATGCACAGCAGGGACAGGAAGCCGGGCACTGTCAAGTTGTGTCCTTGTAAAGCTAGTTGCCATAGCAGCTGGGGAAAACAAGGGGCTAAGGACCCCAGGGACGGGAGTGTGATGAGGATGTGAGGTGGTAGATAAGAAATGTCTGACCCATCTAAAAACCATAATGTAGAAATGACTAAGTGTCACTGCTGGTGCACCCGGACTGAGTCACATCAAACTACATTTATGCTATGGTTTGTTTAAGGTACCAGATGGGTAGATCACATTATGACTTGTCTGGATCTTTATACTATCCATCTAATTTTCAAATCTAGTGTACCTTTAATTCCTTCCTACAAACCAAACTCTGCTCTGGGTAATCCCCAAAGTTAAGTTCTATGATAAAGGAATTTAAAGGCCAGCAGCCTAATAACCTATGTCCCAAGAGCCTTACCCTGACTCTTCTCTGCTCCTAGGTACTGGTGCTCATGACTAAGCTCCTGCACTGTTACTTAATGCTTATGCCTTTTCCCCCTATTTTCTTCCTCTTTCCTAAGGTGCCGGAAGCCAGTGTCTGCCAGCTTCTATCTGCTGGAGGCTGGGCCTGTTCTATCTTGCCTCCTTCCCTTCATTGCTTTGTTTTTCTTAAATCTCTGGTTCCCAGAACATTGATCTGCCTAGAAGCCAGATGACTTGCCTTATTGGATCTTCCTGGAAGAGATGCCCTCTGGTGTGTTCCTGTCACCCGCATCTCTACAAAGTATCTTCCTCCAGCATTGCTGGACTTCCCACATCACCTGTAGCTTGATCTACCCACCAACTGTACCCTCTCCACCCCATACCCCTCTAATATTCATTCTATCTTAAAAGGACATCTGTTCTCCAGAGTGCACAGATCAGTCTTTTGGCCTTTCTCAGCTAGGGCTTCCTCATGGGGTTTCTGCTCACCATCCTGCAATTTGCATACCCCTTCCTCTGGACAGACACAACCCTGTGCTAGGGCTCATGGCTTTGTGACCAGAAACTCCTTTGTGCAAGTTACCACTTGCCCAGCTTCACATTTGGCTTTACTTTTGCTGCCTGGAGCTCATTTCCTCCCAAACTCTTCTGAAAACTTTCTTCTTCTTCTAGTCTCTTCTTAAACATTCTCCCTCAGAAAGGCCCTCCTTAGCCATCCATTTCAAAGTAGGCCCTTGTTTCCATCTTGCATTACTCCAAAGCACTTGTCATAATTTATATATTATATATCCATTTGCTTACTTACTTATTTGTCTTCCTCTTCAGACTGTAAGGTCCATTGAAGCTGAAATTACTAATGTGTATCCAGCCCCCTTCATAGAGCCAAAATAAATATTTGTTGAAAAAAAGAATGAATGAATGGTCTATTTATCTAGCAATTAAGATCCCTATATTAAAAATCAAGGGAATGACACAGACTGGGGATCAGGATCAAGAGGAGTCAGACAGGTAACATAATACATAAATCACTGGTTTACAGCACTAATAAGGGGAAGGGCCTGGGGCACACCAAAAAAAAGTCCACACTTCCCAAAGACATTCAAATTCAAATTTTAAACTTACCCTATTGGCCCAACAGAACTCACCCTGGACTACGTGTTGCCGCCAGATTTGCCAGACTTCTTTCCAGCTCCCACAGCTTGGTGGCCAGCTTGTAGACCAAGATTTCAGGACCTGATGAATACAGTGCTCTCTTTAATCTCTTATAATAAATAACCTGGTTGGCAAATTAATCTGGAATTTTACTCCCAGGACTTTGCATACATTCTTCTCCCAGTTCCTTTACATCTATCTTCTTCACCTGCACTTCGCTAATTTCCATTTGCCCTTCCTCAAGGAGCCTTGCGTGCCCATTCCTGCCCCTCCCCATCCTGTGTGATCCCATAATGCCCTGCACTCCTATTCACCTGTTTGTCTCCCCACCAGACTTCCCTTAAGGGAAGGATCTGACTCATGCCCTGCTATGTCCTTGGTGCCAGGTCCAGGGCTTGGCATAAATCAGAATTGAAAACACTTACCAAATGAACAATAACTCTGCCATGGGGATTCCTAGCTGTTTGAACCACACTCCCGTAGAAAGCTAAAGAATGAATCCAAATATGGCTCCATCCTATTCAATATCTTTTATGAATGATTCTGCCCAAGACAAGCTCTGCTCTGACACGTGAAGCCTGCAAAGCTGGGAAGGAGAGTCAGTGTACTGGGAAGCAGCCAAAGGAGAAGAGATAAGAGATTGTGGCTATAGTCAGTGTGGGTTGAAACCTCGATTTTGTAAGCCAGCTTTAAATATTTTCATGAGGCCTGCTGTGTAGGATTTGTGGAAGAGTGTGGGGGAGGAGGTGTAGTTCAAGGTAGGAATGTGCATCTGTTTACTGGATTCACTTGGTGGTGGTTTTACAAGCCCGAGGCTGGAGCAGTTCCAGCTGTTTCACTTTTGCTTTGCCAGAGAGCCTATAAGTGCCATTTTCAAAGTAGCATTGCTGGCAGGATTCTATAAATTAATCTGTGTGTAACTTTCTCACCCAAAGTCTCAATTTATAACACCCTAAAGTTAGAATACGGCCTCCTCTCTTTCCTCATCATATGCAAATAAATACAACTCATTTGTTCTCCTCTTTAAATGTACTATTTACTTTATTCTTGAATTTGATACAGAATTGCTAGATGTCTGCTGAAGTTTAGAAGAGGAGAGTTGATATAAATGGGGTCAAGGAACCCACATATTTTAGATGCTGGCCAAACTTCTAATGCATTTTCTAAAATCTACCCAATGGGATCTTACAGGGCACTGTTCTTCCCTAGCTTATTATCTAATGATTCTCTCCAGGAATCAAACCTGTTAGTAACTAGTAAAATCCACCATTAATACTTGCTCTAGGAAATTATAAAATTTGCAATGCTATATGTGCATAGCCTTATTTAATTCTCACAGCAACCTGCTGAGATATGGGTACTTATAGAAGGCCATGTAGGCACCCCACGTATCCACTGCACCCACACTGTCTATTCTCCAGAGAGAGGAGGGGACTGGAAATGGAGTTTATAATCGATCGTGCCTACCTGATGAAGGGTCCATAAAAATCCCTAAAGTACTGAGTTTGGAGAGCTTCCTGTCTGGTGAACACATCTGCCTTCTGGCAAGGTTGACCCCCTCCAGCTGCACGGAGACAAAAGCTCCCATACTCAGAAGCCTTCCAGGCCCCACCCTGTGTGTCTCTTCATCTGGCTGTTCATCAGTGTCCTGTATCATATCCTTCATGATATAATAAACTGGAACTGTAAGTAAGTGTTTCCCTGGGTTCTGTGAGCTGTGGTGGCAAATGACCAACTCCAAGGAGGGGGTTGTGGGAACCTCTTTTGTAACCAATCACACAGAAATTGTGGGTAATCTGGGAACTTTTCACTTGCTATTGGTATCTGAAATTGCGGGCAGTCTTGTGAGAGGAGACCTTGATCTATGGGGTCTGCACTAACTCTAGCAAGTCAGAATTAAATTGAATTAAACTGTGGACACCCAACTGATGTCACACAAATTGCCTGGTGTGTGTGGGGGTGGGGGAAAGAGCCACATATTTAGTGTCATGGGTATTTTGGGTATGAGTAAAGAAAGACACACAAGAGAGTTTTTCCTATATACCCCTACAGATCTTAGCCTACTGAATTCACACACTAGTTTAATGTTCTTTTGGAGTGTGGGCTAAACCCATTGACTCACTTCTATCACATAGAACACAGCAGAAGTAATGAGATGTCACCTCCAAGATGAGGTTAGAAAAGGCTATGGCTTCCATTATGGATACTTTTCTCACTTGCTCTCCCATTCTCTCCTGGATCTTGCCATGTGTCACAGACTGAAGTGTGTCTCTCCCAAAGTCCATATGTTGAAGACCTGTCCCCCAATGTGATGGTATTTGGAGATGGGGTCTTTAGTGAGGTAATTAAGGTCAAGTGAGGACATAAGGGCTGGTGTCCTTATAAGAAGAGGAAGAGACATCAGACATCTCTCTCTCTCCACACATGCACAGGATAAAGACCACGTAAGGACACAGTGAGAAGGCAACCGTCTAAAAGCCAGAAAAAGAGTGTTCAGCAGAAGCTAAAACTGCCAACACCTTAACTTTGGACTTCTAGCCTCCATAACTGTGAGAAAATAAATGTTTGGCATTGAAACCACCCAGTGTGTGGTATTTTGTTATGGCAGCCTGAGCAGACTGATACAATGATACAATGAAGCAGTCCTGTGGAGAGTCTCACATGGCAAGAATCAAAGCTTTTCACCAACCACATGAGTGAATTTGGAAGCAGATCTCCCTCATTCAAGCCTTCAAATAAGACCGCAGTTCTAGCTGACAGTTTGACTGTCACCTTGAGCCAGTGGCACACAGCTAAGCTGTACCCAGATTCCTGACCCACAGAGACTGCAAGATAACAAATGTTTGTTGTCATAAGCTACTTAGACTTGGTGGTAATTTGTTATGCAACAATAGATAACTAATACATGAAAGCAACAGACAGTGTCAAGAGATTAGGTAGATAAAGTGGCTAACCAGAGAATCAGCCCCAAATGCATTGCCAAAAAATAAAAAAATAAAAAAAAAGGTGTCAGAGCAGGGAGTTGGGAATTCCTGTGTTCAGTCAAATCAAATCAAATAGATAGAATAGAGATAAGGAGGCAAAAGCAAGGAACAGACAATTGACCAAGCAAATGAGAAGCCATCTTTGTAAATTCCAGAATGAGGGGTCTCAGCCTGTGGTTGGATTTGTCCATGCTTCAGACTGAAGTTTTACTTCCAATATATATAACAAATAAGTAAGATGGTATCTTAGTTTGAGTTACCCCAGAAACTTACTTTGAGATAAGGAATCAATTAAAAGTAGTTCATTTGGAGGTGATCCAAGAAAAAACAAAACAAAACAACAACAAAAAAAACCAAAAACCACCACTAGTGGAGAAGGGAAGTGAGACAGGAAAGAGAAGAAAGTCAATGTCATAGTCTGTTCAGGCTACTATAACAAAGCACCATGACCTGGGTGGCTTATAAACAACAAACATATATTCCCCATAGTCCTGGAGGCTAATCCAAGATCAAGGCACAAGCAAATTTGATCTGAGGGGCCCCTTTCTGGTTCCTAGTTGGTGCCTTCTAGCTATAACTCACATGGCAGAAGAGACTAGTAAACTCTATGTGTTGGCTTTTATAAGTCCACTAATCCCATTCACAAGGACTCCACCCTTATGATAAAGCACCCTCCAAAGGCCCCACCTCCTAATATCATTACATTGGGCATTGGCTTTCAACATGAATTTGGGGGTGGAAGAGCCTTCTCTATATTCCACATTTGGCATATAGCAGCCAATAGCAAATACTTTATCATGTGAGTTGTCACTGAGGGCAATTGAACTTTAATGCCACAGGGGGACTCTGGGAAACAGGGGGAAATATGCATCTCAGAGCTATCCCTTCCAGGAATATCCCCACCAGTTTCTGTCTGCCATCGATTGAAGGAAGGGGAGGGCATGAATTCCCAGTTGCCGTTGCCTATAAAGACATACCTATGCTAGTCATGAGAAGTTAGCTTGTGAGTGTGGATATATAAGTGCCAAGCGGATGAGAATGAGACACCGAGAGCATCTGCTATATATAGGCCCCCTGAAGGAGCCTATCATTGTTTAGGTAGCAATACATACAGTCTGTCTAAATGAAATCATTCAAACTCAGTAACATGAAAACCTGTTGAAATATGGCCATTGTGCTTTCTGAGAGATCTGAAAAATAGCATTTGAATTCAGATGAACTCCGTCTCACTCTTGTATTAAATCTTGATTTGAGTCAGAGACCTTTGAAAAGTGACTAACTTCTCTGAGCCTTAGTTTTCTCACCTGTAAAATGGAGACAATAATTCCTACTATAGTTGGTAGTTATGAGACAAAGTGTGTCAAACATAGAGATAATTCACTGTTTTTAAGTTTAAACCTGCAATGATAATTTAGTGATGGCAACTGTGCCTCAACAAGGATTGCTTAAACAAAACTAGTAATAGCACTAAAGTCAGTATTTGTGTCTGCTATAGACTGACTGGCCCCCTCGCCTCTGCCCTGCAAGTTCATATGTGAACTCCTACCACCCAGTGAGATGGCAGTAGGAGGTGGGGCCTCTGGGAGGTGACTGGGTCATAAGGGTGGAGCCCTTAAAAAAAATAAAAAAGACCCCAGAGAATTTCTCTTGTCCCTTTCACCATGTGAGGACACGACAAGAAAACAATTGTTATGAACCAGGAAGCAGGTGTTCACCAGACACCAAATCTGCTAGCACCTTGACCTTGGGCTTCCAAGCATCCAGAACTGTGAGAAATAAACTCCCATTGTTTATAAGCCACCTGGTCTCTGGCATTCTGTTGTAGTAGCCCAAATGGACTAACATAATGTCCTAAGGATGAAAACGTCAATAATGTCTATCAGTATTGAAATGCTTAGTCCATGAGACATTGTACAGACAAATATTTCTTACCACTTTCTTTCACATTCCAATGTTAAAGTAACATTAAAAAAACTAATGTCATTTTCAGGTATATCCAATCAAAAATTTGTTATTTCTTCAAATCTGCTTTTTCTATAAACTTTCTTTATTAAAGCTGTTATATAGAAAAGAAATATACACTCAAAATGGTGAAGAGTTTCTGAGTTAGTCAGTTAAGCATCTGACTCTGGATTTCAGCTCAGGTCATGATCTCACGATCTCATGGTCATGAGTTCGAGACCCATCTTTAGGCTCTGCACAGACAATGCAGAGCCTGCTTGGGACTCTCTGTCTCTCTCTGTCTCTGTCTCTCTTTGTTTGTCCCTTTCCTGCTTGTAGTCTCTCACCCTCTCTCTCCCTCTCTCCCTTTTTCCCATTTTTAAAATGGTGAAAATTGATCTGAATAAGTTGGCATCATTAGGTAAAAATGAACTTTGCATTTGAAAAAACAAAATAACAGAAAAAATGGAGGAATAGCTCTCCAAAGTTATGATTTTTAAATTGTAAAACTGCACTTGCACATACACATTTATCAGTATATGAACTAATGGATGGAAGCATGAATTTTTTTCGAGGTTTGCTTCTGGAGGGGCACCTGGGTGGCTCAGTTGGTGAAGCCTCCAACTCTTGATTTCAGCTCAAGTCATGATCTCATCATGGTGGTGAAATTGAGCCCTGCATGGGGCTCTGTGCTGGATGTAGAGCCTCCTTGAGTTTCTCTCTTTCTCCTTTTGGCCCTCCCCAGCTTACACTTGCTCTCTTTCTCTCTGTATAACTCTCTCTTTCTCTCTCTAAAAGAGAGAGACAGAGACAGAGAAGTTTGCTTCTGGAAAACTCAGAGCTGGAGACAAAATTTAAATTCATGAAAAACTGCCAAACAAGCAAAGTAGTGTTAATTGGCCAAAAATAAATAAACTAACTCCAAATATGTGAGAAATGAACAGAAACATGAAACATTCCTGAAAGTATCCCAGAGTTCATAAAAATAGTTGAAAACCTCTAAAAATCTCTGATAAACAGACACAACTATTTAAGGTCACACTAAAATTGGCAACACGGGGGCGCTGGGTGCCTCAGTTGATTAAGCATCCAACTCTTGATTTTGGCTCAGTTTGTGACCTTACACTCTGTGAGATCAAGCCCCGCGTCCGGCTCTGCATTGACAGCGTGAGGCCTGCTTGGGATTCTCTGTCCCCCTCTCTCTCTACCCCTCCCCTCCCCTGCACTCACTCCCTCTCTCTCTGTCTCTCAAAATTAAATAAATACTCATATAAATAAATAAAAAATAAATAAATAAAATTGGCAACAATATCACCATGATGCATAAAATTACCAATATGTAACAAACTTCTATAATGGGAAATATTTATATTTGACCAATTTTTTGTTTCAGTCAATTGTCTCATAATCTGACACATGGTAGATGTTTGAGAAACTTTAGTTGCCCTCTATCAGCATGCCTTTGGCATTACAATTTTTTTAATGTTTATTCATTTATTTTTGAAAGAGAAAAACAGCATGCAAATGGGGGAGGGTCAGAGAGACAGAGAGACACAGAATCTGAAGCAGGCTCCAGGCTCTGAGCTAGCCGTCAACACAGAGCTTGAGGTGGGGCCCAAACCCACAAAGATGAGATCACAACCCGAGCGGAAATCAGAAGCTTAACGTATTGAGCCACCCAGGTGCCCCTGGCTTTGGCATTATTTAAGGAAAGAAATGCTAACAAAGATTTCTGAGACCCACTTTCAAGCCCAAACCATCTCCAAACAGGCCCAGTTAGGAGAAATTGAACAGGAGGTTGTTTATGAAGTACTTTGGAGTTTCTTATGCAAGAAAAGAGTTAGGAAGATGTAGATATTGGAGAGAGCTGACCGATGCTTCAAACTGGACAGTGGTCTAATAGTCTAGGTTACACCTCCAAAAATAAGGTGTAGGAGGTCTAGAAGCAGTGCTTGGAACAGGCAGGCAAAATGGAATGGCTCAGAAGCTACATCTGTGAATGCAAAGTATCTAGTGAGGCATTCTTTTTACTAAACCAGATAAATGCCAGAGCTCAATCCTTACTGTGGTCAGAAATAGCTGGCCAAAGCCCACCAGAAGCCTCTGATCCCTAACACATGTATAAACCTGCAACAGAAAAGGATAAGTCAGCAGTCCAACACAGCTCAGTGAAAATATGTCTTTAGGAAGACTCCTTTTACATGGATTTTGTATTCTCCAGGCTTTATTGATTTTTCCCAAAGATCTTCTCACTGAGAACGATATACATTGACCAGTGATCATAAATATTCTGCTTTTAATGGCAAAGATATCCAAAAATATATGCTACAACTCACATTCCAGTTTACTACCCACCTATAGCCGAATTGCAAGTCACTGGGAATCCACGTGTAAAAGCATAAGACACAAATCACTATGCTTTGAGTGTTCTCTTCCAAGGCTCCACCCCAGGCTTAGCCTGAAACAACTTGCCAGCCTCACATTCCTACAAACCTACTCTATGCTTGGATGTCAGTCGTTACCACCAAGCCCTCTGAATCCATTAATCAAATTCTTTTCACATGGTTAAAGACAATTCGGTTTGGGGAGTTGCTAAGCAGCTTTGTCTCCTTCCTGGAGACCCATGATTAGTTGTTAAATGTCTTAGTCTTGTTGGCTCCACCGTTGCTGGGGTGGTGAGCTGCCCGTTGTCAGGCAGTGGGGCAATAGTTTTACCTCAGACAACAGCTGTACCACCTTTATCTGAGGAAGCCATGGATAAAGTTTTTCGAGAGACAGTGGCAGGGGGGCAGTGGGGGTGGGGGACTGTTAATTTGGCTCGGTGTCTGTCTTGGCCAGAATGATTTTATTTGGAAATCTATTTGATAGAGATTTAGAGAGGGTCTCTGCCTTCATAAAGAATAAACAATGGCCATATACCAGAGGCTCCAGGCCATCAGATTAGAACTTGTAGAAGCACTAAGGGCTTACCCAGGCTTCAAGCAGACAGATTTAACTCTTGGATGATTCAGATTGTGTTTGCCCAATGGCATCCGCAGTTCTAGCAAGTGAGCAGGACCCTGTCTGCCGAATGGCTAGTTGTGTTTGCTTTGTTGGTGATGAGGAAAAGTTTCTAGTCAGAATGTGTAACGGGTGACTGAAATATTCATATGATCTTGGTCCTGACTGCCTCAGCATGAATGAATAATCAAGAATATAAAACACATAGCCCAAGCCTTCAGGACCAGATCTTACTTTAAAACAGCGTGTTCACCCACCACACCAAAATTCCTAGCGCACAGTACCACCCTGTATACATAAAGTGAAATGAACAGGCTGTCTGACTGTACACTTCTCCTCAATACACACCCTATGGCTTGGGAATTGGACAGATGCTTTTAAGTCCAGATTCACCCCCTTCAATCCCTGAAACATTGAACAAGTCACAAATCCCTCTGAGCTTCAGTTTTCTTGTCTGTAAAATTGGGAGGATAAGGTTAACTTACTAGTTACTGAGTCCATAATACACACCAGTCATTCTTTTAGGTACTAGCGATACAGAAGTGAAAAAGAAAATAAAAACTTCAGCCACTATGAAGTGTAGACTTTTCTACTCCTTAAAACTGTTCAGAGGAGTAGAAAAAAGAAGAAAACAATCATAATGATATCAGCACATAGCAAGTGCTTAATGTTAGGTCCTCTCACTAACCCACTTATTCAGTTTTGTTTCACAATAAGTGTGATAGAGATGGAAGGAGGAAATATAGTGTGTCATTTCTTTTTTTTTAAGTTTATGTATTTATTTTGTGAGACATAGAGATAACACGAGTGGAGGAGGGGCAGAGAGAAAGGGAGAAAGAGAGAATCCTAAGCAGGCTCCACACTGTCAGCACAGAGTTCAACGCAGGATTTGATCTCACGAAGTGTGAGATCATGACCTAAGCCAAAACCAAGAGTTGGATGCTTAACCACCTTAGCCACCCAGGCACCCTTATCATGTGTCATTTCTGAACTCTGTTTAGAAATTAAGAACACAGGGGCGCCTGGGTGGCTCAGTCAGGTAAGCATCTGACTTTGGCTCAGGTCATGATCTCATGGCTTGTGGATTTGAGCCCTGCATTGGGCTCTGTGCTGACAGCTCAGAGCCTGAAGCCTACTTTGGATTCTGTGTCTCCTTCTCTCTCTGGCCCTCCCCACTTATGTTCTTTCTCTCTCATTCTCTCTCTCTCTCTCGAAAATAAATAACCATTAAAAAAAAAGACAAACCTCACCTACATCAGTATTTTTTTCAAACTTCAGATTCTGGCATATTAGTGAGCTGTAAAATCAATTCAGTGAGTTAAGGCCAGCATCTTTTCTAAATTAAGAAAATGGAAAGGAATGGAATGGAATGGAAATATAATAAGAATAAGTATTGATTCCTGAAGTTTTTGTTTTGACTATGTGTGTTTGTATACTGGCTCAGGATGTAAAATGCATTTCTGACTATAGGTCAAAAAGTTTTCAAAAAAGTGTTTGAAAGCTACTAATCTATATATAATTTTTAAATAAAGGAAAGAACTTTTCTTTTGGCTTTTGTTATTAATTACTTAACTTCTTACCTAGTATTTACAGGATGACTTCTGTAAAACTGTACATCAAGATAAATTAGGATTTTAAGAAAATGAAAGACTGTGCTCTAAAATGGAAAACATTTTGAAAGTCATTCTCTATAGTCCCATATACTTTGCTTATTTCCTGGAAGATGCATCCCAGAAGTGGGACAGATGGAATGGGGACAGACAAGGGGTGTATTTGCTCCCTCTAAGCACTTTTTCCAAAAAGAACACTTTCTCAATAATTTCTAAATTACTATGTTTACATGATGACGCTTAAAGCGATCATGAAAAACATTCAAGTGAGATGTAAAAACAAGATTGCTTGGCAGTGAAAGAAAGTAGACAAATGCCATCTTCCTCCTTTCCAGTCACCGTGCCAAGTCTTGCCCAGCCCATCAGACACAGCTAAGTGTCATAAACCCTACCTACAGAGATACTGACTCTGATTTTCAAACCTTGTCATGTTGCTACCCTAGCTTAGAATCACCCAACCTGCATAAAGGGTAATGGTTCCAATTTGTTACCACACTTTTCCCATTAGTTTTATTCCCGAACCACTTTATTGGGAACTAACTTAATTCAGTCATGAACAACTAGTAGGCTTTTTTGGTAAGTATCATTTGCCTCAAAAAAGCAGATATTCTTAATTATTTTTGTGTCTTCTCAGACTAACATTTGAAATGTATAAAATGAAATGCATAGGGATTTAAAAGAAAGCAAAATATATTGGAAGATAGTTGTTGAAATATTTTTAAGTACTTGTGATATAAAAATGCACAGAATTCTCTATTAATAAATTAAAAATAGACCTACTAGTTGGTCTACTATCATTATAATTTCAAAGTAATGATGAGATGAAATGACATGTTGAGGTATCTGCATTATTTGTAGTAATGTCATGAATAATGTGTCATGAACATAAATGTGATTTCTATTAGTGCTGAAGGAAGTTAGTAACACCAGGATATGTTGCAAACTCTCATAATGGAAGGAAATTCTACATTTCAGTTAGAGTTAGTGAGGATAACAATGTAATACATTTTCATATCCAACACGATAGACATCTTGAGTTCTAACTATGCAAAGTGTCCATAGAGTGCAGGTTCAAAGCTCCTCATTAGAGGTGGAAGGTAGTTCCAGATCTCTCCATAACCTTGTTACAAAATGACAAAGAAGACAAATGCCTGATGGAATCCTGACATTTAATTAGCAGGCAATGCCAAGACAATCATGTATCCTGTTCTTTAAACTTGATGAAATTCCAGCTGTCTATCTTTTTAGAAAGTCTGACAGAACCTTGTAGGAAAGGCTTCCCAAGCCAAATGTGCCAAAATTCAAACACCAGGACTCAAGTAACCCTCAAGTAAAGTCAGACAACCAAGAATCTCTTTAATTAGTGACTGAATATAAGATGACCTAAACACACACACACACACACACACACACACACACACACACACACACACAAGATTGCCTAAAAATCATACCCAAGGCACTTTTCAGGGTGGCTGCATACAGTTGTGTTGGTAGAGCACTGTGTAATCCTATACCCAAATGTAGTGCCATTTCTAAGGGTACAGATGGATGGACTTTCTCATTCTTATACCTTGTTCCAAGAAGCAATGCTCAAACTATTTAATATCAAAAATAGTACATATTACCCAATCAGAATGGATGCTGATTAAAAACAGCTAGTATAGGGATAACAGAGTGTCCTAGGTGAATTTTAGCCTTGCCCTGTTCATGCAAGGGTAGGGAATATCTTCTTCCCAACGTCTACATCTTGACCACTAAGGTCATCAATAAAGGTCCATTTCTAACCTGTAATATACTCATTAACAAAGCCTATTGTATTGATCAGAAATCAACATAAGTAAAATGCTCACTGTAGCCATCTCTGGAGTGTGACCTCTTGATTAAATGCTGCCTAACCACTTCTAGAGGGTGTAATCCAGCAACTATCTCTAGTCTATGGATAGAAATGAACACAAATGTATGTGTGTCTGTGTGTATCATACTGAATTTTTTCCCAAATCATATTGAATTTTTTCCCAAATAATTATAGACCAAATACTCAATTATCACTATCTAGGTAAAAACAATGGATTAGTTTATTAACTCGCCAAACTATTTTGGAAACAAGAAAGATCTCTTATACCTACCACTGAAAGGAAAATTTTCAAACTTTATCTTTGAGTTGAGGTGCTTCAATTATCCTCCATTAAATGATATTTTGCAAGCTTTGGCCAATCTCCAAAGTGTCATGAAGTTTTAAGGAAAGTAAATTCAGCAGAGATTCTGTCATCTCTGTTATAAAGCATGAAGGGATATAGTCAAACAAGCCTGTCTAGAGACTAAAAAGGATCAGAGATCAGAACATTGAGAGATCATGATGAAAACAGAGCTCTAGAAGAGGATGAAGTTGGTGCTCTTTGAAAGCAATGAGTTGGAACTGTGTGTGAGGGAAGACATTGGCACAGGACGATTGAAGAAGCACTGGGGAAGGCTGAAAAAGAAGGCATTTGGGATAGAGAGCAGGGAGATTTCTACCTTCCTCCTCTAATATCAAAGCAATCTCAAGTGTTTAGCCAGCAGTGCACATCCTACTAGGCTGCACCTAATGGAATATTAGTATTTAAAAAAAAACAATCAAAGCCAGGATCCTGTGAAGGAAAGTAGGAAGCTAAATACTTTGCTAACCCAGAAGTCAAAAAACCGCCTGAACAAAATTCAGTCAAAGGTTAATAAGACAAAATAGCAGCTATAAAAAGGAGAGCTGTAAACTAAACCAGTTCTTATTCGAAAATAATTTCAAGAATATTTCTAATAGCAGATACACTGAATCATGACCAAAGCAAAGTCAACTAGAGTACCCAGGACTAAACAGAAGTTCATGATTATACTAGAAATACCATTCTCTTTTCTTCTGGGACAAAGCTAGACCACATTTCCCATCATCCTTGATAGTATTGTAGGCCATAGAGACTTAAATCTGACCAGTCAAGCAAGTGATAAACCTCATTTCAGGACTGACCCACACAAGCCATTCATGTACACCTCTGCACTTTCTCTGGGTTCTTGAAAAGCTGCATGGAATAAAAGCAGTGTGCAAAAAATGTGGTGACCCATCAGTACGGTAATTATAAGCAAACTTTGTTTTGCTTCTTTCCAAAATTTGTACAATAACCAAACAGCTTAAAGTATTTTTGTTTTATGATAGAGAACATTAATAAACAAATATACGTATTAGCTTTTTTAAAGTAGACTGTCTCTGGGAAGCCTGGGTAGCTCAGCTGGTTAAGCATCTGGCTCAGGTCATGATCTCACAGTTTGTGGGTTCAAGCCCCTTGTTGGGCTCTGTGCTGACAGCTCAGAGCCTGGAGCCTGTTTCAGATTCTGCGTTTCCCTCTCTTTCTCTCTCTCTGCCCCACCCCCACTTGTCCTCTCACTCTCTCTCTCTCTCTCTCTCTCTCTCTCTCCCCCCTTCAAAAATAAATAAATAAATATTTGAAAAAATGTTTAAAAGTAAACTATCCCCACTTTCTGTGATTACTGCAGATGGTGTGGATTCTGGTGTGCTTACTCACTGACACACAGGAATAATGTCAGCATCTAATAAATGTGGTTTGAAAGAAAAAAGAGTTTCCGGTGTCCTTAGTATTTTACTTATTTGTCAATGCTCCCCTTAAAATGTGACATTCTCCACTAAATAAAAAATTTGAGATAAAAACAAAGTACTTCATGCATCCTCTTCACGGTGCAAGATTATTATGTCCCTTAATATATATCCAGGCATACGTTGTTACAAACATGGCTCAAGATTACATTTGAGAAGTTTTGGTTTTGTTTTTTCTTTTCTTTTCTTTTTTTTTTTTTTTTTAGAAGGAACATCACATCAACTAAACTCTTAGGGACATCAACTAAAACTCTTAAGTCTTTTTCACATAATTTACTGTCAAGCCTGATTTCCCTCATTCTGCACTTGCACAATTGATTTCTTTTACCCCCAAATGCTGAACTTTAAATTGATCCTTGTTGAGTTTTATCTTATTTGTTTTGGTTCATTATTGGAGTCCACTGAGATGTCCTTAATCCCTGATTCTGCAAACTTGTATGTTATCTCTCTCTGTATATATCTTCTAATAACTTTATTAACTTATCAGTCTCTAAAGTTGGGGATAAAACTACTCAGTAACTAAGAAGCAAGAGGGAAATTTTGCTGAACGCCATTAGAAATCTCATCCAGGCATCAACATTCAGGATGTTCAGGTATTATAGAATGTTAAATTTGAAAGGAATCCTCAAACTCATTCAGCACATCCCCATCCCTACAGCCTACTGGTTATTCAACACTTTCATGATTCCATCTTTACAGATGTGTTCATCATTTCCTTCCTACTTCTATTTTACTTTCTTAGATAAAAGTTTTTTTCTTAGAGAACTTACTCTACCCCATCTCTGTAGGAAGTAATCCTAGTTACTCACATTTCACTTCATCCCCTTCATCTTGGCTGATTGGGATTAGACCCAAAAATAAAATACCAGTCAGGTACCTTTTTATCCCAGTCTTACTCTTCCAGGCTTGGAAGACCCAGAGAGGCCAGGATCCCATCCTTAGGAATAGGGTGGTGTTGTGGATAGCATCACAAGAAATCAGCCTTAAATTCAGTTCCAGCCAGTCCAAGCACATGGCCTCCCAACTGAGGAGAGCCCACCGTCCCTCTCCCACATGTCTGGGCACCTGCCCTGGGCTGAGGCCAGACTGCTCCAGGGGCCTCTTGAGCCCTCACCTGCCATAGAACAACCCAGGTTAAATACAGCCCATGCACAAAGCCATAGGCCAAAACCTGTGGAGTTTTTAAGAATCAAATTTTACCATTTTCATAAGTGGTCCCTGGAGGTGTGCAGAGTGCCCGCTTGCCTCTTCTAGACCCACAGCTTATCTTCACCATTTGTGGTTTCCATGTCACTCTTCATAGAAACAGTACAGCCCAGCATCTTCCAATCTTTTCCCTCTTCCAGCTGCCTCATCACAGCACTGTGGCCTCCCCCTAGTGCCCAGGCACGTTATTTCCAAGGGCAGGAAGGGGCAGTCTCCTGCAGCCCATCTTTTATGTGACTGTCTTAGGTGATGCATAGCCCCCTCCACCTGTCCACCCAACAACTTCCTATCCCTGTCCTGCTGCACGGTCCAGAGTCTGGGACCTATTTTGTTTCTTTGTCATTTATGACCTTATTTAAAGAAAATAAATATCTCCCAACCTTAAAAAAAAAACAAAACTAACACCTAACCCTAACAAGGTGAGAACACATCTAGAAAATAGGATTCATTTATTTATTCAAGAAATACTCACTGAGCACCTATTATATACCAAGAACCGTTCTAGGCCTTGGAACATATCAGTGATCCAAATAGACAAAGATTTCTGCCCTTATGGAACTTGCATTATAGCAGCAGAGAAAAATATAGATAATAAATAAAATATATAAGTAAATGACATATTAGTATAGAAGATAAATCCTATGGAAAAAAAGGAAAAGTAGAATGGGATAAAGTGTATTGGGAGTGAGAAGTGAAATGTTAAGTATATTTATTAGGTCCTTTTTGAGAAGGTAACATTTGAGCACAGACTTGGAGGACATGAGCCATGTAAATTTCTAGGAAAGGGGCATTTGCGCAGAGGACACAACCCACGCGAAAACACTAAGACAAAGGATAAATGCAATGTTCAAAGAACAAGAAAATCAATGTGGCTGCAGCAGAGTAAATGAATTGGGGGGGGGGGGAATTAAGAAGTGAGATCAGAGATGTAAGTGAGTCATCTTAAGGACTTTCATTCATATGTTGAATGAAAGGAAAAGCTACTGCATGGTTTTGAACAGAAGAGTGACATAATATGATTTATACTTTAAAAAGGATTACTTTGCCTGCTGTATCTAAAAGGAATAAGTAAGATCTGTTACTACAATGTTGTTGTGGGAATCTTAGTGAGAGATGGTAGCTTAGACCAGAGTGGTAGTAGTGAGAAATGGTAGTGGGAAAACTCGTCAGATTTTACATTAATTTTGAAGGTAAAATCCACAGTATTTACTGATGAATTGCATGTAGTTATGAAAAGGAGAAAAAAGTCATGCCAAGGTTTTTGGTCAGAGACAAAGGATACTTGGAGTTGCTGTCATCAATTCTGACAGGGAAGGCAAGAGATGAACAAGGTTTGGAATGGAGGAGGAAGATCAGAAAGTCTGTTTGGACAGTTTTGAAATGTGAGTTTAGAGTTTGAGTAGAGATCCAGGCTAGAGATATATTGGAAGTTGTTGGCATATAAATAGTTTTTAAAGATATGAGACTCAATGAGCTTTAAAAAGATGACAGTTAATCAAAGGACTTAGGGGAGTATGGGTGGCTCATTTGGTTAAATCTCTGACTCTGGATTTTGGATCAGGTCATGATCTCAGCGTTTATGAATTTGAGCCCCATGTCTGGCTCTGTGCCGACAGCGTGGAACCACTTGGGATTCTCTCTCTCTCCCTCTCTGTCTGCCCCACCTGTGCTCATGCTCTCTCTCTCTTTCTCTCTCTCTCTCTCAAAATAAATAAATAAACTTAAAAAAAAAATAAAGGACTTAGCCCTGGGGCACTCTAACATTAAAAATTAGGAAGACAGAGAAAGGCTCAGGGAAGGGGATTAAAACAGAGCAATTGCTAAGGTAGTTAAAAAAAAAAAAAATAGCCAAGTTAATGTAGAAGCCTGGAAGCCAAATGAACAAAATGCTAGAAAGAGCATTCAACGAGGTCAAATGATACTACTGGATCAAATAAAATGGGAACTGAGATTTGACCATTCGATGTAGCCATGTGGAAGTCTTTGCTTATATTAACAAGAGTGGTTAAAATGATGTCATGAGGCCAAAAGCCTGACTAGAGTGGTTTGAGGGAATGTAAGAAAAATTGGAGACAGTAAGCTCAAAAAATATTAGAGAAACTTTGCTCCAAAGGGGAACAAAGAACTGGGCCATAGAATGTCGGTGGATATGTTATCAGGAAGAGGGTTTTGGGTCACCTGGGTGGCTGAGATGGTTAAGTGTCTCTCTCTTGACTTCAGCTCAAGGTCATGCTCTCACGGTTGGTGAGATCAAGACCAGCATCAGGCTCTGCACTGACAGTGTGGAGCCTGCTTGGGAGTCTCTCTCTTCTCTCTCTGCTCCTCCTCCACTCACTCTCCCTCTCTCAAAATAAATAAATCTACTTCCCCCTAAAAAAATTTAAAAAAAGAGAGTTTTGGGGCACCTGGGTGGCTTAGTCGGTTAAGCGTCCGACTTTCGCTTGGGTCATGATCTCGCGGTTCGTGGGTTCGAGCCCCACGTTGGGCTCTGTGCTGACTGCCAGCTCAGAGCCTGGAGACTATTTCCGAGTCTGTATCTCCCTCTCTCTGACCCTTCCCTGCTCACGCTGTCTCTCTCTCTCTCCTAGAAATAAATAAAAATATTTAAAAAAAAAAAAGAAGGGAGTTTTGTTTTGTTTTTAGTATAGTAGACACAAAATGTTATGTTAGTTTCAGGTGTACAACATAGTGATTCAACTCCCCTATGAATTATGCTGTGCTCTCCATGAGTGTAGCCACCATTTGTCACCACACAAAGCAATGACAATACCACTGACCACATTCCTTGTGCTTTACCTTTCATCCATGTTCCCTACCCTCCATCCCCCAAGAAGAGGGTTTTTATCATTGAAAACCAACACATGGGAATACTCCCATGAAGAGAGGAAATGTTGATAAATAAGCAGACAGGGAGGAATTGTTGACATGATACAGGGGCAGGGGGACACACGGCCTGGCACCCCAGTGAAGAGAAGAGCTGAGAAAGGGAGCGGAGACATTGCTCAGTGGACAGATGTGGTGGTGGAGTCTATGACCATTCTCTTCATATTCCTTTCACTTTTTCAGTAAAGTCAAAAGCAAGGCCATCACCTTAAACTAAAAATGAAGGAGGAGACTTTGGAGCTTTAAGGAGACAGAAAAGGTAACATAATCATCTAGGAGAGTAGGAGAATGAATGGATAGGGAACTGATGACTGCCTGAAAGCATTAAAGGCCTATCTGAGATGCCTAATTTATAAATGTATTCATTGGATTTATTCATTCATTCAATTTACTCATTGAATTTTTTTTATTTATTTTATTTATTTATTTATTTATTTATTTATTTTTTTTACTCATTGAATTTTTGATGAGACTAGCCAAAGTGATTATGAATTTTTTTTTAGCCATGTTCAACTAGGCACGGTCATAAGTATGGAGTAATAAAAAAAAAAGAAAGAAACGAAGACAGAAATTTACCAGTTACATTTTTTACCAATTTAGTATAAAGAAGCAAAATAGAGTCAAAAGAGGTGAAGATGCATGCACGGAAGTAAACATAAGGATTGAATGTATAATTTTACCTTGTCAAGGAGGAGGGAGAAGACATCAAGGGATTGAGAGACAGAAGAAAGGTAATATGCTCAATGCATTGGAGTTTGGCAGTGGGTTGGGAGGTGTTGGTAACCCTTTGGCGTCGGGCTATTGGAGGGAATGAATTGGAAAATTTCTGAGATGGTTGTAAGACTGTGAAATGCATGAAGTTGAGAGCACAAAAGAGTAATAGTTCTCAATAAAGACAAAGTCTAGTGTATAACAATCAGAAGCAGTGGCTGAAGTAGCATGGAAGACAAGAGTTTTGGAAGAGATAAAGTCAAGGAACTAAAAGATCAGAAAATTGAAAGAATCAACTACATATTACATATATTTGAATCACTAAGGCATAAGAATCATATTAGAGAGGGTGATAGTGGACCAGAATCTAAAATCATTATGAAATTTGGAGAATCACCCCATGATTTAAATTCAGTGGATGATGAAAAAATTGAAATTAAAAAAAAATAATAAACTCAGTGGGTTAGAATTAGTGGGTGATACAGTTGGATGATGTTGGATTCAGAGTGAAAGAGAAAGGGGAGAAGGAGAGAAATGATCTAAAAATAGCAATAAGGAGCAAAGAGGACCCCTGTCCAACTCCTCAGGCCTGGAAGTAAGAAAGTAGTAGGAGAAAAAACAGCCATTACTTGAGAAGGCTACAATAGACACAGGATCCTCAAAGAATGATCAAATCTCCATCAAGAAAAAGTGGTCACAAGTACATTGAATGGAAAGGTAAAAGATATACAGGATTTTACTGATGGTAGACAGTGAAATCCAGAGAACACGGTGAAGGGTAAAAAAAAAAAAAAAACAAAAAAAAAAAAAAAAAAAACCAAAAAACCCACAAATATATGGGAGAGGGAAAAGAGAAAGAGAGAGGGAAACAAACCATAAGAGACTCTTAGTGATAGAGAACAAACTGAGGGTTGGTGGAGGGAGGTTTGCAGGGTACGTGCTAGATGGATGATGGGTATTAAGGAGGACACTTGCTGTTATGAGCACTGGGTGTTGTATGTAAGTGATGAATCACTGAATTCTACTCCTGAAACCAAAATTGCAGTGTCTGTTATATAAGTAGAATTTAAATAAAAAACTTGAAAAGAAAAGGGAAAAAAGATCTGAGGAAGCATAGCAGAAGAAAGCAGATTAGAGGATGTTCAGGGTATTTGAGGTATTTGGGTGGGGACATGAGTTTTGTCCTGTATGTTTAAAGGTTCTTGAAGAGACCTTTATGACCATGGATAAATACAAAATAAAGTTGATCCTTATGGATTCAAGGGACCGGTGGCAAGTCTGTGAGGGTTCAGAGAGGCATTTCAGGAACCCCTTTTTCATCCCTGATGACAATGGGTAGGAAGGTTTGGAAAGGTAAGGTTGGCCCCAGTGAGTGCGTCTCTTCTTGATTCTGAAAGCTTTAGAGGAGGTGTGGT
The DNA here is from genome assembly GCF_003009895.1 of Hyaena hyaena. NCBI lineage: Eukaryota > Metazoa > Chordata > Mammalia > Carnivora > Hyaenidae > Hyaena > Hyaena hyaena. Next base: position 66,819 of record NW_024081809.1, on the reverse strand, counting down.
CTGAGTCCCACTGCACAGATTCATTCTTGACCAATGAAAATATGAGTATTCCATTTTGACCCCTCTTGTGAGTCAAATGTGGGTGTTTTGTCAATGAGCCATAAAACCATTACAGAATTTGTAGTAGGGACAGGTCCTTGACATGTGAGGGATGTGGACTCAGAATCTGAGGATACCCCCACTTGATGACAGCTATGATATGTTATACACGAAGAGCAGAGAAATCATCAGCTGTTCTTTGGAAGAGAAAGAAGAATGAATCAGAGCTTAGAGAAATGTAGATAAAGGAGTAAATGAAGAAAGAGAGAGAGGTTGAAGGAGAGATAAAGCTATTTTGGTTTCTGGTGACTTACCATTTATTCCCCTTGGATTATATCAACACATTTCTTTCTAAGCACTAAGAACCATAGGTTAAATGCATATTCTCAATTTTTTTCTGTGAAAAGATTTTAATTTTATGTGTCTTTAAGTTTTGAAATCTGTATTTTCTCCTTTTGGAAAATGGTATGATTGACTACATCCTGTCTCTCTCAGATTCTTCAAACGTTATCCATCAAAATTAAATAATCCTGTATGAGAATTCTGTCAGAATTGTGGAGTAACTTACCTGAAACTGTGAGAATTTTCATTTAAATACTTAGGTGCTCTCATTACTTATCACCCATCACGGGCATCAATTCTCTCTTAACCGCATTTGACAATTATTCTACTTAATAGGAGAGCCAGAAACATTCGTGGAATTGAGCAGTCCTGCTTTCTCTCTGTCGTCTGTTAATATTGAGCCATATGCCCTGGAAGCTGTTCTCTTTCTCCTTTGTTTGGTAGCCACATAGTTGATCATCATTCTTGTGTTTTATAAGGCCCAGCTGTCATCACTGGAGTGAGCTTGGTCATGAGGTATCTTGTGAACTCAGACACAGTGGGAAAAAGAGGAAACCAGTTCTGTGACAGGAGACCTGGCCCAGCAGTAGACCTTGCCCTTGAATGGGAGTAACCAGTAATCCAATATTGAATATCCAAAGGGTTATGTCAAAGTCATACTTAATTGGAGTTGGTGTCAGTATTCAAGAACTTCTAAGCCTGGTGTACTTCGTTAGCAGCTCTGAATACATTCAGGTTCTGAATACTCAGAACCAGATGGAGCTCACTCTTCACCCCTAATGATGGGGGTAGACAATTAAGGAGAGGCAAGGTCTTAGTCTCAGGGAGTGAAACTCCCAGATGATGGTGATATAGGTTAAACAGAGGTGTGGTCTTAGTTTTAGGACACAGATTCACACTTGATCCTTGAGAGAGGGCTGCTGAGATCATGGTTCAGGATGATCCTTTCAAGCAAATCCCCAGAGTTGCATAAAATTTAGGAGGCATCTGGTCCAGGAGAAGACAGTCCCATATGGCAAGAGTGAGGATATGGTCCAAGAGAAAGTAGAAATGTTACATTAAAAAGCCAAGATAGTGGCCCTTTCATTGAGAATTAGATCCACATGGCAGAATTAATGATTCAGATGGCACCTTAGACTGAAGCACATTAGTTAATTATCCCTCAGCTACACAATCCACACTACATACCACCACCCACACTGGTGGAATGGAAGTTCCAAATCCACTTCCTGCCATAAATAGGAAAGGCTCAAGAATTAGCTTCCTACATGAAAAGCTCCTGTTTGCATCAACAGGTGCTTTCCCCATTTTCCTCCCCAAAGCATTATTAAGTATTTTTTAAGCTACTCCACCGTTGATCTGGATCTCTTTTTAAGTCGTCTGATTGTGGAGTCATCTCAATCGACTCTCTAAAAGGTTGAAATTGATATTCCCACTGGGAGGGGAGACCATGGTTCTCGGCCATTATGTTCTAGCCCTCTTCTGTGCACTCTCAGATGAAACTCTTTATTGACACTTCATGCTCCCAACCAGCTCTTCCGTTTGGACCAGGATACAGTAGTTTCCTTTAGTGCTTTGTCTACCCCACGGCAAAATAAAGTCAGCATAGTTGAGGACTTGTAAGAAATTCCAGGCTGCAGAAAATAACTCCATAATCTACCTGAATAATTAGCATCTCATTTTGTTCCCATCTCTTATTGCTTTATTATTGTTGAGGTCTCTTCCAACAGGTCTCACTCAAATCCCCCACTTCGTCTGGGCATCTATATCATACTCCCACCTCCCAGTAGTGCAGGTAGGTCCTCACCTGGTGGGCTGATAGCAAAGTGGAAAAAGGTGTGCACAGCACGAGTACCACCAGTATAATATAAAATAATATTTACAATATAAAAGAGAGGGCGACCAACCACTCTGGTTTGCCTGGGGCTTGAAGGGACTTTCAGAATGTGGGATTTCAGCGTTACAACTGGGAAAGTCCCAGGCAAACCAAGACCAACTGATCACTCTAAAATAATAAACAAGCATTTAACTTACACCAAAAATCACCAAAATTTTCCTCCAAGTTCCTCTTTACTGGGTTTCCAATAGAATTGAATTATCATGGTTTTTCCTCAAAACTACTACTACAGTGTGTAGGCCCCCTCTAAGTGGGAGAAGGGGAGCATCATTCAAGGCTTCTTTTTAATGTTTTTTATGTCTATTTTTGAGAGAGACAGAGACAGAGTGTGAGTGGGGGAGGGGCAGAGAGCTTGGGAGACACAGTATCAAAAGCAGGCTCCAGGCTCTGAGCAGTCAGCACAGAGCCCTATGTGGGGCTCCAAGTCATGAACCCCAAGATTATGACCTGAGCTGAAGTCAGACACTTAACCAACTGAGCCACCCAGGTGCCCCCGAAGGCTTCTTTTAAACTCACCTTTTACTCTTCCTCCTCTCCCCCTTAATCTCTGCCAGATGTTAACAATTAGGACTGACCCACTCTTAAATTTTTTACCAAAGTCTTCCACTATCTGCACAAGCACCACCCTCGTTCAAGGCATTATCAATAAACAAAAACCTGGATGATTGCACTAATCTTCTTCGGGTTTCTCCAGCTGTCCATGAGTTGTTTCCATTTTTTCTTTTTGTTCTGTACTTCCTTTCCAATTCATTATAAACCAATACTTTTGTAACACACAGTAGAAATGAATTTCTGAGAAAATGACCATGCACTTTGGTCTTGAAACAATGTCAGATTTGCTGTAAGAATTTCTAAATTCTTCTTCTCAATTTCTGTACTAACTTTTTCATGGGCAGGTAACAAAATCATAGTAGTAGACTACAGAGACTACACTTCGAGGAAAGTTGTTCTAATAGATAGCACCAGTTCCATGTTTTCCCCATTCTTTCTACCAAAAAAATCTAGAATGACTTTTCAAAATGTAAATTAGACCATGTCAGCCCTCATCCCATAAAATAACTGAAAAGGGACAGGGAGTGGGGTGGGGATGTCAAGAACATGGACTCCGGAGTTAAACCACCTGGATTTAAATATCTGCTCATCACTTGCTAGGGTTATGACACTGAGCAAACCACCCAAATTCTATGTGCCCCAGTTTCCTCACCTAAAAACTGAGATAATAACAGTGTCTACTTTATAGGGTTGCTGTGAGGATTAATACACTAATTTTTGTAAAGTGCTTACAATAATGTCTAAAGCATAAGTGTGTATGTTGTTTCTACTGTTATTATTTCTTATTATCCTGGCTTACAACATCCTGCCTCTAAAGGTGTTATGTGTTATTATTAGTAATGTTAGTATTATAATCATTAACATGGCCAACAAGTCTCTCCTTTTCTCTCCAGCCCCATCTGAACAACCAAGCTGTCAAGCCAGCTTCCTACCACACAATAAAAGAGCAATACATTGAAGATTTTATGCGTACCATTTGTGGAAGACTAGACCACTGTTCAACAAATATTCACTCCCTTCCCTCCACCCATGAGAGAACTATATATGCACACCCTTGTCTTTGCACACAGCTATGTAACTTGATTTGGCTAATGGGATATGAGCAAACATAATGTAAGCAGAGGCTAGTACAGTTGGTCAGGCTCTGCCCTTGAGCAGCAAGGTCCTGAGCTAGTGCATTGGGTCCTAAGCAGCCCCCTGACCACAGAAAATTGACCACTACATGGGTCAGAGCTGAATGGAACCTGCAGCCCAGGGCCAAGCCCATGCCGGCCCATCTGAGCTCAGCAGAGCAACCCTGGCCAATCACTGTGTCACTAGAAATTTTGTGCTTGTTACACAGCCAGAGCTAACTGCACACACGATTCCACCTCTTCTCTTTTTCCTTCATTTTAAATTCTGCTTCTCAGGATTTTGTCTCACTTCATTGCCAGGTAGCCCTGCTCCTGTGTACTCTGGTGCATTCTGGAGAAATAACACCTTAGAAAAGCAGCACTACACATGTGGCTCCTAGCCTGTTCCACGGTCTCAGAATTTGGGGAAGCTCCTCAAGTTTACCTTCATGCTTTGGGCACTCAAAATGACCATTTGTTAGAAATCATATATATAAATGTATAAATTATGTGTGTGTGTGTGTGTGTGTGTGTGATTTTACACACAGGTAGAGTTATAGTGCTCTCTTGAGGAGTGCTATATAAGATAATCCAGAAGCACAGGATTTACAGACCACTTCCCTTTATCTGAATATAAGGTCAGGCATATAAGATGAGTCTAAGATGAGTGGAAAATAGAAGAAACAGAAGGTCCATGCCAGAATACCACTCATTCATAAGCACAAGAGGAAGAATAAAGGTGGTATTTTTGTTCCTTTCCTCCTGGATGGTATAAAACAGAAACTAAATAACCCTTAGAGATCTTAGATCAAATCTAAAATTCATTGTCACACGTGCCACTGTTATTCTAAAGATGCCCGCTAATTTGCAATCAAACTAATGTTTGCTGTAATTTTGAAGCATTTATTTTATATTTGATGCCTAGGACTTTATTTTAGTTGATTTATTTATTTTGAGAGAGGAGGGAGAGAGAGGGAATCTCAAGCAGGCTCTGCATTGTCAGTGCATAGCCCAACACGAGGCTCAAACCCACAAACCGTGATATCATGACCTGAGCTAAAACCAAGTCAGACGTTCAACCAGCTAAGCCACTCAGGTACTCCTAGGAGTTTTCATATAAATATGTTCTCTACAACATATCTCAGAATCATGGTGCATCTTGGTCTCCCTTTTCCTGCAAGGATATCGGGAAATGTTTATAGTAAAGTTTTCCTATGCTCCTACAGACTATGCCTCTGGTGTATGCAAACTTGGGTCTAGACTATTGCAGTGTATTGTTAATTAGCCAGGTAACATCTCTTGAGAATGTTATTTTAAGTTAACTTGCTGCTGCAATAGATTTGACTTACTTTAAAAGCATAGGCTAGGGGCTCCTGGGTGGCTTGGTTGGTTAGGCATTCGACTTCAGCTCAGGTCATGATCTTGCGGTTTGTGGGTTCGAGCCTCGCACCAGGCTCTGTGCTGAAAGCTAGGTCGGAGCCTGGAACCTGCTTCAGATTCTGTGTCTCCCTGTCTCTGACCCTTCCCTGCTTTCACTCTCTCTCTCTCTCTCTCTCTCTCTCTCAGAAATAAATAAATATTTTTTTAAAAAGCTTACGCTGTCATTTCAAATTTTACTCCTACATGCCAAATACGTAACCACTTGAGAAAACATTTTGAAGTGTGCACTGATGTAGAAGTTAATGATGGAATGGGTCAATGCGGACCTTGTTATTATTTTTTAATATAAAAATATCCTGTTACTTTATCCCTTGCTTTTTACCTTGTGAAAATAATGGCATTTCACCAAGAACTTGCCTATTGTGTGCGGAGGGGTTTGGGGGGAGAGCTGGGCTGTTTGAAGTTAATATCACTCACTTTTACAATTCATTGACCTATATGAAATGAATGCTGTGATAGGTTTTTAATCTAGATTTCAAAGGTTTTCTCAGTTTGGCTTTTGGCCACGACTAAGGTTCATTGGATTTATGTTTGCTTTGTAAAATATACAAAAATTCCTACATGAAGGTCAACACCAGGCTAGTGGCATAACAACTATATTACAACCTGTTCAACAATCCATAGCTAAAAGACAGAACTCAATTTGCCTTCCCTCCAAAAGAGCATGTCAATTCTACCCTCTCCAATTCTACATAAACTAAAACAAGAACAGAGTAGAGGCTGTCTTCGAAAACCCACTGGTGAAAGCACATTATATCTGGAAGCCGCTAGTGACCCCACGTGAAAGGTTAAACCCCCAAAAAACCTCTGGGGATCAAAAGATCACAGCTCTTTTAGTCTGGCAAACAATCTGATTGATTCTGCAGATCGGCCTCCACAGCAAGTGAGTTTCCTTGAGTTTTGATACCTGTATTAGCTGAAAAAGAAGAGCTTGAAAGAAACAGTTTCCAAGAAGTCTGCATCTAGCATGAAACACCAAAAAGCTTATATCATCCATCTTGCTTCCCCTAAGCATAATTTAGAGATGAATAAGGAAATTATGGAGTAGTTATATAGCTAGTAATGGAATTTATGTATTTTTAAGGACAAATTCTGTCAGGAATATAAAATGTGATGGAAGTCTCCTCTTCACAAATAAAATACATAAGGTCAAAATGGCTGATTTAAGACATGTGACAAGGCTTTCTATGTAGCATGAAATTATCAATCAAACTGAAAGCAGCATATATATAATATATACAAATTATATATATTAAAAATATATATTATACATACTCATATATTTTATACACACACATACACACAAAGATTTATCCTTGGGAAAATTATCCTTTTTCTTAAAAAAAATGTTTATTTTGAGAGAGAGAGAGAGAGCGAGCATGCCCACACACACACATGCAAGCAAGAGAGGGGTAAAGAGAGAGGAAGAGAGAGAATCCCAAGCAGGCTGGACACTGATAGTGAGGGGGCCCAATGCTGGTGTTGAACTCACAAACCATGAGATCATGACCTAAGCCAAAATCAAAAGTGGGATGCTTAACCGACTGAGCCACCCAGGTGTCCCAGGAAAATCATCATTATATCTGGCACAGGGACTATGTTGATTGACAATTCTAAAATGGTTATTTTGCTAAGCACTAACATGGAAAGAAAGATGTCCAGTGAATAGTTCCAGAGAAGAGGAGAACACTGAGCTGAGTTTTGAACAACCTGAATTGATGCCTCAGTTCCATCACTGGTGGCTGGTAGGCTTTGGGCAGACCAAGAACAACTTGCATTCAATGGTGTTCCACTGAACATTAAGAACTTTCAACCACATCACTGTTCAAAATACTTGCTGCCTCTCTCTGCAGACAACCTCTTCCCTCAGAAAGATCATATTTTCTGGTCCTTGGACACAGGCTAAACCTATGCCTTCCAAGCTGAGGCTTTAAGAGCCAGTATTTGCTTTGTTGTGATCTCTTTATCCCCAAATGGGCTGTTCTGCTACTCTGGTCCCAGAGTGAAGATCTTCTTCAAGGCAAGCCATACCTGACCCAGCATGGACCTGTAGCATAAGCAAGAAATAAACCTTGATTGTATATCACTGAGATTTGGGGTTAATTTGTTACTAAAACCTATCAGCCTAAGCTGACTGATACAATCAGACTGACATAATTTTAAATTTCACTGAAACCAATAGAGGTTTCACATGCTTAAGGTGACCCAGCTGAATAAGTAATATTCTTTCCCCTTTCCTATACTGCCAGTGACTTTACATTTTGGGGCCTACGGTTCCTCATCTACTTATTGAAACAATTGGAATAAATAATCCCTAAAGTTTCTTCCAACTCTACTATTATATGTTCATCACACTCCTCTTTCCATAGACTCCTGAACCTTGTAAGGGTTGCTTGCATGATATTTGCCACTGTGAGTAGTTATATTTTGGATGAGATCCAAAATATTTACATATTATAAAAATTCCACAGCTATTTCTGCAAAGTTCTAGGGCATATTGACTTGTACTCCTTGATACTTTACTCTGTAAATGTGTTACTTAGATTTTTACATATTTGCATACCACCTTTCTGATTAAATTGCAAGCTTCATTGTAAGAAAAGAAGTATTTTTCTTTCTTTTTCTGTACTCCTTATCGTGGCTCAGCATGTTTCAATAATACTTAATGACTTTGCCTCTTAAGAAATGAATCTTTTTTTTTAATTCAAAAAAGATGGAAAACAGATTTGACAAAAGGGGTAAGCATTTATTGCAAAGATAGTAAAGATGGTAACAAATTCTTTGATACTCCTTCCATCAAGAAGTGGGGTCTAATTTGTCTCTGGCTGAATATGGACCAATCTTAGTGGCTCTCTTATAATCAATGTAATGCAGCAGCGGTAACACTACGTGACTTCTGAGGGTAGGTCAGAAAAGTCATGCAGCTTCTGATGGGGGAGCATGAGGCAAGTATAAGGTAAAGTAGAGGCTACCACCACCCCCTAACTCCAGGAAGAATATGTGTGACATTCCTCAGGCATTCTTTGCTGCCCAATAACAAAGGAAAGGAAAGAAAACAAATGGCTAACTGATAGAGATCACAACCATACAGGACATAAGTCTCCATCAGTTTGCAAATATTCCAGTAAATTACAAGAAAAGGGCAATCTTATCAATAGTCTAATTTCCAGAAATCTGTAGACTCAGTTTCCTAGAGCCTCAATATCACCCCCCAATAGTGATGTGGGGAACAAAGGCAAGAAGGAAATAGCGGGTAAAATCAAATTTCTTTACAACCTGCAGCCCATTGACAAGTACTGAGGCAAATACAGGGTATAAAATATGTCTAGGAACCCCCTACTCTCCTAATGTTAATGCCTTACTAAAGGAAAAACAACCTTAGCTTGACAATAGCAAGCCCTAGTTATCCTAGGAGTCCTTTTTAGCATATCAAAGTCCTTCTACAGGTCTCCTTTTTGCCCTTACCTCCCCAACTCCATAGTATATAACCAGTCACTCTTCACAACCCCAGTGCAGCTCTTTCTGCACATGGGTCCTTTCCCAGTGCTTTAATAAAATCACCTTTTTGCACCAAAGACATCTTCAAGAATTCTTTCTTGGCCATCAGCTCCATTCCCCTGCAATCCCAAAACCGCATCAGCTTCCATGTTGTTGACTGGAACACTCACTCATGGAGCCCAGAATGGAAGAAGTACAACTACCCTAAGGCTACCATGCTGTGAGGAAGCCCATGCCACATGAAGAGGCCACATGGCAAGCATTCCAGTAGGCAGACCCAGCAGAGCCCAGTTTTCAGCTCACTGCAACCCATTAATCAGACGTGTGATTGAAGAAGCATCCAGATCATTCCAGTACCTAGCTAATAATGTAACTTCCAGTTATTTGAGTCTTTCTTTTTATTTTTTTTAATATTTGTTTATTTCTGAGGGAGAGAGAGACACAGAGTGCCAAAGGGAGAGGGGCAGAGACAGAGGGAGGCACAGAATCTGAAGCAGGCTCCAGGCTCTGAGCTGTCAGCACAGAGCCCAATGCAGGGCTCAAACTCAGGAACTGCAAGACTATGACCTGACCTGAGGTCAGATGCCCAACCAACTGAGCTACCCAGGCCCCCTGAGTCTTTCTAGCAGAGGCCCCAGACCTCATGGGGTAGAGACAAGCAATCTTCACTCTTCTATATTTAAATCTTTGACCCATAAAATCCCTGGGTTTGTTGTTTCGTGCGATTAAATTTGGGGGTGATTTGTTATGCAGCAATAGATAACCGGAATTTATGGTATCTGTGAAAGTCAGCCTGAGCCACAGTGTCAGCCCAGACAAATGTCACCCAAAGAAGTATGTGTGACCACATGTTTTCCTGCCTTGTTTATTTTTATTAGGGTGTAGAAACTCACTGGGGTAAATATCTCCCCAGTAAGAGCAATCTGGAAGACAGGAGTATTAAAACATCAGGCAGAGATACGATCGAATTATTATCAAGCAATTGCAACATGAAAAGAGTAGGCACTGATAGAATCTCAGAGCCTATTACTTTACTGTGCAATTGCAACATAACAAAAACACCAGTCAGAGATGTAATCACAAAGACAAGTGGAATCAATACTGACTCTAAAATACATTACAGGCCGTTTTTAAATAAATATGTAAAAATCTGCTTTAAATTGATTCTAGCTCAGCATGAAGCAAACTGTTGTAGCAATTTTTACATGCAAAGCCCAGAGCAAAGACAGGGAGGAACCACCCGGAGCATTCACAGCTTGGGGCGAGGAGATGTTCTTCCACTTCGACTTGCTTTGTGACATGTTGTTGTCCTGTGTTCTCAACAACAGATTTCACCTTATGGATCTCAGAAGCTCTGCTCTCAGAAAGAAGATCCAACACTGTTCAAACTATAACAGCTAGAAAGTTAAAAATAAACCCAAGTGCTCTTTAATGACAGTTCAGTTTCCTAAGGAATCTGTCATAGGGGCAATAAAAAGCATTTGGTTTCTTTTTTGTTATATTGTTTGGGTTTGTTTGTTGTGGGAGTCAGGTACCAAACTAGTTTATATGCACTTAACATAGGTTTAATCACCTCTCTGTGCATGACACTATTCTAGGCACCATGGATATAAAATATAAGAAAGGCATAATCCTTGCCCTTAAGGATTATTAATTAGGACATTAAATAGTCCAAATCGTACCCAGATATTTTTTTTAATGTTTATTCATTATTTTTGAGAGAGAGAGAGAGAGAGAGAGACAGAGCATGAGTAGGGCGTGGGCAGAGAGAGAGGGAGACACAGAATCTGAAGCAGGCTCCAGGGTCTGAGCTGTCAGCATAAGAGCCCAACACGGGGTTCTAACCCATGAACTGCAAGATCAGGACCTGAGCCAAAGTCGATAAATGAGCTTACTCATTGTCTCAATGAGCCACCCAGGTGTCCCAATACCCTGGTATTTTAAATCCATGATTATAAATTCATCCTCAACTTTCCTCCTCCCCTTCCAAGATGGCAGCCTCCTTAGCCAAAAGAAACAGGGATTACATACTTTTACAACCTCCATCATATCTTTCAGGTACTGCTATACAGCAGTGCTCACTAAATATCTATGAACTAATGAGCAAAGTATATTTCATGTAAGGCCTACTACTACAGAATAACTGTTCCCCCACCCAAAAATTTGGTTTTTGGTGTCTCGGGCCCTCCTTGCTTACTTCTGCAGTGACTATTGCTTTTATTCTCATCTTTTCACTTTTAAGAGCTGCCAGTATGGTTTCAGTGAAGCCTGAAGTATTACCTCAAGGATTTCATATTTTGAGCTTTATCATTAATTGTGTGGTAAAAGATTTGGTCCCCTGAACAAGAAAACAGCCCTTCTCCATATACTTAAAATCACACCATGGATAGATGACTCTATATTTCCACTACAAATGACAAGATTTCTGTCTTCATTACCCTACTTCCAGCTAGAAAGTGGTCCTGCTTTCATGGGGTCCAGGGTCTACCCGCTTTACAAGGGATTTTGAATGTTTGAGAACTGACAAAAGATGTATTGATTCTGAATATGACAAGAAACCCTCAAAACTGAAGTAAAAAACTGGTTAACAAGATGCCTTCAAAACATAAAGTTGATGACAATAAACTATGAAAGAAAAAACCCCATAAAGTTGCATTACCAATATGATGCCACCTCTACTTTTATATAGTAGTAGAAAAATTATATGTAATGTAGCTATGAATACCTTTTAATCTATTTGAAAGGGTGTGGACTGTCAGGATGCAGTGGGAACTGTTATTGGCCTCCAGTCTTGCTCCTCCCCATCCTGTTTTTTCCTAACAAGGCTCTGATTTTGTTCAGACACACCCAGCAGCCATGCGCCTCGAGGAAACTGACCCCAGTTCCAGAAATAAACCTTATTGGTCTAATGGTGATATCACTCCCTTTGGCAATGGTTGGTTCCAAAGTTGGCCTACAACTCAACTCTGACCAGTAAGCTATGAAAAGAATGCCATGGGGGAGGGGGAGTGGTGTTCTGGATAAAGTCTCTTCCCTCCTAACAGAGGCAGTCCCTTATAGCTGATGCTTTTCTGTCTGAACATGATAGCCGGAACTACTCCAGGCATTTTACTGAAACCTGAGGAAAAATCAAAGCTGAGGATAGCAGAATGGAGAGATACAACGTTCCTGGGCCCTTCATAACATGGCCCAGCTGTCGAATCAACCTTTCCTGAAGCCACCCTATCTCTGAACTTCTTGCTATATGAAATTAAAATGTCTTCTCCATTTAATCCAGTTTGAGTTGTTTTGTCCTCACTGATTTATAGACATCATCCTAACCAAAGAGAAGACGTCCTACTTCCTACTTCTCTGTTATTATCTATTTCAGGCATATTCAGAGAACAACAAAATGCCTTTTCTATCACTAGCTGTAAGCTACCCAGGCAAGGATCATATTACACTGCTTCCAAGTCAGTTAGTGGTACCATTTGAATAGGAGATATTCTTCCTCAAATCCATGCAACACATTCATTCATGACAATGGCTAAATTCAGCCTTGTGGTTGGGTTCAGTAAATTGTTGCCCACGGGATATAATTTGAGGACCACTGGGAAGTCCTATGGACAAAAATATCTCTACTAGATTTCCATCATTAAAACCAAAGCAGTGCAACACACTAACCAAGATATTGATTGCTCCCATCCAAGTAATTATTTGTGAGCCCACCTGGAATTTTGACCTACAGAACTGTGATAATGAATAAGAGTAGGTCATTAAATTTGTCATAATTTGTGCACAGTGTTAGAAAAGAATTAGAGTGTAATATAAATTATGCCACAAAATTTTAAACACATGAAGTTGTTAATATACAGTAGGTGTCAGCAAACTGCAGCACACAGGCTAAATCAAGCCCATGACCTGTTTTTATATAACCTGTATGCTGAGAATGGTTTTTACATTTCTAAAGGTTTGTAAAAATTTACAAAAAAGAAGAAGAGATGACAGAGGCTGTGTGAGGCCTACAAAATCTAAAATGTTGACTACATGGTCCTTTACAGAAGAAGTTTGCTGATCCCTGCTGTATACTGTTTATTAGACCTCTGTGTATAAGGACAAACATAAATAGCAGTTTCAGGATACATAGTGTCCTGGATGCCTTATATTTGTCCCCTCTGGATCCACATCCCAAGTCTTTCTTTGCCATGAGAAGTTAAATGGTCCAGACCACACTTGGGCCTCTTGCTCCTAGTTGGGTGTGTCCAGTAGGGTCCCCAACTAGCAACCAGAGGGCAGGAGGAAAATGAGAGAGGGGTGTTGATTTGCCCCCTCCCTCCCTGCAGGGTTGCCTCAGGCAGGTCTTGTCCCTCAGCAGGAGGGCACAATGCCTCTCAATGTCCATACAATTCTCTCCACCCTTCTCCCCTGTCTTTAGGCCTATGGGCTTTGGCACCCTGATATCCATCATGATTTGCCTACACGCGTGTAGATGGTTTATCGAACACCCCACAAACTATCCATCTTGAATGCAATGTCTGTTTCTCACCAGGACCCTGACTGATGAACCCACTAAATTATAGTGGTTACTTTACAGGTGACTGAGGGAAGAGGAAGAGGGGATGGGAAATAGAATACTTCAACTTTGATCTTTAATATGATCTCTGTTTGGGGGCATCTGGGTGGCTCAGTTGGTTAAACCACTGACATTTGGCTTTAGTTCAGGTCCTTATCTCACGGTTGGTGAGTTCGAGCCCCAAGTGGGGCTGTGCACTGACAGCACAGAGCCTGCTTGGCATTTTCTCTCTATCCCTCCCCCCGCCCAACACACACACAAAATAAATAAAGTTAAAAAAATATTATCTCTCTTTCATTCATAAAAGGACTCAGAACAAATACAACAACATCTTAATCATGGCTGATCCCGGTGACAAAAGCACGAATACATACAGTTTTTTTCCTGGTGTTTGTACACCTTTTAATATTTGGAAATTTAAAAACTTTACCAGCTACACTGATTGTTTAAGACCGTCAAAACCACCTGTCCAAATTCAAATCATAGTCTCCCTGACTCGCCCCAGCCTCGCCTGATTGACAGCTATATCACCTAACTAGTTACTTCATCACAACTTGCTGCACTGAAATCCCCACTGCCCTTTCTGCTCATCACCACCCAAGGCACGAAGTGAAGCTGAAGTTGGGCAGGCAGCATAGCCTGGGACTGACTAGCACCGTGCAGTCAGCACTTCCTGACTCCAGAGGCCCTTCCCCAGAGACGTCCGCAGTGGCTCCCTGTGCTGTTTTGGAAATGAAGTAATAAACCTTCACTGCCAGTAATATAAAATGTTCTGGCTTTGTGGGACAGCATCTCCTGCTGCTTTGGGCACAAGTCCAGTTTAAGCAAAGCATCTAAAAGGAGAGCAAAGACACAGTTTTATAACCATTGCATTAAGGACAGAGGAAAGAAAAATTAGGTTCATGATGAAAAACAAAAGCTCCTCTTTGGAGAAAGTACCAATAAAATAGGTCTACTGGCTTGGATCTGCCCAAATGAAGTTAGAAATATGAAATTCTTCAGTTCATCATGAAAGTAAGCTTCACACTTACTAGAAGACCACGTCCCAGCCCAAAGCCCCACGAAAGGATTTGCCATCACTCCACCCAGGACTATGAAACACCTGATCATCTCTGCACACTCATCTTACTTCATATAATCTGTCCCCCTCATCTGAATTTTGACTTCCAGGGAAATGCCTTTTGTGAGTTGTGGATGCTCCGTAGTTTTCCGTGTACTTCATTTTTTACCAACTATGACAAGATTTTTAATCTTTCTACAAGAGAAACCAAACCTGTGCAAGAACAACCTGTCAGGAATACTTACAGCCTTGCAGTTAAGGCTCTCTCGCGAGTGTGATTTAATCAGCAAGGTGCTGCTGACAATGTGTAATAGAACATTGTAAAAGCTACAGGTTAACACCTCTGGGGGTGCCAAAGGAGACGCCATAAAGGTGATGGTGGTGAGATGAAAAACGATTATTATTTAGCATGTATTAATCCTCAGCGGTATGCTAAGTTCTAAAGAACGTAGCACAGACAAAAGTAGACTACCTCTAAATTTTCATGCTTTCCTTAACAAAAATGGACAAGCCTTTTACAACGCTATCTGTATGTGAGAATATGAAGCAGAAATACCCTGACTCCATCTGTGAACAAAGGCAGAGAAATGCCAAAACAAAAGCCAAAAGGACTTTTGATACTTGCATTCTTCATCCCCCATCTGCTTTCATATATAGCACCGTCTTGTGTAGCTTGATCATGGGTGAGCAAACCACAGCCCATGGGTAAGCTGCTTGTTTTTGTAAATAAAGTTTCTCACTGGAACTCAGCCACATCCATTTGTTTACATATTGTCTCCAGCTGCCATTACACTACATCAACAGATATGAGAGCTTATGACAGAGACTGAATGACCAGAGCCAGAGAGCCAGAAATGTTTACTGGCCCTTTAGAGAGAAGGTTTCATGACTCCTGATCTAGACTGACTTGGAGAAAATATGACCCAGATTTATGATAGTCTTAACAGACTTACTTATTAATGTATGTTTTCATGCAAGGTAAAATTCAATTCAGCTTATTTATTCATTAAGCATGTATAAAATGCCTGTGTTTTGGCATCGGAGAGGAACCATCGGGAAGGCTAACACATCATCCCTCTAGAGCAAAGGCACTCTGCCCTCATGGAACTATTGGATTTTCCTACAGCAAAAAACTAGTTTCTCTCAATAAAGATTTTGAAAAGGCCAGAGACCCAGAGAGATAGTTGAATGGAATTGAAGTTGAATGGATAGTTGAATATAAGTAAGATTACACAAAACTTCATCTGCAAAGGATAATCGTTCGTGGTTTGACTTCTAAAACTATTCTAAATGTGATTTGAAACCTATTTGGAGCATCAAGAGATTTATTGGTTTTATCTCAAAGCCCATGAGCTCCTGAAAAAACAAAAACAAAAACACTTGCAATCCACTCCCTGATTCTGTAGTTACAGTACATTTGAGCCACACAGTCAACACTGTGCTAAAACCAAATAGCATTTGTTTATTTGGAGACTACAAATGGCTTTCTTGATATGAAAGTAAGCAGCATTTGAAAAGTTCTAGCCTGAAGGTCTGCTTTTGAAATCTTCTTTTGGAAGAATCACTTTTAGGGCTCCAACCAACATGGACATTGGAAAACTATTCTTTAATCCGAATTGACTCATAAATGTGTTTAAATCTCCTGGCTGCACAGAGAGAACACAAGTAGTGATTTCCTAACACATAGGTGGTGTTTCAAATGGATACTATATTTTCTTCTACAAGAATTGTACTCTGTGACTTAATCTTACCTGCTTAACATCCAAAATCTGTTTTAGGTTTTTGGCAGCTAACATATGCTTTCCCATGGCAACTGCATAATAACATCATACAGTTTGAAGAGGGAAAAAAATTCAATGTTTCAGGCCCAATTACTTCATGAAACTGTTTTTCAAGTGTCTTTTTATTTTACAACAATTTTAAAGAATATATTTGAACAGTTTATATATTTCACCACCTGTAATTCTGAACAAAAACACATCTTTTTACAAAGAAATACACAGAAAACATCCAGGCTTATTCAGGGAAGTGATAATGGATATCCTTAAGCAAAGCAAAACTACCATTAAACAGACAGGAAAGGATTTGAGTTCTTACCTGGGCTGGGTTGACCAACCAGAAGAATGACCTTGACAAGATACTTTCTTCTCTGGGTTTTATTTTCATCATCTGTAAAAGCAGGTGATTTAAGTCAACCTCCCAGAGTACTTCCAGCCCTAAATACAATGATGACTAAACCTTGGCATCTATTGTAGTTCTCAATATAATTACTTCTAACCTTCTTCTAACCTTATTCTTATGCATGACAGAATGCCAGAGGAAAAAAAATCACAGTAAACCAAACATGAATTTGATTCTCCCCTTCTATCTGGAAGGGGTCATCAAGATATTGCTGAGCCACAGAGAAAGAACATTTTCTCTGACCCACATCTAGCACTTAGAAATAAGTTCACTCTTAGTTTCTCTGACTATATTCTTTAAAAGAGTTACAAACAAAGAATGATTTTTTTTAAGAAAATAATTTAGGACCGTGTACAGTCTTAGGGGTCAACAACATCAGCACATTGTAGAAATAACTTTACCTAAAGCAGAATGCCCAGGCAGCTCTATAATCTGCCCTTGAAAAAATGTGTGAAGTTACTAGAACATTCAGGTATTGCTGATGGAAGGAATATATGGTCCTACTTTGGAAAGATTTTTGGCAGTTTCTTATAAAGTTAAATAAACATATACCTATCCTGTGCTCCAGACAGAATACGGCTATCAGAATCACAATGTTTTGCAAAAATATAATATCAGAGTTAATGACAGTATAGCTCTTCAAATAAAATGTCTAGCATAAAGAGTCTGAAAGTTTTTTGAAAGTAGTATTAAGTATCAAATGATGATAGTGACACAAACTTAAATACAGAGATTCTTTGAAAAAGAACACAGTGAGCAGATAATCTTTTGAAACAATAACTAGGAACAGTATGAGAAAATGGACTTATAAACTAGAATTTTTAAATGGCCAGGTTGCTGAACAGGACTTAAAACATTCAACATTTTCTCACATCAGTAAAGATTACTCAAGCAAAAAGAAAACAATTAAGCAGACCTATCTTTTCTTTTATATGATGAAAAACCCTCCAGGAGGGAAAGGGTCCCAGAGAGGAAAGGATGGTATAAGAAATAATTAAAAGCAACCAAGCACAAAGTGCATACTGCTATTATCTAGGATTTTTTTTTTACTTTACCTTAGAGCATTAAAGGAAACAAAGAAAATAGCAATATCCCCAAGCAACAAACATTCCCTACTTTTCAGTCTTCTTATGCAAAATAACAAATCCAGGGAGAGGGGAACTTCAGTAAGAGTAAAAAGAGGACATTGTTTGACAATTTCTTCAACCTGCCAACAACAGCAATGCAATGTGAAAAACCCAGGCAACATCCAAACATTTTAAGCCCAAGATACCAATCTTATATGAAATAAAGGTCATACTTGTCACCTAGCTTAAAAGCCCATCACTACCTAGCTTTGGTTCACTTCCTGGCTTCTACTTTGAGCCACTCCACTCCTCACCCACTGGGTCTCAGATTGTTCTTACAACTTCCTTCCTCTGGCCCAGCCTTGTTATCAACCTGCAGTGTCCTTTCCCTCATTTCAGCATGGTGCTTGGCCTTTCAACTCCCAGCTTTACTATCTTCTTCCTGGGGTGGCTCCCTCTGGTCAAACAACCTAAAGAAGCCCTCTTGGGGCACCTAAGTGGCTCAGATTGTTAAGCATCTGCCTTCAGCCCAGGTCATGAACTCATGGTTCATGGGCTTGAGCCCAGCATCGGGCTCTGCACTGACAGGGCAGAACCTGCTTGGGATTTTCTCTCTCCTTCACTCTCTGCCCCTCCCCCACCTGCTCTCTCTCTCTCTCAAAATAAATAAACTTAAAAAAAAAAATCCTCACTATACTTAAGGGGAAGTCTCAAAATATGTGTTAGTTTTTCATGTTTGTTTTTGTTTGTTGTATGGATTTTTTGGCTTGTTTTCTTTCTATACCAACTAAAAGTTAAGCTCTATGAAAGCTAGTAACTTACCCGTTTTATAACTAATGCTGGTAAAAAACAAAACAAAACAAAACAAATCTTAATCTGACATTTGTTAAAATGCTAAGGAAAACTTTATTCAAGACTAGTATGAAGTGCACGGCTGGCTCAGTCAAAAGACCATGCAACTCTAGATCTCAGGGTCATGAGTTAGAGCCCCACATGAGATGTAGAGATTACTTAAATAAAACTTTTTTAAAAATGTTTACTTATTTATTTTTGAGAGGCAGAGAGAGACAGAGCACAAGCAGGGGAGGAGCAGGGAGAGAGGGAGACACAGAATCCAAAGCAGGCTCCAGGCTCTGAGCTGTCACCACAGAGCCCGAAGTGGGGCTCGAACACACAGACTGTGAGATCATGACCTGAGCCCCAAGGTCATGGGGGCTCAACCAACTGAGCCACCCAGGTGTCCCAAATAAAACTTTTTTAAAAAGACCATTACAATAGGGGTATTGCAATAGAGGAGATAGATGGAGCTTAACTCTGAATATAGCAAAGGTAGCTGCAGATTTATAGCCAAAGAGCAGTTAAAGATGAAGGACAGGAGGTAAATTACTAAGCAGGACATCAAGGGTGGGGATATTCTTGCTAAACTGACCTAACAGGACTCTTGGTGTAGGCATGCCAGGGTGATCAGATATTAAGGGAATGAGGGATGACTTAGGAGTCTTTGTTAAGATTGGACTGTGCAGACCAAAGTTAGAAATGGGGACCAAGTCTAAGGACTCGTCAAGGATAGAGTTTTTGTCAGCACATAGTAGCTCTCAAAAATTATTGACCTACTGAATGAATGAATGAATGAAAGAATTCTCACCCTCAAAATTAAAATGATAGATATGCTATTTAAATTTTTTAATTGCCTTACTTTTTCATTTCAACTTACTAGCCTAAAATCTTGTAATAATAGGGATAAACAAGGAAAGAAAGCCAAAGAATAAACTCCCTACCTTCTTGAAAAGTAAAAGGAATAAATCTTCATAATTAATGATTCCTTTTGTTCACTTATTTATTCCTCAAATGTTTACTGAGAGCTAACTGCAATGTACTAGTTACTCCTCCAGACAGGGATAGACAAATCCAAAGGACACACCCTAGCCTTCAAGTCCATTGTCACTGTCTACTGAGTGACAAATATGTGAATGGAATGAGGTATGCAAAAGGAGTAGCCAGGATGGGTAAAGGGCAAAAAGGGACCCCCTTATGGGCAATGAGGCAGGCACAGAAAGCCTCAGGAGGAGAAAGCATGATGAGGATTTCCCAAATGAAATGCCCTGTAATACGATTTCTGCCAGAAACCTTGCCCATCTTCCACAAATTACAAAACTCAGGATATGCCTGGTATGATTCGGTTTCTCATGGAAGTCAGCAAAGAGGCCAAGTTGGGTCGAAAATTTGTGTGGGACTTAGACTCAGCCAAACAAAGGCACAGCTGCACTTCTGGGTTATGTTAATGCATTGGAAATGCATGGTTATGCATAAGAAAAATATATTGCCTATTCTAGGGCTGATATCAAAGGGAGGAAAATGACATGGATGCCCATGAGAATATCATTGTTATTCCTGATGAATTCAGAGGGAGAGGAAGAAAATGTCCCCCATGTGATGTACTTCTGCTCCACAAAGGCTGATCCTGTGCACTGCAATCTCAGTGGCTCTCCGCAAGAGGACAAGCCAAGAGAAGAGAGGATGAAACTTGGAGCACTCACCACCAGCCACCGATTTTCTGAGCATACACCCAATATCGCTTGCTCTCTCAGTGGTATGGAGGGTTAACTACAAAACTGAAAGTGATGTTTGATAATACCTGTGTACGCTTTAATTTTAATACAACCAGTATCTGAGATTATCATGACATTTCCCAATAAACAGGCAAAAAGTAAGATTTTCTGATTTTTAAATTCTGTCTCAGGAGTATCATAGCCCAAACCTAACTAGGTGATACAAATGGTAAAAGCAGAAAGGTTGATAAAGAGTGGGTCAACATAAGAGAGGTGATATATGGTGGCAATGATTTCCAACACATGTTCGTTAAAAAAATTGTGCTAATTGGGAGCTTTGCTTCTTTCATCTGAAAGCAACTAATAAGAAGTTGATGACAGCACGCTCAGGCACCAGAACCCCACAAGGAAATTACAGATGTAATAGATACCTCTGGGTGCATACAAGACTTTTAAATCTAAATTGAATCTTTATTTAGAAATCAATTTATGTGGGTAGACTCTTCGCCCATGGGTATTTGTTTGCTCTTTTATGAATGTTTCAAGCTAGGAATGTTTTTCTTAGGGTTATAAATGACTCTAAATAAAATATGAGAATAGATTTGTGTAATAAATACATCTCTGACATTATCTATTTATTTGTCCATTGAAATGTACAGACTTTATCTAAAACAGTTATCTAACTATCACACTTTTTATTTTATGAAATAAAATTGTCTATAAATGACTATTTCCCTGTATGCCCTCCAAAGGAGCTAAAATAGTGACACATGAACTTTTTCCAAAGAGTATAAGGTCCATCCAACCCCACTTCCAAATGAGTAAAGACAACTCAGATTCATTTAACCTCTATTACACATAACAAAATATTGTGTAATATATTTTAAAGAAAAAGAAAATTCTGTCTAACCTTTATCAATTTTTTCCTGTTTAAACCACATTTCCATATCCTAGGGGGTGGGGGGATGGGGTTATAATTCAGGTAGAATCAGCTCTAGGCATAGTTTGGTGGGGAAAGTTATGCTTCTTGAGTCAGATAGAACCAAGGCAGAGAAATTGTCTCAGCCCGGCGTGAGCACTAAAACCAGTGGTCAGCTGTCCACACTATATTTCATAAAAAGAGAGTGAGTTTGATGTGGTTGACATGGATTCACAAGGAGCCTACAGGCAATTTCACTTATCAGTGACTTGGGAAGTCAGGGGTGACAATACCACAGAGCTCTGCAGTCCATCTGGTTTAGGAAAGATTCTGGCTAATAGCGGGAGCATGGAGTACAGGGTCCACATCTCAATGAAAATAGATTTGTATATGGCTGGGATTTAGGACAAGATTAAGTTCTATTAAGTTTTCTACAGGAATCAAGGAAGAAGCATATTTATATTGGCTAGATAAGATTATAGTAGAGAGGGCTTGTGAATACATAAGCTACATAGCCTCCCAGCTGTGCATAGCCACAGCTGAAGGTTAGACTCCTAACTCTAGTCCCTGCCTAATCACATAGGATTATTCAATCATTTTGCATAGATTCCCTGAGATAGTGCAACAGGTAGACCCTGCACAATAAACTGAGAAAAACTCAACTAGCCAAGGGCAAAATAATATGAAAATCACCAATAGCTACATCAAGTAATAAGAAAAATATCTCTTACAATGATCGCCACAGATTTGAAGTGATGTGATCCTTTCTTCTAGCTTCTCAGGTGTCAAGGTTTACAAGTAGCCTTCAATCCCCAGTTTCTCTTGATCATTGAGTTTCATATTTAAGATTCTCTTTTCCAGCAAAATCTCTTGCTGTGCTGGAGAATTTCTTAATTGCATTTTCAAGTTTTCTGCTGTCATGGCAGAATACTGCAGAAAGTAATCATGGAGCTAATAAAAACAATGAAAACCTTTTTTCCCCCCAAAGCACACAACAATGCAAAATTGTAAACACAGATGTAAATAATGTGCTCCACATTTGTCTCAGCAAATTAAAATGCCATCTACCCTTTATGAAGAAAATGTAGAGAGTAAAAATAGGGCACATTGAAGTAAAGAAATAGACTAGAAGATGAATTTCAATCTAAAATCACCATGGGATTAATTAAAATCTAAAATTTGACAAATCTAATTTCCAAAATTGCTTGTTTTTTATGATTAAATCTATAGCAAATGTTTGTCATAGAAATGTTGGAAAACATAGAAAAGTACAAAAAAGAATAAAAAAGAAACATCCAAAAGTCTAATAATCAAAATAGACAAAATAAACATCTGAGCATACATTCTTCATCTTTTTTCTAGGTATATATATGCACTTCCCATATTTAAGAATCATAGTATACTTAATTTTTTACAAACTGATTTTTCACCCTAAATTAGGTTGTAAAATTGCTTTGTCACTGAATATACTTTTACAGCATTATTTTTCTTGATCACAGAGTATTTCATTATAAGAATATACTGTAATTTATTTTACTAATCCCCCATTCTTAGATACACAGTTTGTTTATATTGCTTCCTTATTGTGCACGATGATTTAATAAATCATTAAATAAATTTAACAAATGTCCTTTTACATCTATCAATCCTTAATTATATTCTTGAAAAATAACATTATATTAAAGGACGATTTTTTTTTACAAATAGTTTATTGTCAAGTTGGTTTCCATATAACACCCAGTGCTCATCCCCACAAGTGCCCTCCTCCATGCCCATCTCCCCCTTTCCCCCAACACCCATCAGCCCTCAGCTTGTTCTCAGCATTCAAGAGTCTCTCAAGGTTTGCCTCTCTCCCTCTCCCCCACTATAGACCT
The DNA here is from genome assembly GCF_003009895.1 of Hyaena hyaena. Taxonomy (NCBI): domain Eukaryota; kingdom Metazoa; phylum Chordata; class Mammalia; order Carnivora; family Hyaenidae; genus Hyaena; species Hyaena hyaena. The sequence continues at coordinate 43,737 of NW_024081809.1, read as the reverse complement.
CCTAATCCCCCTATACGTGCAAACATATGGTATCTGTCCTTCTCTGCCTGACTTATTTCGCTCAGCATAACACCCTCAAGGTCCATCCATGTTGCTACACATGGCCAGACTTCATTCTTTGTCATTGCCATGTAGTATTCCATCGTATAGATAAACCACATCTTCTTGATCCATTCGTCCATTGATGGACACTTAGGCTCTTTCCATGTTTTGGCTATTGTTGAGAATGCTGCTGTGAACATTGGGGTCCATGTGCTCCTATGCATCAGCACTTCTGTATCCCTTGGGTAAATTCCTAGCAGTGCTATTGCTGGGTCATAGGGGAGTTCTATTGTTAATTTTTTGAGGAACCTCCACCCTGTTTTCCAGAGGGGCTGCACCAGTTTACATTGCCACCAACAGTGTAGGAGGGTGCCTGTTTCTCCACAGCCTCGCCAGCATCTGGAGTCCTCTGATTTGCTCATTTTAGCCACTCTGACTGGCGTGAGGTGGTATCTCAGTGTGGTTTTGATTTGTATTTCCCTGATGAGGAGGGATGCTGAGTATCGTTTCATGTGTCTGTTGGCCATCTGGATGTCCTCTTTGGAGAAGTGTCTGTTCATATCTTCGGCCCATTTCTTCACTGGGTTATTTGTTTTTCAGGTGTGGAGTTTGGTGAGTTCCTTATAGATTCTGGATATTAACCCTTTATCTGCTATGTCATTTGCAACTATCTTTTCCCATTCTGACAGTTGCCTATTAGTTTTCTGGGTTGTTTCCTTTGCTGTGCAGAAGCTTTTGATCTTGATGAGGTCCCAATAGTTTATTTTTGCTCTTCATTCTTTTGCTTTTGGGGATGTGTCAAGTAAGAAGTTGCTGCAGTGGAGGTCAAGGAGGTTATTTCCTGCTTTCTCCTCTAGGGTTTTGATGGTTTCCTGTCTCACGTTCAGGAAAGGGCAAACAATTTTAAACCTTTTGCTACATGTTGCCACATTGCTTTCCAAAATGGTTGCACCAACTTACACGTGCCCTCCCCCTCTTTAACACAAATGAGAGTTTATTTCCTAATGTCACTGGATTTATAGATAACACTGGCTTTGTTACTTCTAATTATTGCCAAATTGATAAAGAGAAAAATGATATTGATTTTATTTTCATTTTTCCAACTACAAGTCATGCTATTTCTCCATTGTGGCCATTGTGAACATTGTGACCATTGTGAATTTCTTGTTTTGCAAATTGCCTGGGAGTTTTTCTACTGAGAAGTTCCATTTTTGTTAGTATAAGCCACCAGGTGCCCCACTTTTATAATTTTTTACTTTATATGCTTAGAAGCTTTTTCTACCCCAAGATTATATAAATGCTTACCTACATTCTCTTCTTTAATGAGTTAATTTTCTTTAGATTTAGTTCATAAGCCATCTGGAATATATGATAGCATCATGAAGTTATTAATTTTTAATTTATCTTCATTCCTATAATTGAACATTTCATCAAATATCTTCTATTTCTGTGGTCTTTAGAACTCCAGTTTAAAATAGTGGAAAGCTGGTGCCTGGGTGGCTCTGTCAGTTAAGTTTCTGACTCTTGATTTTGGCTCAAGTCATGATCTCAAGTGAGATGGAGCCCAGCATTGGGCTCTGTGCTGACAATGTGGAGCCAGCTTGGGATTCTCTCTCTCTCTCTCTCTCTCTCTCTGCCGCTCCCTTGCTTGCACTCTCTCTCTCTGTGTCTCTCTCTCTCACTTTCTCTCTCAAAATCAATATTAAAAAAATAAATTAAAAAAGTAAAATAAAATAGTGGAAAGTTTCTCCAAACAAAATCTTATATGAGAAACCATTGCATGTATTACACATAAGAGCAGAGCTGTATTAGTTGAAGCAGAAGTAGGGAGAAGGAGAAAGAGGAATGGATCTTTTGCATCAGCCTGCAAGACCTCACAGAGCACCATTTGCAAATCATTTCTCTGTACAGATTTGAAATGTCACTATTATGTTGTTATTTATCTGACTTGGGCCTGTTCTAACCTTTCTGTACAATTCTGGTTATCTGATCATCTAGGCTTCACCATTACCCTGCTGTTTTAAGTATTAGAACTCAAAATGTACTTTCAGATTTACACTTTACACACATACTCACTCACACATATACCCACTTCCTTTCTTTCCCAAAAGTTTCTTGGATACTTGGGTGTATTTTTCCACATGAACTTTTTAATGAATCCATTAGTCCTAGCCTCTCCTGAAGCCCAATAATATTTCAGGAGGATTACATCAAATTTGTAAATTCATTTGGGGTCAACAGACATCATAATATTGAGTCTTTTGATCACAACCCATAATAGGTTTTCCCATATTTCAACTTAATTTTTTTCCTTTATCAAAGTTTACATGAGTTTTACACATTTCTTATTATGTCTTTAAGTCTTTTACAGGTTTTGTTATTGGAATTACAATACATTTTCTCTCTGGTTATTATCAATTCATTGGAAAACTTGATTTTTTATGATTCTCTTGATTTAAAAATTTTTTGGGTTGTTTCTTTGGGGTCAGTAATCAAATCATTAGCGAAGAATAGTCTGACCTATGCTTCTTATTTCTTTTTCAAATCTAATGGCATTGGCTAAATATTCAAGAACAATGTTAAACAAAAACAGTGCCAGTAAGAATTCTTCTTTTTGACTTTGACAGCAGTGCCTCATGTGGTAGCCATTAAATATCATATAAACTGTTAATTTGCAGTTTATCATATAAACTGTTTAATAAGCTTTCCAAGATGTTGTTAAGGAAATAGCTTTCTATTCTAAATTTGGTAAAAGTCTTTAAAAAGAGATGCTAAGTTCCATCAAATCCTTTTCAGCATCTGATTGTTTTTCTCCTTTCAACTATTAATATGGTTAATTCCATTGATATACTTCCTCTTATCAAGTCATCTCTGAGTTTCTGGAAGTTATTGGCTAATTATATATTGTTATTTTAATATAATGCTGTATTTGATTTGCTCCTATTTTATTTAAGAATTCTACATCTGTGTTTGTAGAAGAAATTAGCCCATGGTGTTTATTAGTTAGGTTTTGATATTAATGTTTAGCTTCATAAAATGGTTTAGGAAGTTAAATCTAATATCATGATTTTATTTTATTTATTTCTGAGAGAGAGAGAGAGAGAGAAAGAGGCAGTGTGAGCAGGGGAGGGTCAGAGAGAGAGGGAGACACAGAATCCAAAACGGGCTCCAGGCTCTGAGCTAGCTGTCAGCACAGAGCCCGATGTGGGGCTCAAACCCATGAACCGTGAGATCATGACCTGAGCTGAAGTCGGACACTTAACTGACTGAGCCACCCAGATGCCCCTCTAATATCAAAGCCTATGCTCCCAGGGTAAACTGCAAACACAGTTCATAATCAGTAAACAATTAAATATTTAATTTACATCAATGAAACATCCCTAAGCCATAGACAAGTCAGTAGCAGCTCCCAAATTTCCCCCTCGAAGGACTTAGGAATGCGATCTAGTTATAAGTTGGGTCAAAGGATTTGTCTTAAAACTTTATTGCATGGCAAACTCGCTCTATATACTTGATTGTATGTGTAAGTGGGTGGCTTTGGGAGGCTGATGGAAATTACAAAGAGGCTAAAGCCATCCTAAGCCATCATTTGTCACCCTTGCTGCTAGAGGAGATGGACTTGTCTCCCAAAATAGACAAAAACAGCCAAGTGGAAAAAAAAAGAAAAGAAAAGAAAAAAACAAAAAAAAACACCAGCCTTCCCCAGGGGACAATTTTGAGGAAAACAGGAAGATTCAAGTGAAAGCAATAGTTTGAGAGTTTCAAGGTGAATCTGATTGGTTAGGATACGAGGATTGAATGTGTGCCTAGGTAGAAGAGGGGGTGAAGGAGGCAAGTCAAAAGAGCAAACATTTGAGCTGTGATAGTGAGAGAAGAAATATGAGATTGAGCATAGGTATCAGGAAAAGAGTGAAGGTAGCCCCTGTTAAGAGCAGGGGTAGGTGAGAGGGAGCAGGGGAGGGAGGCTGAGATATGAGCGTGTTCAAGCTTCTCTGACCCTTCTAAGCGATGGAGGCTTTGCTCACTCTCTTTTCTGCCCATCACCTGAGCTAATCCCAACTGAGTGTGAAGAGTATTAACAACCTTATATCCAATCAGGATGCCTAGAGTCACCCCTCTGGACGTAGTTCTGCTCTGCAGAATGCCCCATGTGAATATTAGAGATCCAAATGACCAGCAAGCTGTAACCTTCCATTAACCAGACTGACTAACCAGTCCCATGCTCATCCTGGCCACTCCAAATGAGTAAGCAGCTGTTTACATTTTGTCTGCCTCTCCTAGGAAACTGTAGATCTGGCTGGGCAAGGGGCTAGAGCCACAGCTGCATCACAGTGGGGTTGGCAATTGCTCTCAATTGCTCTGCACTTGATGGCCACTGAACTTGATTGGAGGGAGGGATTCTCAATCACCTGTTTTGGAGGCTTCAGCTGCTCTCAATACAGCATCATCCTTGAGAACACACTTAGAACTGTGTGCTGTTTCCAAGAGTGTTGTGCTGGGGTCAGTGGCACCAACATCACCTGGGGACTTGTTAGAAATACAAATACTTGACCCTATCCCAGAATTAAGGAATTAGGAATGCTCTTGGAGGAGAGGAAACACGTGGGCATGTAGTATTAACAAAGACTTCATGCAATTTTGATGTGTACTAAAGTTTGAGAACCACTGTCCTATGGGAAAGCCATATTTTTGCTGGATCATCCCTTCTCTGGCCCTCTGGGATCAGGTCATGATCCCAAGGTTGTGGGATTGAGCCTTGCCCTCCATGCTGAGCATTGAGCCTGTTTGATTCTCTCTCTCTCTCTGCACCTCCCCCTTTCTCTCTAAAAGAAAAATGATAAAACAGAAGCAGTCAGAATAGAATCTCTAAAGGCCCGCCACCACATCTACTTGTCTTCTTCTTTTTTTAATGTTTACTTATTTTTGAGAAAGAGAGAGAACACAAGTGGGGGAGGGGCGGAGAGAGAGGGAAAGAGAGAATCCAAAACAGGCTCTGTGCTGTTCAATGCAGAGCTTAAACCCAAGAACTGTGAGATTACGTCCTGAGCTGAAGTCAGACGCTTAACTGACTGAGCCACTCAGGCGCCCCTCCTACTTGCCTTCTCACATCTGTGCCCATATGCGCCACATTCTCTGTCACTGCTGTAGAGGAACTATCAGTGCTCCCATTAAAGCTTCATCCTACCACATGCATGGTAGATCCCATTTCCTCTCACTAATCCAGTACAATCTCTCCTCTCTATCCACACCAACAACTTTTCTCTACCTCCTGGATTTTCTCCATTAGCATTTCAGAACACTCTCATTTTTCAAAACTTTCTCTTTACTCTCCCTTCTAACCACCTGTCTATTTTTCCTGCCCTTTACAGCTAACTTACTTGAATGAGTTATCCATACTCACGGTGTCTGATTCTTCTATTCTCTTTTCAACCCACTCTAGCTGTACTTCTACCCTGACTGCTCCACTAAAGCTGCTGTAGTAAAGGTCCACAATGATCTGTCTTCCTTTTACCCAGCTGGTCATTCTTTCCTCACTGAAACCCTTTCTTCACCTGGCTCTAGGACATTCTCCCTCTTGGATTCCATTCTACTTCACTGGTACTTCTTTTTGTTTGGTCCCTGTTACTGGTTCCACCCAGGACTCAATCCACAGTCTGACTTACAGATTCACCCCTACTTGTGCCCAGCCAAGGCAGGCCTCAGCTTCCTACACCTACCATGTCCCTAGATTATTCAAGTCCAGACAACTTTCCTCAGGAGATTCTGCACCCAACTGGTTCCTACAAACTCACTTTGGCCTGACAGGTTAGTCTTTCTCTGATTGCCCATGACCCTAAACTGTTGAGGTCTCAGAATGTTGGGAGGCTCCTTCACCCCTGGTAATGACAATAGAAGAGAAGGAATAATGTGCAAGGGCAAAGTGAGGATGTTAACTAAATGTCAAAAGGCCAAGGAAGAGAGAAAAAGCCGCTTTCTTGGTTGTTGTAATTATATAAATTGGCATCTTTATGGCTTCTTCCACACCTACAGATGAGCCAAAAATACCCTCAGGAAGTAAGCCTACCCTGTATATCTCCCAGAACCAGGTTTCTCCTGTTCCTCATCTTCAGACACAGACCCTATGAGAGTTTTCTGCCCTGTTTTTACTCCCTGTTGGATCTGATAATTGTTCCCTCTCTCCTGATACTACCTTTATTCTAGAACTTGGATTTGGTCCCCTGCCCCATAGGAATGAGCCTGATCCTTTCTGCTTCCTAGCCTAGGTCCTAAACCACATGGTCAGAATGCATGAGGCATATAGTCTTGAAGAAAAACAGATTGCAAGGGATTTGAAAGAGAGGAAATACAGAGAAAGTGAAAAAACACAGAAGCCAGCTCAAGGTCAAGGATGCTCAAGAGAATTTTTAAGCTGGAATTGGTGGAACTTATTTAAAGACAGAAAGGAGGAGCATCTGGGTGGCTCACTTGGTTAAGCATCCCAATTCTTGGTTTCGGCTCAGGTCATGATCTCACAAGTTCATGAGATCGAGCCCCATGTCAGGCTTTGCTCTAACAGTGCCAAGCCTGCTTGGGATTCTCTCCTCTTCTCACTGTCCCTACCCCTTCATGTTCTCTCTCTCAAAATAAATACACATTAAAGAAACAAATTAAATAAAGACAGAAGGAAAGGGGGTAAGAGAAAAAGAGAAAGAGGACACTAAATGGAAACATAAATATGACACTCAAATCCCCTAAGAGGTACAAGACAGCCTTTCTCTAAGATTTTAAGGAAAAATAAAGTAGCTAACACTAATTGAGTATTTTCTTTGAGCTACACACAGTTCAAAGTGCTTTGTACATTGACTCAATTGATCCTCATTCTGATCCTATGAAGTAGTTTCTGTTAATATCCTATTTAATCGATGGGAAAACAGGCAAAGAGAGATATAGTAACTTGCCCAAAGTCAGAAAGGTAGCAAGCAACAGAGTCAGAGTTTGAACCTAAAGCACTCTGGTTCTAGCACTGTGCTCTTAACCACTCCATGGAACTGTCGATGAGGGATAAAGATAAACTGATGGCACATCAATATGTGGACTAGGGTAAGCCATCTGGGAACTTGCTTTGGGTATTCCTAATTTTTTTACCTTAAAGGAAGCAGTAAGAAGGCCTAGAGAAGTACTATTCAATAGATATATAATGTGGGCCACAGACGCAAGCCACACAGCCTACTCTTTAATTTTCTAGTAGCTGTTTTTTAAAACTAAAAAGGAACATCTGAAATTCTTTTAATTAAACTTAATTTATCCAAAGTAATATAATTTAAATATTACAGTCAATATTACAATATCATGTTTAATATTATATCAATATTTAACAATATTATATTAATTTAATATTTTATATAGTAATGAACAATATTATATAAATTGCTAAGATATTTTACTTTCCTTTTTTCATACTAGGTCTTTGAAATTTATTGTGTATTTTAAGTTTACTGCATATCTTAATTTAAACTAGCCACATTTCAAGTGCTCAATAGCCATGTGTGGCTTGTGGCTGCCATACTGGAGAGTGAAGCCTAAAAAAAGAAAGAAAGAAAAGAAACAAAACAATTGAACATAGGAAAGGAACAGAAAAATAATATAAAAACAGAGAGGGAGGCAAACCATAAGAGACTCTTAAATACAGAGAACAAACTAAGGATTGCTGGAGGGGGGAGTGGAGGGATAGGTTAAATGGGTGATGGGTACTAAGGAGGGCACTTGTTGGGATGAGCACTGGGTGTTACATGTAAGTGATGAATCACTATGTTCTATAAGTTAACTAACTTGGATTTAAATAAAATTAAAAAAAATATTTTTTTTAAAAAAGAGCCAATGGTAGGAGGAGTGAGAAGGAATTGAGGATATAAATGGAGATTAGATATTTAAGGAGAGAGAAAAATCTAGAATACCTGTGGTTAAGACAATATAATTCAATATGAGTGTATATCTTTATGTGTATGTGTATATACATACACATATACACACACATGTTGAGTGTAATCAGGTTCAGAATTTATGATATAGGCCAGCCAACTGACATAACTTGTAAGTGAAGAAAGTCATAAGTCAATAAAGACTTAACACGCCGCCCCCCCGCCACCCCACACACACACAAAGTACCCAAGGCTGCTTTTATAGAATATAGTCTTTATTTGGGCAAATAATTCCAAGTTGTCTCCCATCTGTCCATCCCTTGTCTAATTTGCAGTCATGCTGTTCCCAGTGGTCAGTTATGGCAGCCTCCTCTCTTGTCTAGCGTTGATAACCCCTTTCTTCTCATTCTTTTGAGCATCTCTCCTCATTTCAGACACTCACAAACACGCTGACCTTGGACTCAGAGTCCTGACCTTTCCCGTTTCCATGCCCACATCTCTCCCTCAGCCAGTTTTATTAATAACACAAAATTTCATCCTGTGGAATGACGGCAGAAACTATCGCACTAAAAACCTGCTATTCATCATGGCATCCTTCATTTTATTTAATGCCTCCCTTTATTTAAAGTTTGTCTTCTCTTTGTAGTGAATGTTCATTAAGAATTAAGGATCCAGAGAATTGTTTAAATGCTATTTAGATTAGGAATCACAGGATCATTTGCCTGGAGGCCAGATTGGAGGACAGGAGTTGGAAAAGGAAAGCAAATTGACTGCGGAAATGTGTATCTATAAATATATTTTAAAACTATGTGGCAATGTAATAGCTATGAAATTGAATCTCCTTCCTTAGGGTAAGTAGGTAACAGTAGTATCAGAGGCCTTGGCAGGCAGAATAACCCCCTTTTCCAAGTTGGAAGATATCGTCCTTTGATCAAAAATGTAAGATCCTTTCATTTTCCCCACTACAGTCAGTGTTTCAATTTCAAAGGCCACTCGCTGTTTCTGATCTGTTATCAGTCAGGCAGACTCAACATACAGAGAGAAAGCCACTTTAGTATAAGCTGCTGTCTCTTTTATCACAAATGCAGACTTAAGGATCCTGCTCTGCTAAAACTGTTCAGCTCGAGACGAAAAGTGGAAGTGAGGGCAGAGGAAAGCCAGATTCGTGATGGGAAGTTGTAGACCTGAGTCAAATGCAAGTGAAATATGGACAGTTACCTGTGTGGCTAGATAAATCCCTTTGTTTCTAAGCTAGTTCCCTTCCAAAGATCAGAATTGCCAAAAGAAAAATACCAGGATGTTGCTGGGCAGGTATAGATATGACAGTGCAACTAGAAAAGAAGGTATGTGAATCTATTCAAGTACAAAATACATGCCAGGCACTGCACTGTCTTTTTAAATACAGCAAAAGCAAACCTCACACTCACCTCTGATGAGGAAAGAGAGACTTCGAAGTTAGACACTTGTCCATTGGTATGCTTTTAAGTGAAGGAGCCATTCTTCAAATCCCTGCCTCTCTTCCCCTAAAGCCTGAGCTCTTTCTTTAATTTTCTTTCTTTTCTTCTTTCTTCCTTTTTAAAAATTCTCTTTCTCCTATAGCACACCGCCTCCATAAAAACAGAGAGAGGCTTGGGCATGTTGGTCCATGGGCTGGTTTAGCCAGAAGGACAAGCCTGACCACACAAACATTTGTTTTCATTTTGTCCACTCTGTGTACATCATAATTGTGCACCCCTCAGAAAAAGCTTTGGTCAAATAAATACAAGACACATGAAAACATCTCTGCCTCATCCCCACAACATAAATTGTATTTGCCAAGAGTTGTCAAATTTGCTAAATTGGTGGTTCACCAGGTCCAACCTGTCTGCTGGGTCACTCACACGCTTATCTCTAATGGGAACACAATGTAATGTTCTCTGATATTTTTTTTCAGGGGCTCTTTATATCACTTTTTCATATTATTCACTCAACAGTATTATTCAGCAAAAAACAATTGGACAAAGGACAAAAAGGCAAATGACACCTGGGAGGGAATGACAATTGGAACTAAGCCAAGCATGAACTATGTCTTCAGCCTCATAATAAATGTGTTTCCCCAAGTAGTTTTATTTCATATGTATTTACTTCTCTGTTTCTTTGCATGTATTTTTGTGACTGAATTCACTTTAGTTTTTTTTTTTATTATAAAAATACTAGGGGCACACGTACCCCAATGTTCATAGCAGCATTCTCAACAATAGCCAAAACATGGAAAGAGCCTAAGTGTCCATCAACTGACAAATGGATCAAGAAGATGTGGTTTATCTATACCATGGAATACTACATGGCAATGAGAAACAATGAAATCTGGCCATGTGTAGCAACATGGATGGACCTTGAGGGTGTTATGCTGAGCGAAATAAGTCAAGCAGAGAAGGACAGATACCATATGTTTGCACGTATAGGAGGATTAGGAGGAACTTAATGGAGGACTGTGGGGGAGAAGAAGGGAAAAAATAGTTGGGGAGAGGGAGGGAGACAAACCTTGAGAGACTCTTGAATGCTGAGAACAAGCTGAGGGCTGATGGGGGTAGGGGAGAGGGGAAGGGGGGCGATGGGCATGGAAGAGGGCACTTGAGTGTATGAACACTGGGTGTTATATGGAAACTAACTTGACAATAAAATATTTTAAAAAATACATGCAAACTGCAGAAACACATACTAGATTCTCAAGTGTTGATTTGGCATGGATTCTTTTATAACCTTTCTCCATAGGCTCTATAAACATTTATAAATATATTAAAGTTTGTCCTACTTTTTATAAAAGTAATATATGACATACTCTATTCAACAATTTGTATTTTGTTAAAAATATATAACATGCATCCCTTCAGATTAGTACATTTAGATTACTTATTCTTTTTTAAGTAGTTGCATCATTTTTATTTACACTTATATCAAAATATACTTATTCCTTTAGAGACAAACATTTAGGATGTTTCCTAATTTTTGGTTATTTTTGTTGTTCTGTTTTAATAGATACCATTACAACAAATTTCCCTGGGAACATATCCATATATATATATATATAATATATATATATATTTCTTTAATAATAAGAGATAGCCCCAAAACAGAGCAAATAATTCCAGGGCTATGCACATTTTTTAAATTAACAATACAGGGGCACCTGGGTGGCTCAGTCGGTTAAGCATCCAACTTCAGCTCAGGTCCTGATCTCACAGTTTGCGGGTTCGAGCCCTGCATCAGGGTCTGTGCTGGTGGCTAGCTCAGAGCCTGGAGCCTGCTTGGGATTCTGTGTGTCCTTCTCTCTCTGACCCTTCTCTGCTCACACTGTTTCTCTCTCTCTCTCTCTCTCTCTCTCTCTCTCTCTCTCTATCTCAGGAATAAATAAAACATTTTTAAAAATATGTTTTAAATTAATTAACAATATAATTGAGATACAGACCTTAAGTGTAAGGTGAAATCTATTTTTACAAGTGCATATACCCATGGAACTGACACCCCTGTCATGATACAGAACATTTCCATTATTCTAGAAAGTTCTCATGTGTCCCTTCCTAGTCAAACCTGCCCTCCCCATGCCAATAAACCATGATGTGATTTTTCCTGTTTCATAATTTCCTATAATTAAATCCAAAAGTTTGCACCCTTTTGTGTTTGGCTTCTTTTGTTCACCATGGTAGCTATGCCTTCAATCCATTTTATCATATGGATGTACCAAAATGTTCATTCCTTTTTAATTGTATGAATATTCCATAATCAACTATTCTTCTGCCAATGAATATTTAAACCATTTCTGGTATTTTTCTAATTACAATAAATTTCCTTGCACTCATGTCTTTATGAACTGGCCCTTGTTTCATCAAAGATGTAGCACCTAAAACAGGATTTTTTAAATTCCTTGAATTTTCATTTTGTCAGATACTGCCAGGTTACCTTCCCAGTAGGTGATAGCAATTCACACTCCTACCAGCCCATGTCCCCACACTTTTATCAGTCTGAGGAGCTCTTTGAGTTTCGGAAGTACTGACCTCTAAACATCAAACACTCATTCATGGGAGCACACTTATCAAAACATTAAAAGTACACATATTGAACACAAACTTTGTGTTGAGCACTTTGCTGGCTACTGGTGATAAAAAAGTTAAATAAAGCTTTATCCTCATCCTTGAGTGGCTTACAAACCAAATAAGAATATGATTGGGGCACCTGAGTGGCTCAGTTGGCTAAGCATCCAGCTCTTGGTTTCTGCTCAGGTCATGATCTCATGATTTGTGAGTTCAAGGCCCATATCAGACTCTGCCCTGACAGCATGGATCCTGTTTGGGCTCTCTCTGCCCATCCCCTGCTCTCTCTCTCTCTCTCTCTCTCGCTCTCTGTCAAAAAATAAATAAACTATAAAAATTAAAAAAAAAAAAGAAAAGCAATATGATTAGTGCAAGAATGAAGGTTTTCACGTGGTGCAACACGAGAGGAGATGTGGGAAAATCAGACTGGAGGTCATGTAAAACATGTCTGGGCAAGTGCTTGTACTCACTAGTTTGATGAAGTAAGAGTCTATTGGGTAATGAGGGAAAGAGTATTCCAGAAAGCAGATGAGACTGGGAGCAGCCGTGGATGCACAAAAAAAACTGTCCAAATTAAATAGGACTCTTTACATGCAAAGAGTCACTGCAGAGAACAAGAAAGCCAATGGGCTATAAAAATTGGTGAAATTTTATGTTGTATATTTGAAGTATATGTTACTAATATAACATAGTGTGTTGATTATACTTCAATTTTTTTTAATTGGTGAAATTTGAATGAGGTCTATAAATTATTTTATTGATGTTAAATTTTTGACTTTGCTAACTGCCCCTTGTTTGTATAAGTGAATGCCTTTTTATTTAGGAAATACATACTTGGATGAAAGGAGTACAATGTCTATGATTTACTCTCAGTTCAGGAAACAGGTAGATTAGAGATAGAGAGATGACAGAAAAAATGATAAAGCAAATGCATTAAAATGTTAACAATTGGTGAATCTAGGTGAAGAATATATGGGAGGTTTTTGTTCTAATCTTGCAATTTTTCTTTGTTTGAAACTACTTCAAAATAAAGGTTTTCTGTATTAATATTTAAAACACAATAAGGCCGCAGCAACCTCCAATTGGTTCTACAAGACTAGAGTGAATGATACAAAATGGAAAGTGGTGAGCTCTGACAGCAGAGAGGTAAGCAAAGGAAAATATTTGAAGGGCCTTGTTCTTGGCTGAGAAATTTTAGTTTTATTCTGAAAGCCATGTGGAATAAAGGAGTAATGAAATCCAATTTGCATTTTTAAAAGAGTATTTTAGCAGCTTCAGGGAGATGGGCACAGAGTGGGACCAAATGAGACACAAGCTGGGCGGCCATCATGATGACTCAGAGGAGCAAGGGCCTAGCTGAGACCATAGCTGAGGGAATAGAGAGAAGGGCGCAGCAACCATATCTATTAAGATTCTGCATGACCTAGAAATTGAAGGATGCAGAAGGATTCCAGCTTGCTAAACTTGGTAGATGGCAGTGCTCATCACCAACATAGAAAACAGAGGTACAGGGGAGAGCTTGGGAAGAAAGATGATGGGTTCTGAGTTGATTATGACAAGCTTAAAGTATGCACGGAAAATTCCAGGGGAGACCTCCAGAGCTTCAAGAGAAGTCTGGACATGAGACAGTGACTTTTAAGTCAACTGCATGTAGGCAGCTTAGGCTCTTATAAAGAGCTGGTTCTTACGCCGCTATCAAATTAACACTTTCTTAGGGAATGCTATTTTTAAAAGGAGGCTAAACATGATAAGTTGTTATCCTACTATACCTGCAATGTCCTCCTCCAAGTACCTGTGGAAGCAGATCCACTTGAAAAATATATTAACTACTGCTCTAGACTGAAAAATGTAAAGACATTTCCATTAAGTGCAGGAGTGGTGAGTTTTTATGCAAAAAAGAGTCAGTGTTCATTGTACCATTTGAGCCAGCGGAGCATGGTAGCTCTGAAGAAGAGAAGAGGTCTGACTCATCTCTATGCTTGCCCCTCAGCCTGGTCAGGGGGTTCACAGACACTAGATGCATCCAGCCATGCCCGCTACACCACCACCACCAGGCAAAAATGCTTCCTAAAGCAGCCTGTATTATGCCATTTTCTCTGATAGCATTTAGGAGGGAAAGTGAGGACCTGGGACCTTCTTAGAAGTGCAGATTACTGGGCCTCACATCAGCCTTACTGAATCAGAAATTGCAGGGGAGCCCAGCAATCCATGTTTTAACAAGCCCTCCGGGTGACTGAGAGGCACAGCAAAGTGGGAGAAGTACTACAACTAACTGAAGTGAAGAAATGAGTCCAGGGGCACCTGGGAGACTCAGCCCATTGAGCATCCAACTCAGGTCATCATCAGCTCAGATCATGATCTCATGGTTCCTGGGTTGGAGCCCCACACCAGGCTCTGTGCTGACAGCTCGGAGCCTCAAGCCTACTTCGGATACTGTGTCTCCTCTCTCTGCCCCTCCCCTGCATGCAAAAATAAACATTTAAAAATTATTTTTAAAAAAAGAAAAGAAAATGGGTCCATTATAATGTCAATCCAATGAGTGATGCCCTCCCCAAATATGGAAATTATGAGCTTCTCAAGGATGCAAGCCCTCTCTTTTACTTTTTTGGGCATAAGTTCCTGTATGCCCAAAGTCTAATGTGTTAATTCAACAAGAATTTACTGAGTACTAAATGAGTCTGGCTTTTTATTAACGTTAGGGGAGAAAGGAAGGAAGGGAGAGAGGAGGCAGAGAGGGGCGTTTGGTTACACAACAAATGTGATTTCAGAGCTATCACAGGCTTTTAAAAGTCCATATTTTTCTCTCATTCTTCCAACAGTAGCCAAGACAAAATACATACATAGGAGTGCACAAAAATGAGCCAAGATTCTGTGGGTGGTAAAGGAAAGGAGAAAGCAGGTGTGTGTGTGGGGGGTGGTATTTCTCTGTGTTCTCATGTACTTATTTTCTTTAGTTCCTTAATTCCTTGTTTTTCTTCCCTCTCATCATCTTCTGTTTCCTGACACATGGAGAAATTTCACTTAAACAGACACACATTCTTACGCTCCCAGGGGTACACACACACCAACACCCAAAGCGAATCCTATTAGATTTTCCTTCCCCCACTTTTCCTCTCAGTCTTTCAGTCCAGGGTAACAGTGGGCCTCCCTCCAGTCAGTCATCTCTCTCTGCAGCTTCTCCCCATGGGTACTACCTTACCATCTACGGTTCAAGGCTCTGTTAAGACTACACAGCCTGGTGCCAGGTATATCACAGGCCAGATAAAATCCCATGATTTAGCCTCTAATTTGGGATTCACTCCCCTTTCTTTGAAATCAGCACTTGAAGGAGAAACTAGGAAAAGTCAAATCAAAAATAATAGCTAACATTTACTGAGTACTAACTATCTGCATGTCTACTTGTTAAGTGCTTTAATATCATCACATATTTTCTTTACCAAAAAACTAGGAAATAACCGTGCCCATTAACTCTGTGACATTACATGCCTCATACCTGTGCCTACTTCATAGATGAAATTAAGATTAAAGAAATCCTTAAGAAATTAAAGATTAAAGAGAGTCAGTGATTTACCTAAGATCCAACTGTTGTAATTTCAGCTCATTTCAGAGTTTGTACTACTCTTAACCAGTAGAAGACAAGAAATCTCAGAATCTCAGAATATTAACATCAAAGTCACCTTAAAAATCTTCTAGGCAAGGTTTTCAACCTGGGTGCACAGTAGCATCATAGGTAGTTTTTTAAGATCCTGAAGACCAGGTCATACTCTGGACCAATTAAATAATCATCTTGGGGTGGGGTAGGATCACCCAGATGTCTGTATTTTTTTCAGCTTCATGGTGATTCCAGTGTACAGAAACTGTGGAGATCCACTGATTCAAGTCCAATTCTTACATTTTGCTGGTAAGATAGCTAGTGGCAATAAGAACAAAAATGACTGTAATCGGGGAAGTGCCTGCTACCATCTGACTCACAGTGAACAAACGAAGGCTTCCAGCCAGCATGGGGCAGATGTGGAGTGTACTGCTATTCTCCTACAAAGAATTCATTTTCAAATCATCCATGTCTAAGATTGATAGGAAGAGGTATAATTGTTTTCCTTTGAATTTTTAGGCTGAGGGTGATATCCTAAAAAGAGCACGGTTAGTAGTCGCATGCTCCAAAACTTGACACTTCCTAACCACAATCTCGGGTCACTTAACCTCTCTTGAGCCTCTCAGTTCCTTATCTGCAAAACTAGTGTCAAAATAGCCCATGCCTTAATAACTTCACAGGTACCTCTAAAAATCAAATGAGACAATGTATACAGTGTAAACCTTTGATATAGTAAGAGTGATGCAATGTTGTTTTTAACAAATAGTGAACTGGGTACCTGGGTGACTCAGTCAGTTAAGCACCCGACTTCGGCTCAGGTCATGATCTCTAGGTTCATGAGCTCGAGCCCCATGTCAGGCTCTATGCTGACAGCTCGGAGCCTGGAGGCTGCTTTGGATTCTGTGTCTCCCTCTCTGTGCCCTTCCCCCTCTCCCCAAAATAAATAAACATTTTTTAAAAAAGCAGTGAACTTAAAGAAAGTATACATAGATGGCCCACAGAATGGGATCTGAGTCCTGCTCGTGTTATTCATTATTCTTAGGGAAGTAAGATAAGTTCTTTGAAAGAGTACTCCCCTCTCCAACATGTAAAAAGCAAAATCAATATCATGATTGCTTTGAGAATTAAATAATATTTTGTAAAGTATGTGGCACCTAGAAGGTATTCAAGGTGTTACTTTCCATTTCTCACAGCCATTTAACTTTCTTATTTATTTCATCATATATTTTTTTAATTTTAATTAAAAATTTTTTTCAGTTTATTTATTTTGAGAGAGAGAATGAGAGAGAGAGAGTGTGTGCAGGGGAGGGACAGAGAGAGAGAGGGAGAGAGAGAGAATCCCAAGCAAGTGTGGCACTGTCAGTCCATCATATATTTTAGACTGAAAGATAGCAGAAAAAATAATTAAAGGGTACCTAACATCATTATTTACTTTGATTAGGAATAGGCTGTCCAGGGGCAAATGAGTAGCTTAGTCAGTTGAGCATCCCCAACTTCAGCCCAGGTCATGAGCTTGCAGCTCTTAAGTTCAAGCCTCACATCGGGCTCAGAGCCTGGAGCCTGCCTCATATTCTGTGTCTCCCTCTCTCGCTGTCCCTCCTCCACTCATGCATACATGTCTCCACAAATGTTCTCTCTCTCTCTCAAAAATAAATAAACATTTTTAAAAATGAGGAATCAGATGTCTGATTGTGGAAGTTATAATACAAACATGATGTTAGATAAGATGTCCATACGTGTTTGAACATGAAAAGTTGGGTATTTTTAGCTGAAAAAAGCAACTAAGAAGCCAACGTGGACATTATGATCTCCTGGATAAAAGGTAGGAAAAATATACACTAAGAATTTAATAATGATAATAAATGGGCCATAGAATACTATCTTTCTACGACCTTATTTTTGGATTCTCTGCATTTTCTAATTTTCTACAATGTACATTTACTGATCTTATTACAATAAAAGCTTATTTTTTAAAGAGGAAGGAAGAAGGATGGGCTGTCCTAAAGGAGATGAGAAATGCAGAGACATCCCTTGTGCTTAGGCTATCACAACATCATTAATATACCCGTTCTAAGTGAATTGATCAATTTAATGGGATTCCAATTAAAATACCAATAAGTTCTTTATGGAGCTAGACAAATTGATCCTAAAGTTTACATAGTGGGTGAAAACCAGGAATGAACAGCCAGAAAACACTGAAAGGGAAGAGTTTTAGGAAGGACTGCTCTCTCAGCTATTAAAGCTTTCGGCAAAGCCTTGATAATTAAAACAGGGCAGAACTGATGCATAAGTAGGCAAGCATACCAGCAAAATAAACCAGAGTTCAGAAATATCCCCAAGAAAATGCAGGAATCTAGTATAGGATCAAAATGGCATCTTAGATCACAGAGGCAAAGTTAGTCTTTTTAATGAATAGTGTTGAGATAACTGGATAACCATTTGGGAAAAAAAGATAAAATTAGAATTCTGCAAACTATACACAAGTGTACAGTCAAAATGTATCTAACACCTTAATACAAGAAATAAAATTAGATAAATACTAGAGGAAAGCAAGTGAACTCCTCTTTTTTATATATAACTATTTATTTATTTATATTTGAGAAAGAGAGAGAGTAAGTGGGAGAGGGGCAGAGAAAAGGGGGGACAGAATATTCCAAGCAGGCTCTGTGCAGACAGCAGAGAACCCAATGCAGGCCTCAAACCCACGAACCATGAGAACATGACCTGAGCCAAAGGCAGCCACTTAACCAACTGAGCCACCCAGGTGCCCCTTGTAAATTCTTCTATAGCCTGGGTGGAGGGAGTGTCTTCTATGACTAAAAATTCAGATACAGAAAGAGAAGCCTGATAAACTTGACTATATAAAAATAAAGAATGTTTGCATGGCCAATAAAAAAACAACCATAAATAACTCAAAAGACAAACGATAAACCAGGAGAAAACAATTGACATATATAACATTGATAAGGAGCTAATAAACCTACTATATAAAGGATGCTTTAAAACTGAGCAGAAAAAGGGCACTTGGGTGGCTCAGTTTGTTAAGCGTCCGACTTCAGCTCAGGTCAAGATACCACAGTTCATGGGTTTGAGCCCACATCAGACTCTGAACTAACAGCTTGGAGCCAGGAGCCTGCTTCTGATCTGTCTCCCTCTCTCTTTGTCTCTTCCCCACTTATGCTGCCTCTGTCTCTCTAAAAAATAAACAAACATTAAAAAAAATTTTTTTTAACTGAGAGGAAAGAGACCATAAATCCTAAAGAAAAATAGATAAAGACAGAAAAAAATTAGGGTATAGAAGTGGCCTTTAATAGGAAAGATGTACAATACTACTTACAATAAGGAAAATGCACATTAAAACCATAGTGAGATACTATTTCTCACTGTGTTAGACTGGCAAACATTGAGAAACTTGAAAACATACGCCATTGGCTGGTGAGGCTGTAGGGACGGAGGTATGTTCCTACAGAGCAAATGGAGATGCAACATGAAGGAGAATTTCCATGTGGAGGTGCCTGGCAATATTTCACAAAACTATGTATGCAACCTCTCCTCTAGAAATCCATCCTGAAGATTATACCTCCAATAACATGGAAATACACATGCACAAGTTTAATCATTGCAACATTTTTTTGTAATTGCAAAATATCAGAGACTGCATACAGAAGATTGTTTATCACAGTTGAATACCATGAACCTGTTATAAGAAAGAGAATAATGTCTATGAACTGATATAAATGTATTTCCAGGAGCTATTGTTAAGTAAAAAAAAATTTTTTAAGTAAAATGCAATGAAGTAGATAGATGGATAGATGGATGGATGGATGGATGGATGGATAGATGATAGATAGATAGATAGATAGATAGACAGATAGATAGACAGACAAAAAAAAGAAGGGGAAATCGGATAGCATACATTTATGTGCTCTCTTTATCAAAGAAACACAGGAAGAGTAAGAACACAAAACAGGGGTGGGAGGGGTGAGGTAGAAGATGTAAGAGACAGTGATGCTTCTGACTATCTTTTCATATAGTTTTAAATTTCAGAAACATGGTATGGTTCTAGACATTAAAAAAATTAAATGAAATTCAATGAACAAAGTTGGGAAGGGAAAATTTTAAAAATCTAAAACTGAAAGCAAACCAAAATAATGAATCCAATTATTTTACAAGTGAATACCATATTCATAGTAAATAGGAAAGGCAAAAATGTAATCTAAGAAACATACGAGCAGAATATTTGACTTCAAATCTATGTCTCCAGTCTTGTGTAATTTGTAGAGCAGGGATAAAACTGCACGCACAATCTAAGCTCTATTTTTATAGCCTTGTTTATTGCACTGGTATGGGCTAAGTACTTCTGAAACCATCTTGGATAAGGAATAAATGTGTCAATATTGCTGGGAGCCAGGTTCCCACTATGAAAGAAGAAACATACAAATAGAAAATAGAAGAGGTAAGAAAAAAACCTCTTGGTGATAGAGTGGACTTGGAGGAACAGGTGAACCCATGATTCTTTAAAAGTATGTATGTGTCTATGCATATATACCTACATGCTGATGAACATTCATATACATGTGTTGCGCATGTGTAAGTAAATGTTTGTACATGTATACATCCATATAGATATTTGTTAGCTTTGTCTGCTGAAAGGCCATGGAAACAAATATACCTCAGCAGCAATGCACATAACTAACACCAGGTATTCCATTTTAATTTTTTTAATGTTTATTTATTTTTGAGAGAGAGAGAGACAGAGACAAAGTATGAGTGGGGAAGAGGGAGAGAGAGAAGGAGACACAGAATCCAAAGCAGGCTCTAGGCTCTGAGCTGTCAGCACAGAGCCCGACATAGGGCTCAAACCCACAAACCGTGAGATCATGACCTGAGCCAAAGTCGGACGCTTAACCAACTGAGCCACGCAGACAGCCCCCAGATATTCCATTTTAAATACCATTCTCCACTACCAGGAAATAGTTGGGTTCCTAAGGAGAAAAAAGGCCAGCACTGGGGCTGGGGAAGGATAAACAAAAGATAGCCTTGGAACTTCTGATAAGGAAGTTCTCACAAAAATAAACCAAGTCATAAAGACTGGGGAGTCAGTTTGAAGGGGTTCCACTGGCCAAATCTGGGACAATTTGAGCACAAAATGCCCAAGGGCAGTGATGAATTATAAACACTGAGAGAAAAAAGGAATCCATAAGTCCTCACCACTAATAAATACTTAAAGAGGGAGAAAGGAGGGATCTTATTTATGGTAGCATGTCATGTGTCACTTGGTAAATGTGGACTACAGGAGTTCTGCATATTTGGCAACCACTGCAGAGAAAATTAGTTCAAGCAAAAATTGTAAAGGGATGCTAAATCTAGGAGAAATTCTGACGAGGGGCAGGCAGAATACTTGCATGATCTTGATGTGCTTCCCACAGATTGCTTATTAGTTGCAAGAGGAAAAAAATATTAATTATGCAGTAGTGACAAAGAATAACACGTGACTGGGTGGGGAAAATCAACATCATTAATGTGGAGCAGTCCAACAACACTTGCCTCCAGGTCACACACAAAGAAGGTCCAGTATCATTCAGGTAATATTCCAGCCAAGAAAGCATAATCTCATTCTAAGTATTAGGAGACATCAAACAAACCAAAAATGAGGAACTTTTGGCATAAAAGACAAAGAATGGCTATAAAAATGTCCCACATTAAAGGAAATTAAAGAGACACAACCACAAGAAGCAATATGTTATCCTAGACAGGATTTCCTACTGGGAGCCAGGTTGAGGAGTGAGGCAGGGACATTACTGGGTCTGCAGACAAAATGAGAATGCATATTAAATACAAGCATATCAATGTATTTACTCAAGTTTTAACTGTACCATGTAGGTAAGAGATTATCCCTATTCTTAGAAAATACACACCATGTATTTAGGAATAAAAGGGCCACGGTATATGCCACTAACTCTCAAATGATTCAGAAAAAATACATGCACTTATATCTATATATACATATATACACATACACAGAGAGAGAGTGTCCATAAGTTAACAATGCAAATTGGATAAAAGGTTAATAACAGATGAACATGGGTAACAGATACACAGAACTTCTTTGTACCAATCTTATTCCTGAAACTTTTCAGTGCTCTTTAAATTATTTCCATATAAACAATGTTTTTTTTTTAGAAGTGTACTTATATCAACTTGATTTAAGAATGTCAGAAAAAAAGAATGGTTTAGGTTAGCCCAAAATAGTATAGGTTAATACAAAATAAATTAGATGTTTATTTTAATCCAGATCTGGAAAATGTTATGAGCTAATTTTGATTAAACAATTGCATTATTTTATACTGATAAGGCCATTTCCTGCAGTAGTTTTAATGCAATAGCTCACAAACTACAGTACTACCACGAAAGAAGAATATATTTAATAAATGGCAATGATTTAGCAACGTGCCATTGATTTGCTGGGTATCCTCCTGAGAGCCTTCCAAGGAAGACCTCTTTAATAATCAGAAAACTCTGGGTGCAGCAGACTTAATAGATTTGAAATAGATGTTTTGGTTACACTGCCATTAAAATCACATCAAATTTCTTTTTCTTATTTCAAAATTATGTCCTGCAACTCAACAGTACTATTTTTTTTTAATTTCACATTTTTAGTGTTTACCTTTGCTTCGATATTAATATTGCGATTCTGAGGGGAAAAGAGTGCAGAGTTAAGTATTTCATGAGCTGTAAAAACTTAGTGTCCTTTAGCTCACATGAGATACAGAGGCTGATATCAGAATATTTTTATTTTAATATTTGCTTCTTAAGGACTAGTGTAAACAGAACATAACCTATTGCTTTATCAGTATTCAGACAGCTTACATTTGCAGGCCAGCAATCCCTTCTCTCGATGAGCTGAGGCTGTTAGACCAGATGGATCCCAGGGGCTGGTTTGTATAGCATGACCTCCTGACTTGTTTTTCTGCATTTGTTTTGTTTTAAAGGAAACAGTTTTGTTATAGATCTGAGGTGTTACTACTTTAAAAGCTTCCTGTTAATACACTGTAGCAAGAAAGTATAATTCGCTTATTCGTGAATTATGTCCTACTTATACTTAAATGAGTTAATTGTTTGCTTTTTTACTTAATAGGCTAAATCTAAATAGCCAGCAGTGAACATTAGTAAATGAAATAATATTGGTGTTTAAAAAAGCTTTTTAATTCCACTCTGCATTTCACATGTAGTGGTTTCGTATAAATACTCCTCTGATTAAGGCACAGCTTTGAGAAGTTAACATTGGATTTCTTGTAATTGCCAGTATAAACAACAAAAAGAATCACGAATGTAAATTTTCTGTGGTAGACATCAGATGGTGTCCTTGCGGTTACCATTCACTTGGCTCTATTCGTCTGTAATGATTTCAACACTGGAAGGGAGACAAAGGGAGATTCAAAGTATGGAGGGAAGAAAGTAAATGCAAGCAGGGAGAAAAAGTATCAGGAGGAAAAGAGAGAAGAGGAAACAACAGAGGAAGGAGAAGAAGGGGTCGGTGGGAAAGCAAAGAGAACAAAGGTCAAGAAAAGAGGAGAAAGTGAAAATGGGAATGAGGCAGAGAAGGGAAAGCAGGAGCTGAAAATCCTCTCTCACCTGGAGGGTTACTGAAAAGACCCTGAGCTGGAGCCACCTTATTTACATTTTGGTTAAAGGGAGTTTAGCTAAGTGTTTTTTAAAATTTTTTATTTGTTTATTTTTTAATGCTTATTTTTGAGAAAGACAGACAGAATGTGAGCAGGGGAGGGGCCGAGAGAGAGGGAGACACAGAATCTGAAGCAGGCTCCAGGCTCTGAGCTGTCAGCACAGAGCCCAGCACGGGGCTCAAACTCATGATCTCATGACCTAAGCGGAAGTCGGATGCTTAATTGACTGAGCCACTCAGGCACCTCCATGTTTACTTATCTTTAGAGAGAGAGAGGTAGGGAGAAAGAACACGAGGGAGCAGGGGAGGGGCAGAGAGAGGGGGAGAGGGAAACATCTGTGCTGACAACCCAGAGCTGGATGTGGGGCTGAAGCTCAGCAACAGTGAGATCATAACCTGGTCCAAAGTCGGAAGCTTAACCAACCAAGCCACCTAGGCGCCCTAAAGGGAATGGTAAGTCTTAATCAGAGAGCTCCATATTTTGTATTTCACATTGCCTCTGTTTGCTTAATATAAATTTATTTTATGTAAGGTAAAACCTAGCTTGCACAAGAGTATTCCTTAATACCTACACAACATGAAAGCAGCTGTTTCAGAGATGGATATGAACTCTAACAGATGACCGGGCTGAGCAGAGGCTATGCCACATGCCTGGAGTTGGTAGGAATTGCCAACTATTAATAAAGCAGTTTTCTTCCAGTTGTCCCTGTGTGCCATTCTTTGAAACATTCCCTGAGGAATATTTTTAAACCAGCTTAGATAGAGCTTGTCATGGTATCATATAACTGCTATTGAATGGTTCTGAGCTTTGAGTCAGCCATGTATCCTTTGTGGGAAAAAGAAAAACAATCTGTCATAAAAGTGCATGAAAGTTGACAAGACTCTCTCTAATAGCTTTATATCCTGGGAATACATATTTATGAAGGTTTGTAAACACTAGCCTGGTAAACACATAGCACAGATTCAGATTGTTTAAAACTGAACCACTGATCTGAACAATCACTACAACTTACTTGGCAGTAAACCTGTGGTTTTCTGACCATTGAGCAGCCTGTAACATTTTACTTTAAAGAAAGAACCCATGTTTACATTTCTTCTCAGTATTTTAATTTACAGTTAAGTGTAGACATCATTCAAAATAACGGTCTCTACTTGTCCTAATGTTTAGATGATTTCCTCTCAGGATTTATGATTAGATACAGACATTAGTCAAAATAACTGTCTCAACTTGTCTTAATGTTTATAAAATTTTCTAAACTATACTAATTATTCTCTAATATCCTATCATTATACAATGAAAACAATGGGGTTTTTAAAGGCAGTAATGGAGCAAAAAGTCAAGTAAGGACATCGTTTTCACTCTCATCTAAAAATTATTTTTCTCTTTCAAATCTTACAATTTATATAATTTTTTAAGCGGAAATTTCTCCTGGTTTTAAAGACAAGGAAAAGTTGAATGGCAATGCTCCCACAGAGGGACATATGAAAGTTCTTAGGACACATAATATTTTAAATGAGACAAAGTGATGACTATATTTGGGTTTACAAAGGACCCTAGAATAAATAGCATTCCTTGCTTTTAATTTACGATGGATTTTATGTCAGGATTACCAGTACATGCACACACAGACTTCTAGTAAAACGTCTCACTATGTTTTCCCCTTAACAAGAGGCAATACAATTCCAAGAGTGGCTTTCATGTCATTGTCAATCATAAATGTTGCCATTGTCTTTGTAGTACTTATTTGTATAGCACTCATAATTACACCCCCCAGGATTCTTCCTTTGACCTTCAAATGTTATCTGCCTTTTGTACGGGAGTGATCTGAGGCAAAATGATATAAAATTAAGATCACCACCAAATAACTCAAGGTTCATTTTAATTCATGAGCTTCTAATTCCTGTACTTAAAACACTAAGATACTATTTCTTGCCATCTCTGCTTGTGACATTTATCTCAAATGAGAGCTAAATACAAGAGTAGCTTAAAAATTAAGACCAAAGTCAAACACATTAAAATGTGGAAGCATAGATAAGAAACTATAGAACTTCTGAGCTGATGAAGATTTTAAAGATAAGGTACCTATAATTTAAAGAGAAAATGAAGTCCAAGGATAAGAAAAGAAGTCCTTAATCTTTCATAGCTAGTTGGGGGCATGAAGCTGATGTAGGAACAAACAGAAAAGCAGCTAACTACATTTGATAAATAAATAAGAAAGGGGAAAAGAGGGGCACCTGTTTGGCTCAGTTGGTTGAGCATCTGACTTTGGCTCAGATCATGATCTCACAGTTCGTAGGTTCGAGCCCCACATCAGCCTCACTGCTGTCAGCGTGTCAGCACAGAGCCGACTTTGGATCCTCTGTCCCCCTCTCTCTACTCATTCCCTGCTTCTGCTCACCCCAAAATAAATAATTTTTAAAAAAAAAAAAGAAAAGGGAAGAGAATAAACAAAGTCTTGGCAACATAAGTAATAGTATTCCTATGGGGCAGAAGGGTTTGTGGAACTCTGCCCAGGAAATATCATAATATGGCTGTGAGCTGTGAAGGTAATCCACTGAGGTGATTCCTCCACCACAAGCAGTAGCCAACAGACTTTTCATCATCATTTTGTATATATGGATCTGTTCCTAAATCCATTCCCTAAGCAGCATCTATGTACACTGGACTACTACAGTCCCTATACAGAAAATACCAGTCTTTAATCAAATGCATGAATAAACTGTTTTAAATAATGGAGTGTATTCGCTGCTATTTTTTTTAATGAGTCAGGAAGCAGAACAGGAAGGAAGGATGTGTCAGGGACAGCACAACCTCTATGACTAAGGATAAGAAGGGAAAACCTTCGTGCCCTCAAAGTGAAAATCCCCTTCTATTTTAAGGAACACTCTCTTACTTTAATCTCTCCAATGAGTAATTAGGATTAGATAATATTCTCTTGGGACATCTACTTTCCAGGGAGTAAGCTTTTAATGCATCAGTAAGAAAGGAAAAAATACAATCTGACAACTAAGAAGGAGAATCATCCATTTCCAAATGCCCTGTATGTTCTGTTCTCATCAGTCTATAGAACCCAAATGACGATGGTAAGGCAACAAAGATCTCAACTTGGTGGAGGTAAAAAGAGTCAAACATGAGTTCTCTGGCCCCAGGGCTTTACAGGGTGGTTTTTCCATAGCTATGAGCCTCACAAAGCCTCTATCTTGTCTTCACATGATGAAGCTCAGGGGCAGAAAGTGGGCAATGTGTTGTTTTAAAAACTTTGTCAGCTTTCAGGGTGAAATCATAATTGTGTACTTTAAGTCAGGCTGGATAGAGACATATATAGATAGTTGCTGTTTTATTGCTCACCCATTTAAAATGCAAATGATAATACCAAAAATTATCAAAGTCTACACTCCAGCTGTTCTTATAATTCACTACAGCTTTTTTTTTTTTTTTTTTTTTTTTTTTNTTTTTTTTTTTTTTTTTTTTTTGGCTACACTTACCCTCTCCTACATGTCTCTGAATATATTCTACCACATAACCCTCCTTACAAAAACTCCTACTTGTTTCTTAAATAATTTTGTTTTATATTTTTAAAGAGTTGGAATCAAAAAATAAACTCTCATTTTCCCAAGTAATGAGGAAAACAGATCTTCATTTCCATATCCCAAAAGTCAACTGTATAGAAACAAACTAACAATAACATAAAGTGACAGACAATCTATTTATGAAGCTCCATTGATTGCTCTGTGGAAGCAAACATGACCTAGTTTCCTCAAGAGTATGAGAAAAGAGATCTTTGGTTAGACCCTGAGGAGAAGAATGAAAGTTCTTTCATTAGTACCTAATTCCCTGCCATGAGATTGCTTAATTCAGTCTTCTTGGACATGAAACACACACATACACACACACACACACACACACACACTTAATCAAGAAAGCCCACTCTCTTTCTTCATGAAGGGAAAGCCCTGTTGCTGGCCATAAACCATAGAAAGTAATTTCAAACTGAGCGGTAAAGAACAAGTCCCTTCTTCAGCCTCAAAGTTCCCCTCTGGTGCCCCTCATTGGCATAACCTGTGTACCCCTGAATCAGCTATTTAATTTCCTTAATTCTTAATTTCCTTGTCTGCTAAGTGGAACCTCACATTAGTCCTACTTTATGGAGTTTTAGGGAAAACTCAATAAAACACATGCATTATGGTACATGTAGGGAGCATTCGAGCAAATAATTTTTTCTAGTATTAAAATAAGGAACCTAGGAGAAGAGAAGTTGGAGTTATTTGTCTTATAGCCAGTTTTTTATTTTCAGTTGGTTTTTTGTTTGTTTGTTTGTTTTTTAAGTGGCAGGGTATCTTGCCTCTTGAGTTTGAGTATCTTCCAAAACAGTTTTATTTAGTGTGGAGAAAGTTTGAAGTATAAGTCTGGACTCAACTGAGAGGTCAGGGCTAAAGGATCAACAGAATGGATGTGTAGTAAAGCCATTTAACTTGGTCAATATAACTTTTTCTGACAACAGCCATCTCTGCAGGACCATGAGCAGAGAGAGATGGGTATACTCGGGGGTCACATGAAAGCTTGTGAAAGGGCAGACACTAAAACTGTGATTCTCAAATTCTAGCATTTACTAGAATCACCTGGAGGACTTGTGCAAACACAGATTGCTAGGTCCCACTCTGGAATTTTGATTCAGTAGGCTGGGATGACGGGGTTTGAGATTTGCATTTCTATCAAGCTTCCAGGAGATGCTGATGCTACTATTCATTGACCACACTTGGGTAGAGCTTGTCCAGGGAACTAAGAGCAGGGCTGCCATCATTGGTAAGAATCCATATAAGATTAAAAAATAAATAAATAAATAAATAAATAAATACAGTGGGGAGAGAACTTAATTCTTGAATACCCACTATCTGCCAGGAGTTTCACAGGCATTGTTAATTTCATGAGTTGCAACTATCCTAGAAAGTGCATTTTATCGTTCAATTTTTCAGAGAAGTAATTGTAACAGAGAGAGATAAGGAACTTGCTCAAAGTCACATGACTAGTAAGGCAGCATCACTCGTATCCTGATCTAGATCTGTCCCACTCCAAAACCCATATTTTTTCCAAATGTGTCAGGCTCTCAAGTCTCACTACAAGTCAAATCGGGAAGATAATAGGAGGCTTGCTCGATAAGAAAGACCTACAGTTCACAGTCAGGTTTTAAGTACCATCTAGATGGTAACAGGTCCCAAGTTTACCTGTCAGTGCTGGAAATGACTCCTGAAACCTAGTACTCAGCTGCCTATCCAGTATCACTAACTTCCTCCTCAGCTGCCCTCAACCAAACTGTTACTATCCCCTCAAAGGTGCTTCCCCTTCAGTTTTCCCCTTTCTAGGTGACGGTAACTCCACCCTCACAAAGGCTGAAGGCAAGTTTCTTCCTTTGCTGCTCTCACAAGCACCCCATCAGATCTGTCAGCAAATCCTGACAGCTTGGTCTTTAGAATAAACCTAGCCACTTCTCTCCACCTCTCCTGCCACCACCATCATCTCTGGCATTGATTACATACTCTCTGCTCCCCCCTTGCTCTTCTGAAGCTTATTTTTCAACTCTGTAGCCAGAGTAATTGTTTTAAAATCTGAGTCAGATCATGCCCCTTCCTACTGAAACCTCCAATAAGTCCTCATTTCACTCAAAGTAAAAACCCAGTCCCCCGTGATACAGATCCCATTACCTCCCCTCCCACTGCTCACCTCGTCTCACCTCCTACTACTCTCTCCTGTCATGTCTCCACCTCAGGGACAGTGACTTCTGCCATTCCACGAACACTGCTAGGCACACTGTTGCATGGGGACTTGGTACTGGCTCTTCCCTTTCCTTGGAAATTCCTCTCCCAAATCTAACAGTTAACTCCTTTGCTCCATGTCTTTACTCACATTCCACCCTCTCAGCAATGCCTCTTTAACCCTGCAACCACTCTCTCTCCCAGGAGCTCTGATCCCCTTACTCTTTTTTGTTTCATTTTTCCCCTCATAACCAGTCTATGACTATATAATTTACCTGCTTGTAATATTTATTATTCCTTGTCTATCTATGTCCCCCCACCCCCAACACAAACCAAAATGTAAGCTCTGTGAGAACAGGAATCTTTGAATTTTGTTCACTGATGTTTCTGAAGTGCCAAAAACTGTGCTTGTCATCTGGTAGGTGCTCAATAAATATTTGTGGAATAAACGAGGACAGAGCTGAGTTGAATGCAAATAGGAAGGTAGGGGAGATGTAAAGCTAGAACGATGATGTCAGAACGCTTTCAGAATTGCAGCTGCTGGTGCTGGAGTGGCCCCTGGGTGGTGAAGCCGCCTAAGGTATAGCTGTGGGGAGACCTAGCAGGTGGAGTACGGGGAAGAGGGATATGCTGGAAGGAAGGACAAACAGAAAACCCGAGATTAAAAGTAGAAGAGTTTTACTTATCACTGTCCTCAGAAAAGAAATAGAGGGTAAGGGAAAACAGGAAAATTATTTTCCCTTTTGGAAGTATTCATAGATTTTTAAAAGTGTATTTATTTAGAGAGAGAGCGCACGCTCACAGGAGGGTATAGAGAGAGACGAGGGGGGGAGGTCGGATAGAAAGATTCCCAAGGAGGCTCCATACTATAGGCACAGAGCCTGATGCAGGGCTCGATCTCACAACCGTGAGATCATCACCTGAGCCAAAGTTGGACACTTAACCAACTGGGCCACCCAGGTGACCCCTTTTGAAAGTATTCAAAACGTTATAGTAGCCTTAAAAATATGTATCATGTCTCAAATCAATATTTCTTTACCTTACATATCTACCTTAAAAAAAAAGAGTAAATGGGATGAGCATATGTCCTAGAAGTCCCATCATTTTCCATAGTTTGAGGCTCTGTAATGCTACTGAGTGAACCAGAAGGCATAAGAAAGAAGTACCTCCTAGACAACAGAAGAGGCTCTATTCACTCTAAGCAGAATTCCAGGGTCTAGTATGTCAGAAATTTGGGGGGAGGCAGTAATAGAAAACCCAACTAAGACTGCCTTAATTAAACAAGGAATCTATTGGCTTTTGGAACATAAAAGTCCAGAGTATGTTGCTTACAGGTCTGGCTTGACCTAGACATATGCACAATGTTATCAGGACTCTGATTTTCTCCATCAGTAGGCTCTGCTTTCCTCTGGCTTGGCATCATCCCCACATGTGGCTCCAGCATTTCTAGGCTTACATTTTCTCATATTAGCCACCCTAATACAAAGAGCCTCCTTGACAATCATTCCACAATGAGATCCAAGCCTTTATCTCCTAGGCCTGACTTTCGTTCTCTCCCCTAGACACATTACAGTGGCCAGGGGATGCCATCCTCTTATTGTCTAGTTGAGTCTTCAGCATGTCCGCTCCTAGAAACAGAAGACGTCAGATCCCACATGAACTCGTTCGAGAAGGATGATTCCCCAAAAGAAAACATGGGGCTCTTTTATCAGAAAAAGAGGAAATGGATGCTGAGCAGGCAGCAAAAGCATATTGGTGTTTCTTCAGAGGTTTATAGGAGAGAAACCTACTGCTTACATAACAACAATCTTAGGAATATGCAAGAACTGAAGGCCAAAACCATTTCTCTTAATTTATAAAGTCCATACTTGTGCAAGAGTAAGTTATTTTCAGTTACTGCCATGGTTTAGAACAAGCTTACTTATTTTTTTGAAATAATCCTAGACATTGCTGAGTCCTGTGTCACCTTCCCCTTTAGCAGATGTCTGATTTTTTCCCAGATTCAGTGCTAGACACTAGGTAAATACAGACAGAGGCAAAATGTGCTGCCAGGGCCATCATGTTCCTGCCTTTCTCTACCTCCCACAGCCTGCTCTTGTGGGGCCCCATCTTGAGGGGTATCATCTTGAATACCCTGTTCCTAAGTCTTCCACCCACCCTTGTCTCACATTTTCATGACTTCCTGTCATCCTTTCCATAACTATTCTACCTTCTTATTGGCAACCGCCATCGTGAAAATGCTTTGGAAGCACTGTGACCGTCAGAATACCTTGGAGATCTAGAAGCATCTAAGAAATGCTCTTCTATGGCTTACTCACACTCTGACCCTACCCACCACATGTCTGGAATCCAATGAGAAAACCCACAAGCACCAGCTCAGTGGTTTGTTTTGTTTTCTAAAGCCAGGCAACCCATCATGATCCCCTGAGGCAAGGGAAGCTTTCTGGTATAAGTACAAAGCAATGATCATCTACTCTGGCCTTGTATTTTCTTAAGTAGGAAAAACAAAAAAAAGATACAGACAGGTGGTGGGAGCACAGATGGCTTCCCCATTGCTGTTGAGAAAGGCCGCTTGGTGGTGACTCAGAACTGTTGCGGAAAGAGTAGAGGAAAGGAGAGGAATCATCTTTTCCAACCTGGTCTCCTGCCCTATGTTATCCTAAAGCCTGATTTTATTCCTTCAGCAAATATTTCTGTAGTGCCTATCATGCACCAGCATGAGGCAAGTCTCAAGTCAAAATTATCCTGTTCTTCCTCCCCAATGCTCAATCTAATGGGAGAAACAGATGTGTACATACTGGAACATTACAGTCAGCACAGTAATAGAACTGACAGTGACAGAAGAGCCTAAATAGGGATGAAGAGGAGCTCCTAACACAGCTCAGGGGCAGTGGGAGTGCAGGTGGAAGTGAGGACTCAGGGAAAATTCCCTGGAAGAGTTTAATGTGAGCTCTTCAATGGGTGCACCTTGGAGCACCCAGGTGGTTCACTTGGTTAAGCATCAGATTTCTGCTCAGGTCATGATCTCATGGTTCATGAGATGGAGCCTCGCATCAGGCTCTGCACTGACAGCATCGAGCCTGCTTGGGATTCTTGCTCCCCTTCTTTCTCTACCCCTCACCCACTCACTTTCTCTCTCTTTCATCTCTCTCTCTCTCTCAATAAATAAACTTTTTAAAATGTTTTTTAAAAATTTATTTCTGAGAGAGAGAGAGAGACAGCATGAGTAGGGGAGAGTCAGAGAGAGAGGGAGACACAGAATCTGAAACAGGCTCCAGGCTCTGAGCTGGCTGTCAGCACAGAGCCCGACACGGGGCTCGAACCCATGAACCGTGAGATCATGACCTGAGCCGAAGTCGGATGCTTAACCGACTGAGCCACCCAGGGGCCCCAAAATTGCATTTATAAATATGTGTATGCACACATGTATACACATATATATACGTATTCACACATGTACTTGAATTGTGTCATGTCCATAACAATTTTTCCCTTACATTACATATCTCTTAGAATAAGGATATAACATTTCCTTNCGGGGCTTGAACCCATGAACCATGAGATCATGACCTGAGCCAAGTTGGACACCTAACCGACTGAGCCACCCAGGCACCCCTAAATAAATAAATCTTATAGTGAGCTGAGTCTTTTTTAAATGTTTTTTAAATGTTTATTTATTTATTTTTGAGAGAAAGAGAGCATAAACAGAAGAGGGGCAGAGAGAGGGAGACAGAATCTGAAGCAGGCTCTGAGCTGGCAGCACAGAGCCTGATGTGGGGCTCAAATCCATGAACAATGAGATCATGACCTGAGCAGAAGTTGGAGGTTTAACCAACTGAGCCACCCAGGTGCCCCTAAAGTAAGCAGAGTCTTAATGAATGAGTTAGTTGTGGGGAAGACAGCATGGTGGCTAGAAAACATTTCTGACAGAAGGACAGCAAAAATCAAGGCAGCTAGGATAGAGCATGGCATGTACATGTGGTGAACAGTGTCCAATGGGAACCAGATCATGTAAAAGTTAAATTTGAAATTGATCCCATAGGCAATGTCCAGGGAGAAATATCAGCATTCATTATACAAGGTAGCAATATGACCCAATTTTCATTATCAATACATCATTCTGGTAGTTGTGTGGAGGGTAGGTTTTAAGAGGGCAAGATAAGTTAGAAAGAAAAATAGATAAAAGACTGTATTAGAAGAATGGCAGCAAGGAAAGAGAGGGGGATATCCATTTGGGAAATATTTAGGAGGCAAAATCAGAATGACTTGGGGATTGACTGGATGATTGACTGGATGATGGAAAGGGTGAGCACAGAGATTAGGATCCACTTACCAGCTAGTGACAACAGAAAGCAGGAGGCGACGTAGAGCCATCAGCCGTGGAAGGTGAGGGGAGAGCTGTAAGTAAAGCAGTCTGTACTTTTTGGGTGCCAAGGACGTGGGCGCTTCCCATGGACACATGGATACCTATTCAAGCCATCGTGATGGGACCAGCCCAAGAGAGCAACCCATGGAGAGAAGGAACCTGAACAGTTTGGGTCTGGGGGATAGACTGCCAAAGGTAAGAGCTGAGCGGGCTGGACCAAGGAGTCAGTGGTAGAATGTATCACCCACACCACTCCCCACAGTAGCACATTCCAAACAACACACAAATGTCCCATGAAAGAGCCAAATAGTGTTAATAAAGACAGAACAATAGCAGCACCAGTGACAAAAGACTCCTGCTTCTCTTTTTAACTGAGAAAAGTTGAGAAAGAGGGAGAGACTCTTCTGACACCACAGGTCCCCTGGATGTGACACTGTTGTTTTAGTATTAGCCTGAATTGAGTCTTCTAACACCTGAAAATGAATTATAATTACCTGCATGAGACTGCTTACATAGCTGAAAGTAACTAGAATGGAATTAATCCAATATCTTGTTCAACAGTGAGAGGAGAGGGAAATGTCACTGCTACATCCCCCCAAATTCGTATGTTGAAATCCTGATGTCCAATGTGAAGTACTAGGAAATGGGGCCTATGAGAGGTGAGTAGGTCATGAGGGTGCAGTGCTCTTATAAAAGAGACCCCAGAAAGCTGTCTAGCCCCTTCCACCGGTGAGGACACACTGAGAAGGCACCAGCTATGAACCAGGAAGAAGGCCTTTATCAGAGAAGGCAACCATGCAGGCCCCATGATCCCAGACTTCCCAGGCTCCAGAACTGTGAGAAATAAATTTCTGATTTTTTTAAATAAGCCACCTGGTGTGGTATTTGTTATGGCAGCCTTGCTTATGTTTGCATTTGCTTTAGCCTTCAGTCTCTTTGTAGGAATCTTCTGAATCCCCTTGTTCATCTTGCAAGGGTTAGTTCAAGTAGGTATAATAATTCATAAGGGCAAGTAATATGACACAAGTAACCTAGAACACATCAATCATAGTGCTCTGAAACATTTAAATAAGTGAAAGTGTCAAGGTCAACACTCCCCTCGCCCCTACACTCATACACGAAGTAGAGCTCCTGCCTTTGCCTGAAGATGCCTCAAATACTACACGTAAGACGCACCATCTCATATGCACTAAAGGCACCAGTGTCAGTATGCGTATTCATTATTACTAAAGCTAGATGAAATATATATATCTAAATTAGTTATATATAACTATATATATATAACTAAAGTTAGATGAAATGAACGCCAGGAGCTCTGATACTTCCTGCCCCCCCCCCCCCCGAGATGTGGTCTCACACTGCCTTGGCAGTGCGCCTGCGCCTGGAGACCACTACTGTGGTCTACAGTCTCCTGCGCGGACCCATCCCGGCGTCGGTCAGGCCAGGCTCAGGCGGCTACCTTCTCTTCACCCTGTCCCTTCAAGGTCCTGCCACTTGTCTTTAGATCTTTAAGCCCCTGGGTGTCCTCAGGGAGCCCAGGATGCATGTCGGTCTCCTTCTTTTTAACCTCAGAACACAAAATTCTGATGGCTTTTCCTCGGCAGTAGCCGCGAGGAGCGGGAAAGGGATAGACTGTAACTCGATGTGAGTCAACCTTTCAAAGGATCTCTCCATGAAGTCGAGACCAGAGAGCAAGGATTACCTCTGAGATGGCATCTGTGACCTGCAGAAGCAGCCATCTTTTCTTTTTTTTAAAAATTTTAAAATGTTTTATTTATTTCTGAGAGAGAGAGAGAGACATCGTGAGCAGGGGAGGGTCAGAGAGAGAGGGTGACACAGAATCCGAAACAGGCTCCAGGCTCCAAGCTGGCAGTCAGCACAGAGCCCGACGCGGGACTCGAATCCACGAACCTTGAGATTGTGACCTGAGCCGAAGTCGGACCCTTAACAGACTGAGCCACCCAGGCGTCCCCAGAAGCAGCCATCTTGAAGGACGGCTCCTGGGGAGGGCCCAGGACACGAGCTGAGTCAAGGCTCCAGTTCTGGGAAAGGGTTGTTATTTATCAAGGAAGCAGCAAGGATTCTGGTTAGGTTGTAAATTACAGGCCATTGTGCAGGGGCCGCAGGGGCTTTCTCCTAAACCTGGCTTACACTCCATTCCCTTCAAGGTTTCTCAATCCTTTCCTACCTCGGGAGTCTCCCTGGGGCCCCCGGTTTCCAACTTTCTTATTGACACTCCCTTTTGATCCTGGCACTTTGCTCATACCCTGAGGTCATCTCTCACCATTCTACCTACTCTTACTAAAATCTGCCATCTTTCTGACCTTTACTAAGCTACCTTTATGCTGGAAACATTTTATACATCCAGCTTGCCTTCTAGACCCTCCCAAGTCCGCTCTTTCCCATCCTTCAGGTTGTTTTTATAGTTCTCAAAGGGAAACGTATGTGGGTCCAGTTATATGCCTGACTTTTCTCATGGATATATAGTATATATACTACTGATTGTAGTATAAATATTTAATGATCGTTGTTTGCTTGTTTGATATAGCTCTCTCATACCTTTTGTGTACATATGTCAAAAAAGAATTGTAGGGGGTGTCTGGCTGACTCAGTCAGAGCATGTGATTCTTGACCTCAGGTTGTGAGTTTGAGCCCCATGTTGGGGGAAGAGGTTACTTAAATGAATAAAATTAAATTTAAAAAAAGAATTGTCAAATAAAAAACAATCCGTGAAAGAATAAAAAGTTTAAAAAGAAGCAATAAACACTTTTAAAGATAGCATAAATTATTGACTTATATTTTACAAATTAGAAAGAGGTAAGAAGAGGAGTAATGAGTAATTTTGACAAATTTCATCACAGTATCATATGCAAAATGTTGTATGAATTTTAATCTACTTCTCCCTTAACCCATTTTAGGTAACAAATGCTATTTCCATTTTAGTGCTAGCAGTGAAATGGATTTAAAATGACACTCTATGGGGAAATATATATCACCATAGAATATATATATTCTCTATCTAGCTATACATTTACTATATATAGAGAAAATATATATAGAATATGTATATATGTATAGAATACATTCTCCATTTAGCTATGGAAAAATCTACCAAGTCTATAACATTATACTTACAATCCTATCCCATTGTCCCTAACATCCCTCCACACACTCATACTGAAATCATCGTTACCAACTGTATTCAAGTAAGAAATTTCATGCAGCATTTAGCCCACTCAAGGTGGCAGAATTTCCTAGCTAGACACTTATAATATTTGTCCTATTGATGATGGTAAAAATTTTCTCTATATGTATCTGGTGAGATGCTACATACTTGTCATCCTTTATGTAACAACTAAACCAAGGATTATTTTTAAATTTGAAATTTTATTTTTTAATGTGAACTAAAAAATTGAATTTCCAAATTCAAGTTGCCATATCTATCTACCTGCACATCACCAGTGCTATTAATTTCAACAATATCTTTCCCAAATAGTATATTAAGCAATAATCTTTAGTGTAATCAATTCTTCCACATTCCTCAATTTCTTTAAAAAAAAAACCAAACACTAAAGAATGAGAGGTTAAAAATAATATTTATGGATTATTTTAACCAAAGAAAATATATGAGGAACAGAAATTCTTTTAGAGACAGGAAGTGCTATGTGACCCAAGCTTCCAGAACCTTTTTCTTCTTTATATGATTTTTCATTAGTCAAGTAAAATGACTGCAAAACTCACTGAGCTTTCAAACTCCTTTTACCATTTGAAAGGAGCCATGTAGTGTGTGGTGTCAAGGCCCCATAGGATCAGACAAAAGCGAATCTCTAGCACATCAGTGCTTAGCTCTTTTCCTTACTCTCTCCTGCTTCTGCACTGCTGTTCCTCTGGGAAGACTTCCCCAGTAAATCATTCAAACAAGAATCCCCATCCCAGGCCTTGATTCTAACCAACCTGACTTAATGCAAGACTTATACAAGAAATTTCTCAAAAAGAATCATTACTGTCTGGGTCACCTACATTAAACTTCAAAAACTAATACTATCCTGCCCAGTATTTTTTTTTTTTTTTTTGCATATCCAACTTACAACCCTGTCAAATCATTTTTGTGTTGAAGTATAACTGTCATGTAACATTATAATAGTTTCAGGTGTACAACATAATGATTCAGTATTCATATTTATGGGAAATGATCACCACAGTAAGTCCAGTTAACATCCATCACCATAGTTATAAGATTTTTTTTCCTTGTGATGAGAACTTTTAAGATCTACTTTCTTAGCAACTTTCAAATATACAATACAGTGTTATTAACTATGGTCACCATGTTGTATGTTATGTCCTTATGACCCAGTCCGTATATTGTATAAAAAATATACATCTTTATTTAATAGCTATAATATTATTTAATACCTATAGTATTATTCAATATCTAAGGCATCAGAGACTCTTAATGCAACATGACCTTCTGGAGGAAATGCTTACTCTTTGTTTTAAGCAGCAAACACTTTTACTCATGTGTTTAGAAATGGGCAAAGTAGAAAGGATGTCCCAGTTAAAAATATTCTGCTTTGAGTAGCAATTAGACTGAATACAAGAGCAAGAATTCAGCTAACAGAAGATCAAAAATACATCTCCACAAAATGTTTAGACAATAGTAGTTTCCTAGGTTGTCACTGGCTTCTAGCTGTATGCTAGCTGTACAGAACATTTAAAAGTAGTTATGGTATCTGGCCAAACCAGAGAAAACAGGATGATAATTAATCACCTCAAACTGGGACTGAATTCTCAATGTTCTTTTAATGGCTCAGCCCTCCTCTGAGCAATCAAAGTCCTTTTACAGAAAGAAAGAAAACTGTGTAGCCAACTCTCAATTTTCAGCCTTAATGGAAGGACTATTCATTCCACAAATATTTATTGAGTCCTTGCTATGTGCATAGCACTTTGTCAGGTACTGTTTAGAACCAAGAGGAGTAGATGGGCCAGGAGGATGCCGGAGTTATGTACAAAACCAAGACACTATGTTTGGCTTTGGAATGTCATGCTATGGGTGACCCTAAACCATGTGTATCTGAAAGCACGTCCACCTTCTCTGCATTCCTCACTCCTCCCTTCTCAGTTCTATTTTCTATTACACATTACTTTGGGGTTTTTTTGGTGTTTTTTTTTTTTTTTTTTTTTTTACCTTCTCTCTGCCAAATTAGAGAGGAATGTTGCTTGCTTTAAAAAGTATATGGCAGGGGCGCCTCAGTGGCTTAGTCGGTTAAGCGTCCGACTTTCGCTTAGGTCATGATCTCGCGGTTCGTGGGTTCGAGCCCCGCGTCGGGCTCTGTGCTGACTGCCAGCTCAGAGCCTGGAGCCTATTTCAGAGTCTGTGTCTCCCTCTCTCTCTGACCCTCCCCTGCTCACGCTGTCTCTCTCTCTCTCTCTCTCCTAGAAATAAATAAAAAAATTTAAAAATAAATAAATAAATAAAAAGTAAAAAGTATATGGCAGCCTGAATTCCTGCATCTCTTTTCATTCTGTGTTTCTTCTCCATGACACATCCGGCTCCCCTCCTGGGGACAAGAGAATAAAGGGAGAGTAAGCTGTTTGGTCTAAAAAGACAATATGGATTGTCTAGCTAGGGATGAAGAGGGTGCAACAGCTTAGATTCAGCATTAATCATCCATCTGCAAGAAAGCCAAGTTCTTCTTTTAACATTGCTGAACTTGGCAACTATCAAAGATGGCTCTAGTTCATTGGCAGAATGAGTGAGCCTGGGTGATGACTCTTTATATTTATCTAGCATCATAGAGTTAGCAAAATTCTTTGAGATACATTACTCCATTTAATCGTCACATCAACCTCATGAAGTTAGCCTGCTACATCAGAGGCAACTGAAATTCACAAAGGTTAAGTCCCTTTTCCAGAGTCACCTTGTCATAAGAGAAAAGCCAGGACTAGAACCAAGTCTTTCAGCCTCCGGCCTTTCTGCTACCTCCCTTAGACTTGTGCGAACCCTAGATTCCTTGAAGTGTTTTTTCCAACCATTCCCCTCCCACTTCTCAATTTCAAACCCCTACCCAAGTCAGCAACATAATAGTCCTTCAGAAAAGCTAGTGTTTGCAATATTACAAAACTCCACCCTCTGCACCACCCAACTCTTTAGAAGATTAGACTGATAATATATGGACCATTACTGTAGGGACAGTGATTACATTAAGTACCGTTCTTTCTCTCTCCACTTGGTAAGTAATGATGCTACAAGACACAGTATTTTACTGGCCAATATGGTCAGTAGGAACTGAAGGAACTACCAGAAATGAGATAGAAAAAAACTGATGCAAAGTATGTCTTACTAGGATTCATACACTGTTTTGTGTTGATTTATTTTGTTTTGTTTTGTTTTAAAGCACTCCAATACACCGTGAGAGGGCAGAGAGAACCTGCATGATGAAACATGTCTGGGTCTCTGGCAGGTGCCTTCTTTCGGTATCTGTGCCATGACTTAACTGTTTTCTCACATAAATAATGAAGGAGAAGGAGGTTAATGTTCTCAACTTGGTCCAGTCATTGGAATCACCTACGCATATTTTTTTAGGACAGTAGCTTAAACCATTCATCATTCATAGTCTTGCACATTACATCGATATTCTTATGTATTATTCATTGATGACCAATGCCTAGTTCTATTGCTATTGATAGCACTGCCTACAATCATTGACTCCTTAGGAGTTACAAAATGAAGATATTATTTGACATTATTCAAAAAGGTGAAAAAATTAGAAAACCGCACGTAAGAAATAGTATTTATAACAATAACCAAACAAAAAATTAGTACTTAATTCTTGTCTCAGTTTACAACGTATTCTAAGTTAGGAGCTGACAAATTTCTCTGTACAGGGACAGATGGCAAATATTTTAGGCTTTATGGGCCACACAATATCTGCGGCAAGTGCTCAGCTCTGTCCTTGTAGCGTGAAAACAGTTGTAGACAAAATGCAAATAAGTACGTGTAGTTTGTTGTATTCTAATAAAATTTTATTAACAAAAAACAGGCAGAAGACTGGATTTAGCCTGAAAGCTGTAGTTTGCTGACCCATGAGCTATGACACAGCCTTTGCAATTTTGGATGCAATTATTATTTTTAACTTCTTTGATCGGTAATTTCAGTCATGTTATAAAACTTGCAAGACTAGTAGAGTGATTTCTCAGTGTTCATCATCTAGCTTCAATAGTTGTCAACTTAGGCCGAATCTTGTTTCATATAACTCTTTACCTACCTCCTTTCTCTGAAATATTTTAAAGTAAATCTTTTTTACTGTATTCATAAATATTCACATTCACTTCATCCATAAATATGACAGTGACTCTAAAAACATATCTGTGATATAATTATCACACCTAACAAAATTAACAATATGTATTTTTAAGTGTGGGATCAAGAATGATCGCCCAAGAATGATGACATTTTAACATTTTTTCTTTACTTACTAGCTCAATCTTCTGTAAAGAGAAAATTTCCCTAAATAGCTACTCAATTTTTTGTTAGCATTGGTATATGAAAAGCAGGATGAGTGGATGATTCTCCCCTTTATTTGGCAGATTTTAAAATAATGAATTGTTGGGGCGCCTGGGTGGCTCAATTAGTTAAGCTTCTGACTCCTGCTCAGGTCATGATCTCGCGGTTCCTTGGGTTCCTTCGTTTGAACTTCACATTGGGCTCTGTGCTGACAGCTCAGAGCCTGGAGCCTGCTTCCAGTTCCCTCTTTCTGTCCCTCCCCTACTTGTACTCCCCCCAACTCAAGAATAAACATTAAAAAAACTTTAATAATGAATTGCTTCTCTAACATTCTCCAAATGTGACCAGTGAACTTCTGTTTAACGGGCACCTCCTTAAAGTACAGATGTCCAGATCCTACCACAGATCTGGACTCGCCATGGGTAGGACCCAGCTTCTGGATATTTAAAAGTCTTCTGGAATGATTCTCAATGTCTACAGCCCAGCCGTCGAGAATGTCTGGACCAGATGACCCCTAAAGCCCCTCCCAGCACTACTGTTGTACAGGATTAGAATATGTAATTAATTATAGATTGCTTATATTCCTACTCCTTGTTATAGTGAAATGATGCCATCCAGGTGTTCAGTGAATATTTAGACATTATCAATAGCTTGGCAGCCAGTTTTTTCAGAGAGCTGCACA
This sequence comes from Hyaena hyaena, assembly GCF_003009895.1. Taxonomy (NCBI): domain Eukaryota; kingdom Metazoa; phylum Chordata; class Mammalia; order Carnivora; family Hyaenidae; genus Hyaena; species Hyaena hyaena. Next base: position 2,148 of record NW_024081809.1, on the reverse strand, counting down.
GTTGGTCAGGGATACTTTTATTTTCCACCCAAAGGGTAGAGGTTGGCACCTTCAGAATTACAAAGGGTTCAAGATTTTCTGGTGTTCCTCAGTTCTTTGATTCCACCCTCCAAAGATGACAGGCACAGAAATTAATGTCTTAAATTCACCCACAGAGCTGACTCTTCTTGCAATTAGGTCTCTATGAAGGCAACACACAAGGGGGAGTTCAGGAGCCAAGCCAATAAACCCTAAGACACTCGGTTACCTGCCTATTGAAACATAAGAAAGACACTTATTGGTGTCTGGGGACAAATTCATTCAAAGCCTGCCTCTCTCGCTATGGATCTCATGGCAAGTTACCTAGTCTCTTGAGCTTTCTTTTTTTTTTTTTTTTTTAATTTTTTTAATGTTTTATTTATTTCTAGGAGAGAGAGACAGCGTGAGCAGGGGAGGGTCAGAGAGAGAGGGAGTCACAGACCGAAACAGGCTCCAGGCTCCGAGCTGGCAGTCAGCACAGGGCCCGACGCGGGGCTCGAACCCACGAACCGCGAGATCATGACCTAAGCGAAAGTCAGACGCTTAACCGACTAAGCCACCCAGGCGCCCCTTGAGCTTTCAATTCAGTGCCTCTACCATGGGGAGGACAGCAGCTATCTCACTGAGCTACTCTGAGGATGAAATGAAATTTAATACAGGGGCACCTGGGTGGTTCAGTCAGTTAAGCATCCGATTCTTGATTTTGGCTCAGGTCATGATCTTACAGTTTGAGCCCTGGCATCAGGCTCTGTGCTGACAGTGTGGAGCCTGTTTGGGATTATCTCTCTCTCTCCATCTCTCTCTATCCCCACACCCCTGCTCACGCTGTCTCTGTCTCTCTCAGAATAAATAAAAATAAATTAGTTTAACACATATAAAATGCTTAAAACACTGTTTTGCACTTAAATTGCTAACGACTGTTAATTAAAGCCAGGAATGCCACCTGTGTGGTGACTTAAACTCAGTAACAGGATGGATAAATACAAACTTACCACAAATTGTGGCTTTCAAGAAAACTTGACAAATATTTTAAAGACTGTGAGACCAAGAACAAGTAGAACATAATTCCCCTTTTCCCACTGTAAGAATGGTCATGTGAATATTGTGAGGTAGAGGAAAGAGGATCACAGTATCCACAAATCTTAGTGAAAATTAGTTCAAACCACCATGTCACTCCCCTGATTCCGTAGTTTATGGAAGTTCAAGGCCCCTTCCTTCCCCAAGAATACTTTTTACAACTTCATGTGACCACCTTAGTCTCCAGCCTCTTGCTTTTGAAACCTATCCCATACACCATGTCATAGTGTCCTAAGCAAGAAATGCACCCTTTCTTCAATATACATTTACTCCTACAGAGCATTTATGAAACTAGTAGGCTTTGCTGTTCATTTGAGGGAAAGATGAAAGACACCCTTTACTTATATCAGTGAAAACCACTTTGCTGTCAATAGATATAGTTATCTTGAACTATTCTGTGACTCAGTCCTGCCCAATAGAACTTTCCATGATGATGGAAATGCCCTACTTCTGCACCATTTATACAGTCATTACCAGCCACATGTGGCTTTGGAGCACTTGAAATGTGGCCAGTATGACTGAGAAATTGAATTTGGGACTTATTTAATTTTAATATATTTATGTTTCAATGGCCATATGTGGCTAGAGGCTACTGTACTTATACCACAGCTCTAGTTCCTTCCCTGCAGCCTCATGAGCTTTTCTTCCCATAGAGTCCCAGAATCTCTCCATTGTTCTCACTCTTCTCACCATCTTTTGAGACCTTCCCTTAATTCACATCAAGCAGTTCATCCTTCTACCGTGAGGCTGCATCATCTGCCGCACCTGCTGACAGCCATGTCGTTGAATCTCCACTTCTTATGTGACTCTTGGCAAGTTACTTAAACTATTTGAACCTCAGACTCATTGCCTTTGCAATGGGGATAATAATAGTTACTGTCTGTTGAGTTCAACTGGAAATTAAATAAGCTAATACATATAAAGTGGAATACAGAGGGGCAAGATGGCGGAGAAGTAAGGAGCTCCGTACTTGCACTCGCGCCCATACATCACACAGAAAAGATCTGAAGCCATTGGAAACCTTACAAAACCTGAGAGATTGGGAGAAAAAGG